>NW_006399752.1:25723369-25758123 GCF_000299155.1 Elephantulus edwardii
CCAAAATCTCTGTAAATGTTTATGAAAATTAATAAAATATAATTATAGAGAAAAAAAAAAAGAAAAGGTATTTCCACACTTACTCAGTTTATATTTACAGTCTACCTACTATGCAAAGGGCACTGTGCCAGATTCCATGAGGAACATGACAAAGACATGCACGTGAGAAAGACATGGTTTCCATCTCTCAAAGAATTCAAACAGTTACAGAAGGGATAAGGTATGTGGAACAACATAGCAACTTCTGGCCTTGTTGTTAGGTTCCACCAAGTCACCTGCAACTCACAGCAACCCTATGCACAGTATCTCTGAACCCTTTGCTATCTTGAGCTAATGTCTCTTCCTCACCTGCCCTCATTACCCCAGTTACTGCGTCAATCCATCTCATGCAGAGTCTTCCTCTCCTGTGCTGTCCCTCCACCCTTCCAAGCTTGATGTCTTCTCCAAGGACTGGTCCCTCCTGGTAACATACCCAAAGTATGTCTGACAGAGTTACAAAATCCTTGCCTAATGGAACTCTGTTTCACCCTCTTCAGAGAGCTCCCTGACAGCAGATTTTTCCCAGTGCAGTTCATCTTTTGCTGACTGTGGGTGCCAAGAGTGTTGACTATGTGTGGCAAGGTCTAGCCAGAGGAACCCTGGAGGTGGACTGACTTAGTATCATCAGCTTCACTAACCTGTTAAGAAATGTGTTATAGACAATGCTGCTGTTGTTGTTAGGTGTCGCTGAGTCAAGTCCAACTCATAGTGATCCTATGAACAAAAGATCTGAAACCTGTTTTATCCCGCACCATCCTCACATTTCCTGACACACAAGAGACCATTACAGCAGTCACCGTGTCAATCCATCTGGTTGAGGGTCTTCCTCTCCTTCGCTGACTCTCTACCCTTCCCAGCATCATGTCCTTCACCAAGGATTAGCCCCTCCTAGCAACATGCCCAAAGTATGTGAGGTGAAGGCTCATCATTCTTGCCTCTAAAGAACACTCTGGCTGCACCCTCTCCAAGACATATCTGTTTGTTCTCTTGGCCATCCAAACCACAGCTCAAAGGTGTGAATTCTTTTTCTGTCATCCTTATTCACTGTCCAGCTCTCAGATTCTTACCAAGTAATCAGAAAAACCATGGCCTGAATCAGACACACCTTAGTCCTCAAACTGACATCATTACTCCTCAATAATTTGTATGCAATTATGTAGTAGCATATAATAAACAAATGAAAGGGTTTTCAAGTATCATTTTAATGAACCTTAATAATATGATCTTTCCAGGCAGAATGTTTTAAGGAAAAGTGACCCATAGGCATTCAGTGTTAAAGCAGTAAATATTGTGGCAACTACATAAGATCTATAGTTGGAAGATTAGTTTGTAGTAAATTAATAAGGCAGTTGATCAATAGCATAGAAATTCATATATGAAGTTTTAGTCTCAGAAAATAACACATATGGGGGAGCTCTGGTGGCCTAGAGGCAAGAAGCTACACTGCAATCCCAGAGGTGCACAGTTTGAATCCACCAGATGCTCTGCCAGGGAAGAAGGGACAATCTCCTCCTGTACCAGTCAGATCTGATTTGACGGTACACGCACACACACAAATAATAAAAATAAATAAAAAAGACAATAACACGTGTAGAAAATAAGACTTTTAAGTTACTAAATTCCATTTATCCTTATTAGCACATTGCCGCACACTTTTAAATTGAGACCGTGTTTAGAAACACACTTTTTTTCCCTTCAATGTATTACCGTCATTTGTGGCAATGTGTTAGCAAGTGGGGAGCTAAATGTTTTCTTCAGATTTTAAGATTTTCTTTTCCTCTCCAACAACAGATAGAATTATATGACATCTAAATCAGTTTCTTTTGCAAGATTACACATTCTGATCTTCTACTCTACTTTTTTAATATGTTTCATGTTTTCTAAAATGCATACTGTATCAATTAGGATTCCGTCTGGCTATAATAAGAGTGGCTTACCTAAGAGGGGTTTCTTCCTTTACCACATAAAAGAAGGTCATAAAGAGATAGCTTCAACACTTTGTCTGCCTGCACTGCACCCGTCAGAGGTTTAGGATGACAGTCATACTTACAGGACCCAAAAAGCTTGGTTAGACACAATCTGGCACCAGGCTCACTTAACTTTGCAGGATACACAACATGAAACATAGCACGGTAGTTTAACAGGATCAGGCTTCTTTCCAGCTGGAGGAGTCTTCACTCTGGCGTCAGTTCCAGTCTCTCTGCGCATCAGGTCACCATGAGTCAGAGGGGGACGACTCACCAGCAGCTAGCGACACAAGTGTATGGTCATTTGTGACACCTGGAATCAAACTAGGGGTTCCAGTAGCATAGTGCACAATGTGTTGGGATGCTAAACAAGAGGTTGGTGGTTTTAAAAGGAGAAAAATGGGCAGCCTCCTCCTAAAAAGATTTACAGCCTCGGAAACCTGAGGAAGAATTAACAAATTGGTATCGACTTGACAACAGAGGGTTTGGTAATAAAATATATTTATCTAGTAAAACCTCTACATTTAAAGGACTCATTAGAGAAGACTCTCTATGATCATTTAAGCCAGTTTTTGGTTTGGTTTTTTTAAAATACAATTCATGTCTGGTCTTGGAATGAGTGGTTATACTGGTCTGCTATGATTGGAAACATAGATAGCAAACAAAAACAATAAAAGATCAACAACTGAATGTTACAATTATTTTATATAACACTATAAAAATTTATGATTAGATATTATGTGAAACACTTCATCTAGGAGTGGCTTCTAAAGCAGCTTCTTGGGTTTCCATAAAAACAAAATCTTCTGTATCAAAAGAAGGTATTTCAATAATAGGACCAGAATCTTCTATTTCCAAGTTCAGTTGTTTCTCCTGTTCATATCTGAGATCTGAATTATCATTCATTTGAATATCATGCTCCTTCAAATCCAAAGGTTTATCTGGGGCTGGAATTATAACTTCTTCATCATCTTGTAGGAAACTACAAATCAGGCTGGGTCTATTAGAGTAATCATTATCATTGATTTGCAGCCATTCGACACCACCTAATTAGGAAAGGGGGACAGAAGGACACACCAAGAAAAAACACGAAAAAGGAAGTTTAGTTAATTAAGTATATTTGTCTTTAAAATTGTATCCTAAAAATACTTATCAAAATAAAAGTCCAACATAAACCGAGAAGCATGGTGCCTGTAACTGCTGATAAAATAGTCACTTATCATTTTCAATGGAGACTGTGGGATACCTACAGGATTGTTGTTGTGTGCTGCTGAATAGGAACTGACCCAAAGCTGACCTCTAGAGAGTTTTCAGAGGTAGTAAATTGCACAGGAAGAGACTGCCCATCTTTCTTCCATGGAGCAGCTGGTGGATTAGAACCATGCACCTTTGTGTTGACAATGCAGTTTTTTTACCACTAAACCACCAGAGCTCCCTACTGATAAAATACTTATCATTTTCCATGGAGACTGTGGAAAGGTAGGCTTAATTAAAAAAAAAAGTAAAAACTTCAGTTACTATAGTTTTCCAGAGTTGAAATATCATCTCACTCAGAGAAATAATTTGAGCTCTCACTGCCTTCTCATATCTTAAGAGTAAAGAAGTTAATCAATTCCCCATATTTTCCTCACTTGTACTCAATTTTCCTAACACAGTGTATAACAATATTGTATCATCTCCAAGTCGGAATGCTCATGTCATCTTAAATTAGAACATCCACTTGTAAAATAAGATTATTTCTAAAAAAAAAAAACCAACCAAAAACCCAACTTTGAAAAAAATTTTTTTTCCCTATTCACTGTCTATATATTCTATCTTCACTGTCCAAAGACCAAACAAACCTGTGTTGGATGAGATACAGCTAGAATGATCCTTGGAGGCAAGGACAGAGACATCTTACATACAATGGGCCTGTTATCAGGAGGTGCCAATCCCTAGAGATAATCATGTTTGGTAAAGTAAAGAAGAAAAGAGAGGAAGACAGTGAGAGAGAAGACACAGTGCCTGCACCGATAGGTTCACACACAGCAGTGGTTGTGAGAACAGCAGAAGAATGGCTTCAAGTGTGTCAGAGACAAGGAGGACAGCACAGAACAGGGCAAGGTTCACAGGGTCACTGTGAGTCACACTCAACTCAATGGCACCTAAGAACAACAACAAAACTTAGGATTTTTCCACTCTCAACTACCTCCAGGATTCATTCTTGTGGTGGCAGGCTATTGAACTATGTTCTTCCAGGACCACTATTGCTACACCACAAATCAAGGTGTTCACTACAATTTCTCCACTGCTGATTTCATGTTGGTGTCAAAAGTGAGGATGATGCAATGGCTCCCAGATTCATGGAAATACAGTACTTTGAAAAGTAAGAAACTGGGGCTATGGGAAATACAGGTTTTTAAGACAGTTTTTCTGATACATCTGAGGACAGAAAAGTTGCTTTAGCAGTGGCCTAAGAAAAAAACTAGTCCATTAAAGGTGATTGATATGAATCCATTTTCCCCAGTTAAAAGCCCAAGGCAATCAATATACATATGAACAAGATCATTAAAAGGAGGTAAAGATAAAAGTGATATTTTTTGTTTGATTGCTTTTACATTTATTAAGAAAAATAACCCAGATTGAAAGACTGTTTCAAAATTACAAAGGTGCAAGTATTAAAAATTGTTTTCAGTTGTGTTATTTCTAAAAGACTGTACCCAGACCAGAAAGTTGTCTTTCCTTCTTAAAATATAACAAAACCACACTATTCAAACCACAAATTACAATTGGAATTTTCTCTGTCATTGGAAAATCAAGGAAAAATCATTTTGTGTACAAGTCAGAATTCATTAAGAAGTGTACACACATTTCAATAGAGAAGAAATTATACAAAAATGTTTAAAAAGGGAAAAGGAAAAAGAGGTTATGAAAGCTGAGGCAGAGAAAGGGTTACTCAATCAGTGAAGCAATCTTCCAGTCCCTCCATATCCATTTCCAGAGAAGAGTTTAATGAAGTCAAAGGAGAGGGTACATCCTTGGTTTTCTGGACAACAGGTTTTGTTTGAGGAGTTTCTAGTTGGAGAGACTCCTTTGTGATGCCTTTACCAACATTTTGAATCCTCTGGCTCTCAAAAAAAGATGTGATTAGGATGATTCAAAGAAAAGCCACAATCATCAACATTGTGTATCATCTTGAAATGTTTCTAACATGCTACCTGGTAATGTGTCTCCTTTACTAAAGCCCACATCTGGCTGTTCTTCTGAGATAGATCTAGTATGACTGTATCTTTTACTTCAGCAGCTCTGGATCAGTGTGACAGAATGGGCACCTGTGATAATCCCCTTGGTCTGACAGACTGGTAAGAATAATCTTCAAGCAACTGATAGATTTTCCTCTTGCCTTTTCTTCTAAAGCTATGACAGATCAGGAGAGTCGCCTTTAACATACATGTATGGATCCATCTTTCCTCTGATAAGTCTTGATTCCAAAATTGCAATGCCTGTTCCAATGTTAAGCTAGGGGCCATCACTCTACACATTCAGTCTTCATGATAAAGACAGTGGTTTTCATGCAAGGCTTTATGCAACTGATGCACACAGGGTAGGGAAGATTTAGTAGAAAGTTAATCAATTTGATCTAAAAAAAAATCTTCTCAGCATTTCTCTAAGTACTATAATCTTAACCACTGTAGTGTTTAAACAGCAGCTGAAGGATTTCATGAAATCAAACAGCAGGTAAGGAACTGGCCACTAATCCCAAAGCTCTGAATAGTTTTGCTCTTATTAATTCAAGATGATTGCTACAATGTCCTTACAAAGCCATTTTCCAGCCTTTCCTTCCTCAACACAAATCCAGCAAAAGGAATCTCGTAAACCATCTCCAAATGAGTTCCACTTAGTGTTCACTTGTTCTCGATGATTCTTTTCTTCAATCACTTAGAACTGCAAATAGTTATCTTTTTAAAAATCTTGAATCTTGTCCTTAGGTAAAATACTGAATCAAAATTGAAGGAGATCCATTTCTTGTTGTACGAACCAGCGTCAAGATTCTCAGACTGGTAATAAACAAGGCGTAAAATAAAGTGAGAAAGTAATCTTTTCTTCATGGTTCATATTCATCTTCCAAATTTTCCTGTAAGAATACTTTAGTTTTTGAAGCTCAAGCTCTAACTTACTCTAGTATTCATCAGAGGGTCAGATAAAAGAGGAAGATCCTCAACAAGGTGGACTGACACAGTGCCTGTATCAATGTATCAACATGGTGATCTTGATGGCATAGGACAGGGTACGGTGCTGATCTGTTTTTCACAGGGATACTATGAGTTGTGGTTCACTGGACGGCACATAACAACAAAAGGGAAGAGAAGATTTATCCTAATGAAATTAAGGTTTATGGAAAGTAGAACTTTGTAGCAGAGAGGGGAAATGCGTAGTTAAGTTGGAAATCTGAGCTCCACCCTGTACCTTAGGATTAAGTAATCTGTACTTGAATGGAACATCAACTTATACTGAGAGGATAGATTTACATTTACAAGAAAGATCTGAAGGGGGGAAAAATTATTGTGGCTTTTTAAAATTGGAGCTAGTTGGTTATCTTGGGCTGCAGAGAAGTCAGTGTCCAACTAGAGCCACCTTCCAGGTCTGGAAGCTAAAGGGAGCTGGCAAGTAGCCTGGGATGTCCACCTGAGTCTACTAGAAAACTCAGAGGAGGAGGATCAAGATAAGTGAGGAATGCAACAATAAAGAGGTCAACTTTGGACATGTTCCACTTGCACCTGTTGACCTAGCATCATATACAGAAACTGATGGTGCAAAAGAAAGGATACTGGTCTGACATGCAGGGAGTTGAGAGGAATAATGACTGGCTGACTCAGCCCATGTGAGGAGCTGTGGGTAAGAGCTAAGGAGCCAGCCCATCTGAAATGAAGTGTGTGGAACCCTAAGCTTGCAGCTGCTGCCCACTGCACCCAACTTCAGATGACTAGGGATGAGCTGACCATAACCTGACCTAATGAAGACAGGATGTTTTTGACATTGTGAGCTAGTGGAGTTTGCTGCAATGTGATAGCTCACTTGGGTATAGAATTTGCTGATAGATATAAATGCTCAAAAGTGTTAACCATAACAGATGATTCACTAATGCGGGGATTGGTCAGGGTTAAATTGACAATCTAGTCTGCCTTAAACTGAGCCAGTTGTGAGGCAGAAAATGAAAACCTCACTACCATTAAGAAAGCAGCACAGAATGCCACTAGTCCTTCAGATTCTTGCTCAAGATGAAGCAAGACTGAGATCAGCAGCAACAGCAGGACATTTAGGGTTTGCTGGTTATGAAGCAATAGATGACTACTACCCCTTGACTGGTGAGATGCTAATGTATTTGATCAAAGGAAGCCCTGTAACTTTTCAAATCTTTTTTTTTTTTTAAACTTTTCAAATCTTGATGAGGCTCTTAACTGACCTCAACAAAGACCAATGAGTCAGGATGACTCACAGCTGACCCTCCAGCAGGTTTTCAGAGGTTATAAATTGCACGGAAGGAGACTGTCCATCTTTTTACCAGGGTAGGATTATTAAAGACTACCAAAAAAGGAAATTGCAAAATGTCTACAATAAGTGTCAACATGGTAGCTAAGTTTAGCTGATACTTATTTGCTTTTTAAGTTCATTTAAGGAACGCCTTCATCCTGTTTTTTATAGGGTTCCAGAAACGAAGTTGTTTTAGAAAATGAGAGTAAAGGTTTGTAGTTTTGCCTAACTAAATCCTAGTTAGTTAAACTAATAAGGATTAATATGCATTCAAACGGTATCCTTTGTTTAAAGCAAATCTATCATCATGAATATTCACCACTAGAGTAATATTTACCAGAATTGCAAATATGTCATTTAACAACTTTAACATACTTAAACATATTTATAAAACATAAAAATAATGTTAATATTATATTTAATAATAACCAACTCATAGCTGACCCTCAAGTGTATTTTCTGAGGCTGTAAATCACATGAGAGGCGATTTCCTATCTTTCTCCTGCAGAGCAGCTGATAGTTTTGAACCACCTATCTTTGAGTTGGCAAAACACAACTGCTTACCCACTAGGCCACCAGAGGTCCCTAATACTTGTCCCAAACACAAAGCAAATACTGTAGATTCCATATATATTCCAAGTGCCCTCTGCCATATTTAAATTCAATGGAATTTTAAATTTTAAAAATATCAAATGCTTGGTATTTTTTACAGGGTATTCTTAACATATTAAACATACCAAAAATTATTGCTATAAAGAACAGAGGATGTCTGGCAGCAATGAGTCATTGTCAAAGCCAATATTAAATAGTTTATTTTCAGAAAATTAAGTAAACTAACCTATGTTTTCTTCTCCTTTCTTCTTTTCTGTCAGAAGAGTTCTTGTCATGCTGAGTTTCTTCATTGTATGGCATTTGTACTTTAGCACTGTTTTATTATTGCCTTCTGCATCTGCTAGAGCATAAAATGAATTAAATCAAGAATAGAAAAATTACAGGGAAAAAATATGTACAAACTGAAGGCACGACCAGACTTAAAAAAATAAGTCTGTGAATAAGAATATAGCCATGGGACCACTGGGCTCCAGCCTGGAAGTAGGGATTTAACCCAAATGGGTAAGAAATCTAAAATTTTACACTCAAAGTGAAGGACCACACTATTTCAATCCAAAGGCTAGAGTGAAGACCTACTTGCTTATGAAAGCAAGCTGGGGAGGAAAAAGACTTGTCCGCTCACTGCCCAAGATTATAGCTTTAGAGAAAAGTGAGGACTTAGGAGAAGGAGGCAATGAGCAAAAACTAGGAAATACTGAAGTCTCTACACTGCTGTGAGTGTAAATGGACATGGCACTTTAGAAAGCAACATGCTGATAGCGATCTGTCAGTTATGTGAAATCTTTAATACCGTGATGTGCCATCCATTTGGAACTGACTCACAGCTGACCCTCCAGTGGGTTTTCAGACGCTGTGAATTTCTCGGGAGAAGCTGGCCCTTTTTCTCCCTTAGAGCAAGCTAGTGGATTCAAATTGTGTGTCTTTGGAGTGGCAACCCAATGGTTGCCACCTGAGCCACCAGAACTCCCCAGTTTCTAACAGTCAATTGTAGTTTTTGTTGTTGTTGTTATATGCCCTTACGTTACTTGTGACTCATAGAGACCATATGTACAATAGCCCTGAAACCTGCTCTATCCTGTGCCAACTTTACTGTCTTGGACACACCCACCTCATTACCCCAGTCACTGTATCAATCGACCAAAAACGGTAATTTCATCTAGTTCAACCCAGTAGTAAAAATACTTAGCAATTCTATTTCTGAGTTTATACTTTAGAGATCTTTTATTAACACATATGCATAAGGTGACAAATGTAAGAATTTTCATGGCAGCATTATTTTTTCTTTTCTTTTTTTTTCCCCCCTAGGGCTAGAAGGATAAACTTTTTGTTGTTGCTTTTTCCCTAGGGCTTATTTTTTCTCTTTATGGTGGTACAAATCTAGCCACTAATTTGTCAACATTTGTAACACAAGGACAATGATTATACTTCTCAAGTTGAACCACTGTCCTCCCTATTACCACCTAAAACACACTACTGGCATTAGCATAGACTCAATATTCCCCTAAAGAAAAACTCCCCCTTGCCCATTCCTGTTAACCATATGACTGGCAAAGACATAATCTCTACCATGAAGTCTAGGCTAGACTCCTTTAAGGCTAACAGAAACTCTGTACCAGGCTGGACGCACCACCCCTTGAATCAAATTGCTAGTACCTAACGAGGACAATAATGGCTAATACTTAAAGCGTCTTTCATGTGCTTGTTGGCCATTTGTAAATCTGATCTGGTGAAATATCTATCTGGTCAAGTCATCTGCTCATTTTTAATTGGGTTGTCTTTCTATTGGTACAGTGCAGAAATTTTATATCTATATTGGATATAATGTCCTTATCTGATGTTTTCTTAAAACTAGTTCCCAACGTATAGGTTATCTTTTTATTTTGCTGATTAATGGAGGCATTTTTATAGTGAAGGAATAGTTATATTTAAGTATGTGGGCTCTTGCAAAACCAGGAGAGGACAAAATTGATGAATGACCTTCTAAAAATTTAGCTCCTATGTCCTTCAAAAACTTTTTCGAGGAGGATGAAAAGAAAACCTACAGATTGAGAAGAAACATTTGGCAATGATAACTCAGAAAAAGGTCTCATAATGATAGTTTATAGAATAATACAGAGTCTCTACAAGGAAAAGACTGAGAACTCAACCACAAAATGGATAAAAGACATAAAAAGACTTTACACAAAGGAAGACATTAGGATGGTGAACATATACAGGAAGAAATGCTAAAAATCACTGGCAATCACAAAAATGCTAATCAGAACCACAATGAAGTACTAACTCATCCTAGAGCAGTAGCACAGTTTAAAAGGACAACAAGCAGTAAATGTTGGACAAAATGTGGAGAGATTGCAGTGCTTATGCATTGCTGGTGAAACTGTAAAATGATACAACCACTCTGGAAAGCAGTCAATGGTGGCCTCAAAGTGCTGAACGTAGGAAAGGGGAGAGAGGAAAATGTGCAACAATGAATGAATGAATGAAACCAATCATTCTGTGAACCTTCATAAAAAAAATCACAATTAGGAGCTCTGGTGGCCTAGTGGCAAGAAGCTGCACTGCAATCCCAGGGGTATGGAGTTCGAATCCACCAGATGCTCTGATGAAGGAGGCACAATCTCCACCTGTAACCAGTCAGATCTGATTTGATGGTACAGACAGAGAAAATAATAAAATAAAATTTTTTTTAAAATCACAATTAAAAGTAAAAATTTACAAACAAATAAAAAAAAAAAAAGGTGAATGCAGAAATCTGTCAAGACAGCTATTCCACTGCTAGGAGTATACCCCAAGGAAAATAGAACTGAGATACAGAGATTTGTTTATGTATGTTCATAGCGGCATTATTCACCAAAGCAAGAAAATACAAACAGCCTAAGTGGCCATCAGCAAACAAATGGATGGAGAAATTAAAGTACATTCACATAATGGAATACTATGCAGCACTTAGGAACAATGATTTTGTAAAATACTGTAACATAGGGTCTAGAAAGATCATGCTGAGTGAACTATCTACTTTCATAGGGACAAATACTGCATAAGACCACTGTTGTAAAAACAGAAGGATTACTAGGAAGATGAGGATAAAAATCCAAAAAAGGGAAGGAGAAGGAAGGAAATCACTAGGATAAAAATATTTGATGGGGGCAGAAATGTGAAGGAATTAGGAAAGATCCAATGGGGACCTGAAAAGATGGGTGAGCTAGTAAGTAATAGTAGGCATAGCTAAATGGTGATTAATTTTATAAAACACAATGTATATGAGTGATCATCTAAAACACAATGGAATGTAGGAAATGTGTGAAATTCAATGTACAAGAATAATACATATACTGTATGATAAAGGAGTTTTGGTAGGATATTGTACAATTATGTGTTGGGATGCTAACTCAGAGTTTGACAGTTCAAATCCACCAGCTTCTCAGCAAAAGAAAAATGGGCCTTTTCCTGTTGGTAAGGGTTATCACGCTAACAACCTGACAGAGGGATACTATGAGTTGGAATTGACCTGAAAGCAGTCGACTTCTATTGTACATTAAGCAGACTTGGTTTTTAGTTAATTGGTATTAAAATCCATATGAAAGCCTAAAAAAAAAAAGAACGATACACAAAACACATGAATTTCACTGCAATCCAATATAAAATAAAAATAAAGTGAGGAAGAAGGAAAAAAAAGAATGTGAGCTCTGAGCTGGACTTCCTGGGTATGAATCTTGCCTCCACTATTTATTTCCTGTATAAGAATATTATTATTCTTAGGCATATTATTTAACCTCTTCAGTTTCTGAAGAAACCTGCTTCAATTTATTCAACTATAAAATGAAGATAATAAAGGCATGTATTCATAGGGTTGTGGCAGGATTAAATGAGTTAATAAATTGAGCATAGAGAACAGTGCCCAACATACTGAAGGCTTTTAACTTGGTATTTTATATAAATGTTGTCATCAATTTGAAACATTCATAGGGCTATAACTCACAAGGGAAGAGGATTCCTATTTTTCTCCTGCAGAGTCATTGGTGAATTTGAACCAAGAGAGTGGTATGGCCTTTGGCTTAGCAGTACAATTTCCTATGGACTATTTTTTTTATTAAATTTTATTCATTTTAATGAACATTTACAGAGATTTTGAGTTTCCATTCATTCTTTATTGCACTATTTTCTCTACCCTCCCTAGTTCATTCCTCTTTTTTTTCCACCTTGAAATTCTGTTTTAATTGTCGAATTGCCACAGTGCTTGTCAAAGCCAGTTCTGATCCTATGGACTATTATAGAGTATTAGTAGTTAATAATAACTGGCAAAAATTGAAATAACTATAAAATTCATTAGATGAATACATAATCTACAAATCATGTTATAGTAGTAAAATGGAAAGTTAAGCAGCAAAAAAAATAGGATATATACCAACAACTTAGTGGGAAAAAAGATACTAGATATTATATGTAATACTTCATTTCAATGTTTGAAAATAGACAAAACAATGCTACTTGAAGAGGGAACTTCTGGAGGGAGAAGAAAGGTTTTTTTTTAAAAAAAAATTCAAACAAAATGTGTATGAATTGCTTTGTAAACCTTCATCCAAATTATAATAAAACAACAAAAAAGATCAAACAAAAAATAATTCCACTTATGGTTTGTAACATGCATATATAAAAAATAAGGCATAGGAAAGATAGCCATCAAATTCAGTGATAAAGAATTGTGCTACCAAAGCAAGTATAAACAGTTTGAATCTGCCAACTGCTCCATGGAAGAAAGACCAGCAATCTTTGCCTGTACAATTTACTGCCTCTGAAAACACACTGGAAAGTCAGCTATAGGTAGGTTCTGACTTGCTGGTACATATAACAAAGACATGATGAAGAAACAAGTTGAAGAGAGGCATTAGGAGGGGTTCCAAATATATCTGGAATGTTCTACAAGTATAAACTGAGACAAGATTAGCTTTGAGACAGCCAGCTAAGAGTACACAATAACAACAACAGCAAAGAGGTTTCTGTTTACTAAATTTCATAATAATAAAGTCGGGTTAATAGAACAACCACTTACCACATTCTTCGACATCTTCTTCAAATATAACACATGTTCCAAGAGCATCTGCAGAAAAATTTGAAGACAATTTCTGAGAAATAACACAACTAATTCTCTGAAAAGTACATTTAAAAAAATATTTCATGGTGCAACCATTGTGGAAGGCGGTGTGGCGCTTTCTCAAAAAATTGCAAATAAAGATATCATTTGACCCAGCAATCCCATTACTGGGAATATACCCCAGAGAGACCATGCCTGCCATCCAAGCAGATATATGCACACCCATGTTTATTGCAGCTTTGTTTACAATAGCAAAGAGCTGGAAGCAGCCTAAAGGCCCATCAACAAACGAATGGATAGAGAAGCTGTGGTATATCCACACAATGGAATACTACACAGCATTGAAAAACAAGGAACTCATGCAATATTATTCAAAGTGGGTGACCCTGGATGACATTATGCTGAGTGAAATATCTCAGTCACAAAGGGACAAATACTGCATGGTGCCACTGTTGTAGAATGGGTCTGACATCAGGGTGGGGGTATGACAGAAAAAAACTGGATAAATTATGTATATTGAAACAGATGAGGGAAAGAACAGATTAGAAGTGATATATGATTGAGTATTATGGTTAGCACAGGAATCCAGAATTAAGGTTGCATAGAGAAGTGTACTAGAGGTGGGGGGTGGGGGGAAGGGACGTGGGAATTGTATACTAATGAAGGAATTTTTTTTCTTTTTTTTTCTCTCTTCGGAGGGGGAAGCGAGCTGGTGGGGAGGGGTGGGAAGGGAGAAAATTGCGGCAATGAATGAATGGAAATCCAAAACCTCTGTTAAACAAAAATTTAAAAAATTATAAAAAAAATATTTCATCTCTTAGCATGATCCTACCTTCATACTCCCCAGCAAATACATAGTTGTCCACTTGCATAACAGGCTTCTCAGTGTCGATTCCCTACAACAGAATATAGAAGAATACATTATCTTTAGAAATAGCCAACAACATGTACCTTGTGTCAAGGAGATTGTGTTTTAAAACCAAGGAATCTCTAGTTTATTTCTCAGCACGCACAAGATAAGCCAAACTGCTCTGTTCACAGCTGCTGCTGAGGATCACTTAATTCATAATCTATTTTTCAATCAACATTTTCTTCAAGTTGAAGATTAGAGTTAGTTTTGGGGGTTTTTTTGGGGGGGGTCTTTGTGTGTGTGTGTGTGTGTGTGTGTATGGGTATTGTCAAATCGGATCTGACTGGTACAGGAGGAGACTGTCTCTCCTTCAACAGAGCATCTGGTGGATTCAAACTGCTCACCTCTGGCATTGCAGTGCAGCTTCTTGCCACTAGGCCACCAGAACGTGCCTAGAGTTAGTTTTGTAAAACTTCTGCCAGTAATGGATCAAAGAATTTTAAAATTATTAAACTGATGGCAATTTTTTATGAGCATCAACATCAGGCCTTTTAAGTCTTGGGCATCTGCCCTCCTCATCCAGTTTTAACCTTTGTGTGCACAACTGATTTCCCTCCCTTGGCTTTTTGTCTCTTACTCTAGTACATTTAAAGCAAAATCAAATAATTTTCCACCCCACGCTTTCAAATATAGCACACCTGGTGCATGTCAGGACGCTACCTCTTCCAATTTTATTTCTAACTAGTCACATATTCAAACACAAAGCCAGAACTGGACATTGTCCTATGTGATGCCACAGTCCCTCCCTGACATACACTTGCAGTGAGAAGTAAATACATTAGTCTTTGGGGAATAGACATTCTACTATTTGATTCCGCTACGTAGCTGTATATGTATATTTAATTCCCAGTAATCACAATTCTAGAAGACTTACCAAAACCTTGCATTTATTTTCACATTTTGAGAGAAAGTCTGAATCAATAATCCCTGACAATTCCACCAGAACCAATTGCTCCTGGGGGAAGAAAAAGGGGTTAGCACATTAGCACGAAGGTGTGTACAAAGAAGCAACATGAGAAGTCAAAAATCGCCCCTGCAATTACCAAACCGTTGTGAAATCGAGGCCTTGCTTTAAAGGAGAGGGAGCAAGGAACGTTTTCTTATGATTAATTCCTTTTAACTCCCATTCGAACAGTTTGCAGTTAAGACCAGACCCCCTACGGCCCCACACCCACAGGGACCTCCCTGCCCCAAACACAGATGGGAGAGCCATCAGCGGGACCGGCGACCTAGCTTTCGACCCAGCACTTACCTCTTCCTCATCCCATTCTTCACATGTGGATTCCTCGGCCTCCGCCATGATTTCTCCTCCACAGTCTTTCCCGGTCCCTTAGCCACGCCCTCACAGCGCCGCCATCTTGACTACGGGCAATAGCTCTCCGCTATTGCTCCCTCCTCTTCTTGTCTGCAAACGTCTCTTGCCAGAATGTGAGATGGCGACCTCCCGCGAGACGCATCGGAGCAGGGTGGCCCGCCCTCCAGGGCCCCGCCCTCCAGGGCCCCGCCCACTTAGAGACCCGCCCAAAGCCCCTGGTAGCCTAGCCAGCGAACGTGTGAGTTAGCCTGGAGGCTTAGGGAGTCTAAGGCGCTTGGCTCTACTTACGGTGTGTGTCTATGAGAGGAGGGAATTAAGAAAACGCTAGAATGGAAACCTCTGTACCTGAGTGTACATTCTTGAAAATTCTTAGTGTTTGTGAGCATCACACTGCAACATCCTCCGGACCATTTTAAGGCCACATTTCAATTTATCTTGTAATGAGCGCCTACTTGTAACGTCTGAAGCATATAAACCCTACCTGTGGCGGTAGTTAAAGCACTTTGCTTCTAAACTAGATTCTGTATTTAAACCTACCACCAGCATCTCAGGAGCAAGATTTATAGCCTTGAGGGACTATTAAACTATTCTCCTCTGTCTTATATTCCTCCACGTAAAGTCTAGTCTTTGGAATGATCCGTTCTGCATATGGATTGAAAAGGTATGGACATATTCCTGACGCACCCATTTCCTGATTTTGATGTTTCCCTGCTCTGTTATGACTACGGCTTCCTGGTCCAAGTTTTGCATGAGTACAATCAAGTGTTCTGGGATTCCCATTCTTCTCAAGGTTCGCCACAATTTGTTGTGATCCAGAGTCAAATGACTTTGTACAGTAAATGAAACAGACATTCCTCTGGTACTCTTTGCTTTTGGCCAAGACCCAGCTGAAATTGGCTATGATGTTTATTGTGCCACAACCACTTCTTTTTTTTCTTTTCTTTTTCCACAACCACTTCTAAACCCAACTTATGTTTCTGGTAGTTATCTGCTGATGTACTGTTACAGGTGGTTTTAGATAAACTTCAGCAGGATTATGCTTGTATGTGATATAAGTGATACTCTTTGATAATTTCTACACTGTCAGATCACTTTTTTTAAAAAAATGGGAATAAATATGGATCTCTTCCAGTCAGTTGGCCAGGTTGTTGTCCTCCAGATTTCCTGGCACAACTTGGTGACGATGTCCAAGGATGTGTCTGTCTGTTGAAATACGCCAATTGGTATTGTATCAATTCCTGGAACTGTGTGTTTTGCCATTTCTTCAAAACAGTTTGAATGTCCTTCTTCACATTGCCTTTTGATTATTGTTGTTTCATAAAATCCTTCCTGATGTCTTCTTCCCTCAGCTTTGGCTTTTCAATGCTCTAGTGCAATATCCAGTCTCTTCTGACATCCATCTTAGTCTTTTCTTCCTCCTCTGTCTTTATAATAATGACCTTTTACATTCTTCCTGGATAATATTCTTGATATCTTCCCAGAGCTCATCTGGTATTCATTCAGTAGTGTTCAAGGCCTCAAACTTTTCCCTGTGATGGTTTTTAAATTCAAGTGGGATAGACTCAAGGTCAAATTTCAGTTCTTTGATTCTTTATGAGGAGGAATGTGGCATCAGGATTGGAGGAAGACTCATCCACAACTTATGTTATGCAGTTGACACAACCGTGCTTGCTGAAATTGAGGAGAACTTGAAGCATTTGCTGCAGAATGTCAAGGACAGTCTTCAATATAAACTGACATTAAAATCAAGAAAACAAAAGATTCTTACCACTGGGCCAACTGGCAGCACCATGATAGATGGAAAAGAGATTAAGATTGTTAACAATTTCAGATTGCTCTGTTTAACAATCAACACTCTTGGCACCAACAGTTAGGAAATAAAAAAGATTAATTACATTACAAAAATCTACTATCGGGGATCTCTCCAGAGTACTGAAGAGCAATGATGTCAGTCCAGAGACTGAGGTGCACTTGCTCCAGGCCATGGTCTTCCCAGGGTGTTATTTTCAAAATTTTTTTATTATTATTTTTTATGTGTGTACCGTCAAATCGGATCCAACTGGTACAGGAGGCGATTTTTCCTCCTTCTTCAGCAGAGCATCTGGTGGATTTGAACCGCACACCTCTGGGATTGCAGTGCAGCTTCTTGCCACTAGCCCACCAGAGCTCACCACAGTTTTTTCCTGTGCATCAGAGAGCTGGACAATGGCTAAAGGTGACAGAAAAAGAATCAATGTCTTTAAGTTGTGGTGCTGGAGAAGAGTATTGAACATACTATGGACTGCCAAGAGAACAAACAGATCTGTCCTACAGAGAGTGAAACCCAATTGGTCCCTTGGAGGAAAGAGTTTTAAAGCTTTGTTTCTCATACTTTGGGCATGTTGCCAGGAGGGACCAGACCTTGGAGAAACATGCTTGGAAGAGTGGAGGGACAACACAGGAGAGGAAGACCTTTAATGAAATGGATTGACACAATAACAGGGATAATGAGGGTAAGTGTGTCGGAAACAGAGAGATTGGCTCAGAATAGGGCAGGGTTCAGAGCTATTGAGTATAGGGTTGCTGAGTCAAGGACACATAACAACTCTGCCCTCTAGAGTCTTTTTGGGTCTAGCACACAATAGAGTTAATCTTACAGAAGCAGATAATTTGTGTATTTTTTTCCTTCATAATGTGCATGTGTTCTAACCCATCAACTTTTCTGTTAGAAGTCTAGTGCAGCTTGTGTCACATAAGATCTTTTGTTATGTGCCCTTGAGTTCTAACCAATTCATATTGTTGTTGTGTACCACTGAGTTGGAACTGACCCCTAGCTGACCCTCCAGCGACTTTTCAGAGAAATTTAATCACATGGGAGGAGACTGCCCATCCTTCTTCCATGGGGCATCTGGTGAATCCGAACCATGTGCCTTCAATATTGCAGTGCAGTTTCTTGCCAGCTCATAGCTGGTATTAAATTGCATTTTCTAGGCTGTAAATTACACAGGAAAATATTGCCCATTTTTCTCCCGTGGAGCAGCTAGTAGATTCAAACTGCCTGCCTTTGGGGAGCAGTGTAACCCATCACACGCTAGGCCACTAGAACTCCCTACATAGGATCTATGAGGGATATAAATGCACTAAAACAATTACACTCTACTCAAAAAGTAATACTCAAAGTAATACTATGGAAATACAGAGATTTAGAAAAGAGATATTTTAAACATAATTTTTAATAATAGCCTCGTAGATCTTTCTGTTTATAAAATAAATTTTCTCTGTATTTGAGAGCATGAGCTTTCAAATGGTAAAGAGCATGATAAAGATCATGAGCGTTATAGTCTAAGCCCTGTCCAGTCCTAAAGCTTTACTTACATTGACCTGATTATTGTGCAGATGAAATGAGATTATACAGATAGATTATTTGTATGCATATAAAGGATTTTAACCTTCAATTCTGTGCATATTAAGTATTTTATGTGCTTGTGATCTAGTTGTTGTTGTTCGTTGCCTTGGAATCAGTTCTGACTCATAGTAAACCCATGCACAATAGAAGAAAACATAGCCCAAACATAGCCAAGTCCTGTGTCGTTCTCACAATTATTGATATGTGTGAGTCCAGTGTTGCAGCTATTGTGTCAATGGAGGATTTCCTTCTTTTTATCTGACCCTCAACCAAGCATGATACCCTTCACTAGAGATTAGTCTTTTCTGATGACTTGTGCAAAGTTAGAAAAACAAATCCTCTCTTTTATCTAAAGAGTTTTGTAGCTGTCCTTCCTGTAAGATCTGGTCATTCTTCTGGCAGCCAAGGAGTATTTAATCTGATAGTGAGCTCTGGTGGCCTAGTGGCAGGAACCTACGATGCAATCTTGAAGGCATGCAGTGAGGCCACCAGCCACTCTGCTGGAGAAGGATGGGCAGTCTCCTCCCGTGTGATTAACTGCCTCTGAAAACCCACCGGAGGGTCAGCTATGGGTCAGTTTCGACTCGATGGTACACAACAACTAAAACAAAAGTAATATACAATATTTTAGAGTTGTTGTTGTTGTTGTTGTTGTATACTGTCAAGTCAAGTATAGCGGACCCTTCAGTGGATTTCCAGAGACTGTAAATCACGTGGGAGAAGATTGCCATCTTTCTTCCATAGAGCAACAGGAGAATTCTAACCACATGCCTTCAGGATTGCAATGCAGTTTTTTACCACTAGGTCACCAGAGCTCCCATTTTATTTTCAAGTAGTAGGCCATGGTCTTTGCAATTACTTGCTATGCATTAGAGAGCTGCACAGTGACTAAGGATGACAGAAGAATAATCAATGCCTTTGATTTGTGGTGCTGGAAAAGAGTCTTGAACATACCATGGACTGCCAAAGAAACAAATAAGTCTGTCTTGGGGAGGGTGAAACCAAGTTTCTTCTTGGAAGCAAGGATTTTGAAGCCCTGTCTTACATACTTTGGGCATGTGGGCAAAGAGGACTGGTCCTTGGAGAAGAACATCATGCTTGGAAGTGTGGAAGGACAGCACAGGAGAGCAAAATCCTACATGAGGTGGATTAAAACAGCAACTGAGTTTATGGGGGTAGGTGTGTCAGAGTCAGTGAGACTGACTCAGGATAGGACAGGCTTCAGAGCTGTTATACTTAGGGTCACTATGTGTCCCAGGCAACTTGACAGCACATAACAACAAGCCTTCTTATGTTACTTTATCCAGTATCAATCTGAATTCAGCAATGTCTCCAGTGCCAGGGCCTCTTCTAAATCCTGCTTTCTTTAACTTCTGGCAGTTCCCTATGTATGTATTGTTCTAGCCATTTTTGTGTGATCTTCAGCAGCATTTTGTTTGCATGTGATATCAATGATATTGTTTGGTAGTTTTCACATTCTGTTGGATCACCTTTCTTGGGAATGGGAAGAAATATGGACCTCTTCCAATCAACTGACCAGATACCTGTCTTCCAAATTTTCTGGCATAGACTGGTGAGCACATCCAGGGCTACATCTGGTAGTTGAACCATGTCATTTTGTATACCTTTGGTTCCTGGGGCCTTATTTTTTGCCAATGACTTTAGTGTAATTTCAACTTCCTCCTTTATTACTATTGGCTCCGGCTCATATGGTACTTCCTGAAATTTCTCAGTGTCAGTCAATTCTGTTTGGTACAGTGACTCTGTGTATTCCCTCCATCTTCTTCTTCTTTTTATAGGTTTTTTTTAATAAATAGGAATGTTACATTTTATTAAGGAAAATGGAGGAATCCAGGGGATATCACACTTGGCATGGACCAGGAACCAGCTAAAAGAAAGCCAATATTAATTACTTCATCTATTCAATTACTGCTTATTTTTTTCCTTCTCATTGCATAGCCATTTCTTTCTTTTTTTAAATTTAAATTTATTATTAATTTCAGTAAAAAATTTACAGAGACTTTGGATTTCCATTCATTCACTGTTGCACTTTTCTCCCCTCTCAACCCTCCCCCCAAGTACAGTACCCTCTTGGAAAAGTAAAAAAAAAATTCTTCCATTGTTTTACAAACCCTTCCGCAGGTCCAATTCACCATGCAGCCTTTGCTCTAGACTCCTGTCATGACAAAAATACCGAATTACATATCCCTTTTAAACAGTTTTCTCCCTCATCTGTTTCAATGCAGTATACATTATTGAACCCATCTTTCTCAATCTCCCTCCCACCCCAAGGTCAGTCCTGTTTTACAACAGTGGCTCCATGCAGTATTTGTCCTTTTGTGACTGAGATACTTCACTCAGCATAATGTCCTCCAGGGTCACCCATTTTGCATAATATTGTATGAGTTCCTTGTTTTTCAATGCAGCATAGTATTCCATTGTGTGAATATACCACAGCTTCTCAATCCATTCATTTGTTGATGGGCACCTGGGTTGTTTCCAACTCCTTGCTACTGTGAACAGAGCCATGATAAACATGGATGTGCATATATCTGCTTGTATGTCAGTTATGGTCTCTTTGGGATATATTCTCAGTAGTGGAATTGCTGGGTCAAATGGTATCTCTATTTGCAACTTTTTGAGAAAGCACCACACCACCTTCCACAGTGGTTGCACCGTTTTACACTCCCACCAACAGTGAATAAGGGTTCCAGTTTCTCCACAACCTCACCAGCATTTGTTGCTTGCTGTTCTGTTAAATTTTGCTATTCTGTCTGGGGTGAGATGATATCTCATAGTTGTTTTGATTTGCATCTCTCTTAGAGCTAGGGATTTTGAATATTTCTTCATGTGCTTGTTAGCCATCTGAATGTCTTCTTTGGTGAAGTGTCTGTTCATATTCTGTGCCCATTTTTCTATTGGATTATTTACCTTTATCTTGTTGTGGTGCTCAAGTATTTTATAAATTCTGATTATAAGTCCTTTATCTGATATGTCACTGTAAAATACTTTTTTCCCAGTCTGTGGCTTCCCTTTTTACCCTGTTGGAGAAGTTTTTGGATGTGCATAGGGATTTGATTCTTAGTAGATTCCATTCATCTATTTTATCTTCTCCTGGTTCTAGGCTTTTTGTAGTTTTTAAAAACCAATTTATTTTTTGTATATATACTTGCTTCTAAGATTCTAAATCTTGGAAGTTTCTAGGTTTCTAGGAAGTTTCAGGTAAATGAAGGACTTTTATGAGTAACGTATATTGGCTAGACCCAAGATAAGCTGCAAACACAGTCTGAAGCAAAACGGGGGAAAGCATCTTTCTAAAGACAGGTTTATAAATCTTGATCCAGTAAGTTAAGATGTTTCCTTTCTCTGTTAGCAAGGCTGACAGATACCTGGCAGTAAGGCTGACATATACCTGGCTGCTAGGCCACTATTCATAGGGAAAGCCAAGATAACAGTGTAAAATCTCTGAAAACAAGACCAATCAGTCCACCCCATGTTACAGTACAAGTTTCACAGCTCAAATAACTTTTCTACTTCTAGAAGTTCGTTAAGTTTTATGGTTATAATTTCAATAGGTATTATGTTTTCCTTGATCATATCATCTAGCTCATGATTTTTCATCTTGTATCCTTATAGTCCCCTTCACTTCTCTAAATAGCTGGTGCCTCCACTGGTTTTCCTCAACTACACCAAGGTACGAGACAACCTCTGCTTATCTGGCCCAGGTGCAGCCATCTTTCCCTTCATCTTCTTTTGATGCTTCCTGGATCATTCAAAATATTGATTATAGCATCTTTCAATATTGCAACTCAAGGCTTAAATTTCTTTTTGAGTTCTCTCAGCTTGAAAAATGCAGAGTGAGTTCTGCAAGTAATACCAGTAAAATGTCTATTTATGCTTTACAGACTATGCAAAGGCATTTGACTATATGGATCATAACAAGTTATGGCTAACATTGAGAAGAATGGGAATCTCTAAGCACTTAATTGTGCTCATGAGAAATCTATACCTAACTCTTTACCTAAACTGTTGTGCAAACAGAGCAGGAAAACACTACCTGGTTTAAAATTAAGAAAGGAGTGTGTCAGGGTTGTATTCTTACTCTATACCTATTCAGTCTGTATGCTGACTAAATTATTCAAGAAGCTAGAATCTATGAAGAAAATTGTGGCATCAAGATTGAGGGAAGATTCATCAATAACCTGCATTATGTAAATGACACAAACTTGCTTGCTGATAGCAAGGAAGTATTTGTTGCAGAAGATCAGAGAAGGCAACCTTCAATATGATTGTATCTCAACATCAAGAAAACAAAAATTCTTACCACTAGACCTATAGGCAACATTGTGATAGATGGATGGAGAAAAAGATTGAACCCGTAAGCAACTTCATCTTGAATCTACAATGAACACCCTTGGTACCAGCTGTGAGGAAATCAGAAGACATATTGCACTGGGATAGTCTTCAGTTAGGGACTTCTCCAAATTACTGACAAGCATTGATGTCAGTTTGAGAACTAAGGTGTGTCTGATTCATGCCATAGTCTTTCTGATCACTTGTTATGCATCTGAGACAGTACATGATAAGGATGATAGAAGAAGCATTGATGCCTTTGAGTTGCAGTGAAGAATAGCACTGAATATCCTGTGGACTGTCGAAAGAACAAACAAACATATCTTGGAGAAAGTGAATCCAGAGTGCTCTCTGGAGGCAAAGATGATAAAGCTTCACCTCACATACTTCAGATATGATGCTAGGAGAGACTATTCTGTAAAAGAACATCATGCTTGGAAAGGCAGAGGGTAGGCAAAATAGAGAAACAGTCTCAACCAAGTGGATTGATACAGTAACTACCTCAATGAGTTGTAGTATGTCAGGAAATGTGAGGAATGACACGGGATAGGACAGGTTTCAGATCTGTTGTTCATAGGGGCACTATAGGTCATCCTCGACTCAACAACACCTAACAACAGCAACAACAACGTAGCTTTTAGATTCTCACCACTAGACCAACTGGCAGCACCATGATAGATGGAGAAGAAATTAAGATTATTAATAATTTCAGTGTGCTCTGTTCCAAAATCAACACTCCTGGCACCAGCAGTTAGGAAATCAAAAGACAAATTGCATTAGGAAAATCTGCTGTCAGGGACCTCTCTGGAGTACTGAAGAGTAACAGTCAGTCTAGAGACTAAGATGCACATGATCCGGGCAGTAATCTTCACAATTGCTTGCTATGCATGAGAGAGCTGGACAGTGAGTAAGAATGATAGAACCTTTGAGTTTTGGTGCTGGAGAAGAGTATTGAACATTTCTTGGACTGCCAGAAGGAAAAAACAGGACTGTTTGGAGAGGGTGAGGGAAAATTGCTCCTTAGAGGCAAGGATTTTTGGCATGGTGATTTGCAAGTCTCAGCATTCTGTAAGGGGTTTGGCTAGTCTCACCAATGAATTAAGCAAGACAACATTGAGAGGCAGATAGATCTTCTGGTGCCATTGAAGAGAAAGAAGATTTTAGGAAGACCTTCTTGCTCCAACTACACCTATGACAACACCGCCTATGGCCAAAGTAGAGACCTGACATAAAATGAGACCTTGATGGAGGGAAAGCCAATATTGGCAGGACTGAGAAATTGGGAACCTCTGGCCCAAAAGCCACAGGGTTGAGTCTGAGGTGCTCACCTGTACATTTTGGAAAGTGTCTTAACTGTATTCTGTTATTAATCTGGATTATAACTATTTCACTTCCCCAGTATGGTTCTGTGTGACCTGTGAGCTATCACATTGGATTTTGGACCCAGAAAAGCCGTAAGATTGGTGTTGAGATGAGTAGTAAGAGGAGTAGAAGTGTAGGAATTATGTCTGACCTCACTGGGATTGGTTTTGTGTTATTGATGCTGTGGATTGAGACAGTTCCCCTTTGTGAAGTCGATAATAGTCAGTTATGTTGCTCCCCATGTGGCCTTTGCTCTTTTTACAACTGCAATCCCAAACACATGTAGTTCAAACCCACCAGTTTCTCTGTGGGAGAAGCATGGGCAATCTCCCATCTGATTTACTGCCTCTGAAAGCCCCCGGAGGGTCAGCTATGAGCTGGTTCCAACTTGATGGCACATAACAGCAACAATATAAGATTTACCAGTTCTGAGTGTGGCTAAGCGATCAGCTACTGACCAAAAGGTCCCCTCTTTGAATCCACCAGTCACTCTGTAGAAGATGAGGCAGTCTGCTTCTGTAAAGATCACATTTTTGAAAAATTATAAAGTCAGTCCAGTCTTTTCTATAGGGTCACTATGAATCAGAATTGACTTGATGACAATAGATTTGGGTTTAATAGGTGTGGAATTAAGGATTTATTCAAAATTACTTTTCTAGCTATTGCTTGACTTTGCCATTTGGATGAGTGGGAATATGTGAATAGGACATGTTAGTCTATCCACAATGAGATTGGCTAGTCTTGCCATTAAATTGAGTGATCCTACAGCAGAAGGAAGAATCTTCCCCACCACCAAAGCAGCAGTAGCAGCAGCAAAAGAAGACAACTCATTCTTCAGCACAACAGCCATAGCAGCTGAAGCAGAGTGCCAGATAGCCAAGATGAAATATTCCGACTGCTACCCCACATGGACAGAACCAGAGCTAAAGCAAGAGCCTTTGCTCATGTTTGTTGGACAAGTTGCAGGGAGGGAGCCAATATTGGCAGGAGTGAGAACTTTGTAACATGATCCTAAAGGCTGGAGGCACAAGGCTGATGCTCCAGGAGCACATTTTGGAAGCTGTACTGACGGTACTCTGCTACTAACCTGAATATGAATATAGCCACTTGACTTCCTCAGTAGGGTTCTGTGTGGTCTGTGGGCTGTCACATGGAATTCTGGACCCAATAAAATACTAAGTTTGGCATTGAGATTAGTAGAAAGAGGTACTGGAATGTAGGAGACATGTCTGACTTCATGGGAATTGGTTTTGTGTTGTTGATACTGTTGACGGGAACAGTTTTCCTTTGTCAAATTAGTAAAGGTCAGACCTGGCCATCCTTACATGGCCCTTGTCCTTTTATAATAGGCTACACCATAATATTTAGAACTGCATAGTATTTTGTTGTATGGTTATGATATAACCTAGTATCTTACTTTTAATATTTATGTTATTTAAAGTTTGTGAATAGAATTTAGTAGTCTTTTAAAAGTAGAAAGGGGAGGAAGGGGAGAAAAAAGTAGAAAGAGCACTGAACTTATTAGAAGTTGTAGATTTTTTTTCTTCTTATGAAACGCATTGTTTATTTTCCGTCAACCTTATTTCCACTTCTTAAAAGACAGTTTAAGACCATTCCGTGGTGGTACCCACTCACTCAGTGGCCTGAGCAGTGGGGGCTGCAGACCAGTCTTCAATTGCAGGCTGAGCGCTCCAGTCTTCAGTAGGGAACTGCTGAATCGGCATAGAGGGCACCTGGATGCCTTCGGAGCAGTCTGTAACTTCAGGCTGAGTAGCAGTGAATTCAGGAGCAGGGGTGGTCCATTCTCCCTGAAACTCCTCCTTGGTCACAGCCTTTTCAGCAGCAGCATGTTCTTCCTTTTCAATCTCTTCCGGATCTCTGTAGAAGTACAGATCGGGCATGACCTCCCACAGGTGCTCCCGGGAGATCGTGCCACGCATGCGAAGGACTTCCCGGGCCAGCATCCACCACATCAGACCCACAGAGTGAGCTCCCTGCTTGTTGCACAGGATAGCAATGTCTATGTAACGCAGAGGAGAATCTGTGTTACACAGGGCAATGGTGGGCAAGTTAACGAAAGATGTTTCTGTCAGAGGCTGGTGGTCAGCCCTGGGATCAGTAACCACCAGAAGACGAGGCTCCCGGAAGGCTGCCTGGATCTGGTTAGTGAAGGTTCCAGGAGTGAAGCGCCCGGCAATAAGAGTGGCCCCAGTAGCAGCAGCAAACTTAAGAACAGCTCTCTGGCCTGTATTTCTGGAGGAAATGACACTGACATCAGCTGGATTTTCAATGGCAACAATGGCGCAAGCAGCCAAGAGCAACTTCTCCCAGGTCCTCTTCAGGTTTATGATGTAGATGCCATCACTTTTCCTTTTGTAGATGTACTGTTCCATTTGGAAGTCAAGGTTGGTGCCGCCCAGATGCGTTCCTGCTGCAAGGAATTTGAGGACATCCTCCTCCTTCATCTGCAGGACATCGAGGGCTCCGGACATTGTGGAAGTTTCCCTTTTAAGTTATGACAGGAACCAGAACAATGCCATATGGACTCTTGTGCGGGTAGCGCAGAAAGGAAGTTGTAGATTTTTAATGCCAGCTCTGAAACTTAACAAATGTGATCTGGAGCAAGTCAATCCCCTTTATCAACCTCAATTTTCATGTTTGTTGAACAAAAATATAGTGTATCTTTTTTATTTCATAATTAGATCATGTATCTTAAAATGCTTTGTAGATTGAAAATGACATGTTGTTGCTGTTGTTATATGTCGTCGTCACCTGCAGAACATAGCGACCCTATGTACAGCAGCTCTGAAGCCTGACCTATCCGGACCCAGTCTCCCTAATTCCAACACACCTACTTGCATTGCCCCAGTTACTGTATCAATCAATCCATCTCATCCAGGGTCTTCCTCTTCTGCGCTGTCCCTCTACCTTTCTGAGCATGATATCCTTCTCCAAGGATTGGTCCCTCCTGGCCACATGCCCAAAGTATGTGAGATGGAACTCCAAAATCCTTGCCTCCAAGAAGAAACTTGGTTTCATCCTCTCCAAGACAGACTTACTTGTTTTCTTGGCAGTCCATGGTATGTTTAAGACTCTTCTCCAGCACCACAACTCAGAGGCATATCAATCAGTTCTACTGTCACCCTTAGTCATCATCTGGCTCTCTGATGAATAGCAAATAATTGCAAAAACCATGCCCTGTATTAGGTGCATTTTAGTCTCTACACTGTCATTGTTGCTTTCAGTATTCTGAAGAAGACCCAGACAGCAGATTTTCCCAATGCAATTTGTCTTTTGACTTCTGACTGCTGGTCTAAGAGTGTTGATTGTGGAGTTTCCGTAAAGGATTAGAGGTAGTACTCTTGGTACTAGCAGCCAGGAAATTAAAAGATTAATTGCATTGGGAAAGTCTGCTGTCAGAAACCTCTCCAAGGTGCTGAGGTGCAACGATGTCAGTCTGGAGACTAAGGTGTGCTGGATACAGACCAAGAATATTGACTGTGGAGCCAAGCAAACTAACTCAATCTCTTCACCATCCATCCTGATGCTGCCAATTGGCCCAGTGGTGAGGATCTTTGTCTTCTTGACATTGAGCCTCAATCCATATTGGAGGCTGCAGTCCTTGAACCTCTGCAGCAAGTGCTTCAGGTCCTCCTCAGTTTCCGCAAACAGGGTTGTGTCATCTGCATAACACAGATTGTTGACAGATCTTCTACCAATCCTGATACCACATTTCTCCTCATAGAGCCCAGCCTCTGGGATAATCTGTTCTGCATACAAGTTGAAAAGGTATGGAGAAAGGACACATCCCTGGTGTATGTCCTTCCCAATTTTGAACCATGTAGTGTCTCCTTGCTCTGTTCTGATGACTGCCTCTTGGTCCAAGTATAGATTTCTCATTAGCACAATCAAGTGTTCTGAAATTCCCATTCTTCACAGAGTCAGCCACAGCTTGTTATGGTCTACACAGCCAAATGCCTTTGCATAGTCAATGAAACACAGATAGACATTCCTCTGGTATTATTCCCTGCTTTCAGCTAAGATCCATCTAACATCAGCTACAATATCCCTAGTACTACGACCCCTTCTAAACCCAGCCTGGACTTCTGGCAGTTCTCTGCTGATGTGCTGTTCCAGTCGTTTTTGGATAATCTTCAGTAGAATCTTGCTTGTATGTGAAATCAATGATGTTGTTCTATAGTTTCCACACTCTGTTGGGTCACCCTTCTTTGGGATGGGAACAAGTATAGATTTCTTCCAGTCAGTTGGCCAAGTGGTTATTCTCCAGATTTCTTGGCACAACTTGGTGAGCACACCCAAGGCAGTATCTGTTAGCTGAAATATGTCATTTGGTTATTCCTGGGGCCTTGTTTTTTGCCATTTCCTTCAAAGCAGCCTGAACTTCTTGCTTCATCACCATAGACTCTGGCTCATATGTTTTTTCATGAAATTCTTCTTTGTCTGCCAATTCCTTTCAATACAGTGACTCAGTATACAACTGGATTATATTCAATTCTAAAAAATATTTTATTGTGCTTTAGGTAAGAGTTTACATAGCAATTTCATTTTTAAAAATTATACACAAATTGTTCTATAACATTAGCTGCAATCTCTCAATGTGTCAGTTTCCATTTCCATTAATATGATTTCTTTCTTTCCCTCTGACTTTTCATATTAGGTTTTTTGGCAAATACTGTCCTGTATAGTTGAGTGCTCTGAGGAGAACATTTTACAAATTATTTGTTTCTTGTTGTGCACCATAGAGTCAAAATCGACCCATAGCTGAACCTCCAGTGTGTTTTCAAAGGCAGTTAATGGCAGAGGAGGAGATTGTCCATCCTTCTTCCATCTTGTCTATAATTTGACTAGGCCAAGCTCCTAGGAGTATCTTCAGTTAATAGTTAGAAGGTTTCCTCAGCATAACAGTCTTGAAGGTTAGGAGGACCTCTCCCGAGTGCTGAGAAGCAATTATTTCAGTCTGGAGACTAAGGTGCGCCTGATCGAGGCCACAGTCTTCACATTTAATGCTATATATCAAAGAGCTGGACAATGGTTAAAGACGACAGAAGAAGAATTGATGCCTTTAAGTTGTGGTGCTGGAGAAGAGTATTGAACATACCATGGACTGCCAAGAGAATAGGTCTGTCTTGAAGACGGCGAAACCAAGTTTCTCCTTGAAGGTGAGGATTTTGAAGTTCCATCTCACATGCTTTGAGCACATGGCCAGGAGAGACTGGTCCATGGAGAAGGACATCATGCTTGGAAAGGTTGAGGGACAGCGCAGGAGAGTAAGACCCTGGATGAGATTAATTGACACGATAACTGGGGCAAAAAGATTAGGTATGTTTGAGCCAGTGAGATTGGCTCAGGATAGGGCAGTGTTCAAAGCTGTTGTACACTGGGTTGCTGTAGTTGCAGGTAATTCATTGGCACATAACAACAAGCCTCTACTCTTAATGGTTTATCATTTATCTAAAGATAAAGTCAAAGTATTAGCTTTGACTCACTAAATAATATTTCATTAACACTAAAAAAAGCAATATCAAATATCTACACAATGGAAACTTATTCTATAAACATTTTTTATCATGTCTCTATACTTCCTTAGCTTTTATTGCTAAGTGAAACAAGTCAGACACAAAAGACTACATATTGTATTATCTCCTTTATATGAAATATCCAAAATATATATAAGCCTATAAATAGTATTGACAAAGGATGTTGAATATATCTTGAACCGCTAAAAGAATAAACAAGTATGTCTATATAAGCCTATAAATAGTATTGACAAAGGATGTTGAATACATCTTGAACTGCTAAAAGAATAAACAAGTATGTCTTGGAAAAAATGCAGCCAAAGTGACTGTTTCAGATATGAGGTGCTGAAAGTGTCCTACGCTTAGTGGTAGTGGTTGCACAGCACTAAATATACTAAAACATCACTGAATTGTATTACTTAAAAGGGTGAATTTTATAATATATCTCACTAGCACTATTGTTTCTTTGGTCTTCCTTATTGATTGTCTGACATTTAAATGCCTACGAAGTAATTAAAAACCCTATGGCTTCGATCAGGCTAACTTTAGTTTTTAAAATAATATTCTTCGTCTTTAAATTGACATTTGGAAGAGCAAAGAAAAAACCTATATTGGCGAAGAGTATTGAATATATACCATGGGCTGCCAAAAGAGCACAGCAATACGCCTTGGAGAAAGTGCAGCTAGGGTGCTCCTTAGCAGTAAGGATGGTGAAACTTAGTCTCACATACTTTTCTCACATACTTTGGACATGTTGTCAGGAAAGGATAAGTCCTTGAGAAAAGACAAACTGGAAAAGGCAGAGGATCAGTGAAAGAGAGAAATATCCTCAATGAGATGAATTGACACAGTGATAGTAAAAATGGGCTCAAACAAATGGGCTTGAGTATACAATAATGGGCTCAAGAATGGTACAGGATAAGGCAAGGTTCCAGTCTGTTGCTGATAGAGTCAGTGTGAGTTATAGTGGACTCAATGGCACCCTAACTACAAAGAAAAGTTGACACACAGAATCATTCTTGGATGGTCACCAAAAATGGGAAGGGAGTGAAAATAAGTCATAATAAAAACATGCAGACTCATTGTCAAGTCAGAACTGACTCATCATGGCTCATCCTCTAGTGGGTTTCAAAGGCTGTAGTAGCACTGAAAGAGACTCCTCCTTCTCCCATAAGGCTGCTGATGGATTCAGACCACCAGAGAAGCACAGCCTTTAGGTTAGCAACATAACTATACCACCAAAGCTGCCTAAATAGATGATTGCTACTGTTGTTGTGTACAGAATAGATATATATTAAGATGGGTGAAGGGACAGGCAATATACAATAAGGGGAAGATCAACATAGCATCACTAACAAAAGGGAAAACAAAAAAGTATAAAAGATTATGGATACCAGAATTAGAGGGAGCTAATGGGGGAAGTGCAATTTTATTGTTGGTATGCAGAACAGATCATTTGGGAGGCTGGGCTTTATGAGGAGAAATGTGGCATCAGGATTGGAGGAAGACTCATCAACAACCTACTGCATGCAGACGACACAACCTTACTTTCTGAAACTGGGGAGGATCTGAAGCACTTGCTGCAGAAGGTCAGTGACTTCAGCCTTAAATGTAGATTGAAGCTCAACATCAAGAAAACAAAGATTCTCACCACTGGGCCAATTGGCAGCATCATGATAGATGGTGAAGAGATTGAGATTGTTAACAGCTTCAGTTTGCTCAGCTCCACAATCAACACTCTTGGTACCAGCAGCCAGAAAATCAAAAGATGAATTACACTGGGAAAGTCTGCTGTCAGGGACCTCTTCAGAGTACTGAAGAGCAATGACATGAGTCTAGAGACTAGGGTGCACCTGATCTTCACAATTACTTCACAATCTTCACAATTACTTACTATGCATCAGAGCTGGACAATGACTAAGGATGACAGAAGAAAAACTGATGTCTTTGTATTGTGGTATTGAAGAAGAGTATTGCACATACTATGGGCTGCCAAGAAAACAAGTCTGTCTTGGAGAGAGTAAAACCAAGTTTCTCTTTGGAGGCTAGAATTTTGAAGCTTCATTTTACTTACTTTGAGCACATGGCAAGGAGGGACTGGTCCTTGGAGAAGGCCCTCATGCTTGGAAGGATGGAGGGACAGCACAGGAGAGGAAGGGGCCGGATGAGATGGACAGTAACTGGGGTAATGGGGGTGGTGTGTCAGAGTCAGTGAGACTGGCTCAGGAAAGGGCAGGCTTCAGAGCTGTTGTACATAAGGTTGCTTTGAGTTACAGGCAACTCAAAGGATTTAACAATAGCAACAACAATAGAAATTAATCTTATAGGGGAAAATTTGTATGAATAGTCAAATGAAAAGTTAATTTGTAACTTTTATTCAAACTACAGTAAAGAAAAAAGATAGGATATACTTGTCTCTGGAAAAGGAGTCGTGGTTGGTAAAGTTGAGGGTCAGCAAAGAAGAGAAGGACATTCAATTGAATGGATTGACACAGTGGCTGTGATAATGGGATCAAACATAGCAGAGATCGTCAGGATGCTGCAGAGCCACACATTGTTTTATTCTGTTGCGGACAGAGTCAATGTGATTTGGAACTGATTTGATGGTACCTAACAACAACAACAATTGTCTGAATGCACCCTACTTTGTCCTCTTCTCTGGTGAACCTGAGGAATATTACAAGAACTGATAAAGATACCAACTCATGCACTGAGCTAAGTTCAGAGAGTCTGATGCAGCCTCTAACTTTAACTGAGTTGAGGAGGATGTAAAGATAAGAGGGTTGCACCATTTACTAAACACTAAATCAGACACATCACAACATATAGTGGTCTAGCCCTTTTAATCAGACTAAGTTTTAGTATTGGAATCTCCCCATGGATTTACTAGATGTTATGGTTATGTGCTGCCCACTAGTGACCTTATGAACAGACCAGACCCTTGCCCTATCTTGCACCATCCTCATCATCTTTGATATGCCTGACCTCGTTGGTATAGCCATTGTGTCAATCTGTCTTGCTCAGTCTTCCTATCTTGGGCCAATTTAAACTTCACACTAGCCTGATATTGGGATATCATGAAAGATGAATTAAAGATTGAAGTTGTCAATGATTTAATCTTACTTGGATCCACCATTAACACCTCTGGTAAGGGCAGTCAAGAAGTCAAAAGACAGGGGAGCTCTGGTGGCCTAGTGGCAAGAAGCTGCACTGCAATCCCAGAGGTGCACGGTTCAAATCCACCAGATGCTCTACCGGGAAAGGAGGGACAATCTCCTTCCGTACCAGTCAGATCTGATTTGACGGTACACACACGCAAAATAATAAAATAATAATAAAAAAAAAAGAAGTCAAAAGACGTGCTTCACTGGGAAATTCTGCCATCAAAAGACCTCTCCCAAGTGGTAAAGAGCAAGGATGTCAGTTTAAAGACTAAGGTGCACCCCATCTAAGTCATGTTCTTTTCAATTACTTCCTATACATCTGAAAGTTGGACAATGAATAAGGATGACTGAAGAATAATTAATGCCTTTGAGTCATGGTGTTGGAGAAGAGCACTGAATATCCCATGGACTGCCAAAAGAACAAACAAGCCCTCTCTGTGTTCTCTGCACTTGGAGCAGCTTTCCTGCCACTGTCCCTCATCCCTGAAAATGTATGTGATGCTTGCACCAATTTTGTATCCATCACTTCCCTGGTCAGAAGTACCTGTCAGCTGCTGAGCCATCCATTATCTGCAGTGGCACTGACACTTGAGGCCAGAGACGCTGACAGTTGAGGACTTCAGCTGCTTGCCAGCTCCACATTCCTTGATATCACTTATCCCTAGTCACAGCTTTCAAACCAGCACCATCTCAAGGGATACTGACACAGTGGCCAAGTTTATTGGCGCTGGGACTGCCACAGTTGGAGTGGCTGGCTCTGGAGCTGGGATTGGGACTGCATTTAGGAGCCTCATCATTGGAGCAGCAGCACTTCTCCTATGCCATTCTTGCCCTCTCGTGGGCATGGGTCTCTTTTGCCTGATGGTGGCTTTTCTGATCCTCTTTGCCATGTGAAAGAGCCATCTCCACCTCCCATAGTTTGTTGGTTTTCTTCCCTCCTGTGTCTTGTCTACCCCATATGTTCCCTTCCCTGTATCTACCCAGGCAGCCTGGGTAAAGTGATTGGCTCAGGGTCTGACTAAGGGAAGATAAAGAAATACTGTATTAATAAGAAAGAAAATGTAAAAAGAACAAATATATCTTAAAGAAATTGCAAAACAGATTACCCCTTAGAGGCAAGGATAGTGAAAGTTTGTCTCACATACTTTAGCCTGTTGTCAGGAGAAGCCTTGAATAAAGACATCATGCCAGGAAAGTTGGGGGGTCAGAAAAAGAGAGGAAGACCTTCAACCAAGATGGATTGACGCAGTGACTGTAACCGTGGCCTGGGGCCAAACAGAGAGATGATGAGGATGGTACAGGACACATCAAGGTTCAGATCTGCTGTTCATAGGATCACTATGAATCATAGGTCACCCAGTGGCACCAAACAACATGTTGTTGTTGTTGTTATGTGCCGTCGAGTCGCCTGCGACTCATAGCGACCCTATGTACAACAGCCCTAAACGCCACTCTGTCCTGTGCCAATCGCACTGTCTCTGACACTCCCATCCCAATTATCCCAGTC
>NW_006399752.1:25759658-25763961 GCF_000299155.1 Elephantulus edwardii
AACTCCTTGCACATTTCATTGTAATATTTTGCTTTGTCATCCCGTGCTGCCTTTTGAAATCTTCTATTCAACTCTTTAGTATCTTGAATTCTTCCCTGGAGCCAAAGCACCAAACAACATAGGTGAAGAAATCTCCATTTTCTTTCTTCTTTTTTTTTAAATAATGGAACATTTAATTGTCTCTGGGTGTTCCCAGGACAGGGACTGTGGGAGCTTAGGCAGGGCTCTGGCTGATGACACCACAAAGATGCCTGTCAGCCAGTGCCAAGCACTATGGCAGCCTCAGGGTCTGGCCAGGATAGCCAGTACTGGGGCTTTTGCTTGGACTAGTGGGTAAGGAATGTTGCCTTTGAATGGAGGAGAGAGGGGTCGCAGTTGGGAAGAAAAGGATTCTAAGGTCAGATGGTGAGGAATGAAAGGGAACTGGTCACAAGGTCCTTCATGGCTGGGTGAAGGCTGGGGGAATGAGGTGATGGAGTCCAGCGGGAGAATCAGGGTGGGCTTGGCTCAGGCCAACTTCAGGAACTCCTGCAGTGTGTTTTGGTCCACAGCCTCCACAAACAGCTCATAGTCTGCACAGTACTAGTCCCCGTGGACATTCTGGGGCAGGGTGGCCTTGGGAAGTCACCTCACTCTGCTGGGACTGGATTTCGTGGGAACCAGTGACCGATGTGCTGTAGACACGTAGGCCACTCATTCTGTGTTTGGACCAAGGACCGACGGATGGACAGACGGACGAAGGGTGGCAGCAGCACAGAGCACAGCCAAGAGACGACAAGGCCGCACTTGGGAGCCAAAATCTCCATATTCACCTCCAATTCTTCATAATGCTGCTCCTCCCTTAAACTTCCTGTCATCTAGCGTAATCTATTCAGTGAGCTCAGACTCTAACAAAAGCAGGAAAGATCTTCACCTAATTTCACGGTTCTACATTTAAACAAAAATGTTTCATTTAAACATTTCAGAGACACAGTTTAGCTACCCAGTTAGAAGGCAAAAAGGCAGAGTTTTAGTATCTCCACAATTTATCCCATATCAATAAAAATCCTTTTTTAAAAAAAAAATCTTACTGTATTTATTTGAAGAATCTAAAGGATTGCACACACTCTTTGCTCCTCATTCCTAGGTTAATATAATCTAGGTGTTGGAGGTCTCGAAATGTCCCCTAGAAAAGAAGAGGGAGGGATTAGCAAGGAGGGGGAAGAGGGACGTGCCAGGCAAGGAAGACCAGAAATCCCACAACTATTACTATTATACTGTATAATGAGGTATCAGCAGCCAGGAAATTAAAAGATGAATTGCCTTAGGGAAGGCTGTTGTCAGGACCTCTCCAAATACTGAAGAGCAACAATGTCAGTCTGGAGACTAAGGTGCACCTAATTCAGGCCATGGTCTTTGCAATTGCTTGCTATTATAAAGCTGGGCAATGAGTAGGGATGATAGAAAGAGAACTGACGCCTTTGAGTTGTGGTGCTGGAAAAGAATATTATTCAATACTCGTAGTATCACTCAATTACTCTTCAATACCATAGATGGCTAGAAGAACAAACAGGTTCATCCTAAAGAGGGTGAAATCAGGCAGCTCCTTGGAGTCCAGGATGCTGAAGCTTCACCTGACATACTTTGGAAATGTTGCAAGGAGGGACCAGTCCTTGAAGAGGGATGTCATGTTTGAGAGGGTGGAGGGACAGTGCAGGAGATGAGGACCCTCAATGAGATGGATTGATTCAGTGACTGGGGTAATGGGGGTAGGTGTGTTGGAGACAGTAAGATTGGCACAGGATAGAGCAGGGTATTGGGCTGTCATACACAGGGTTGCTATGAGTTGCAAACAACTAGAAAGCACATAACAACAACAACAACATATAAGGGGAGATTTAAAGTTTGATTAAGAAGAATCATGTAAAAAACCAAATGCTTGTATGAAAGGGGTCAGAGGAAAAGCAAAGGGAAGGTGGCCACAAGGACCAGAGAAGAACCAGGAAATTAAATCAAGCAGCTACTGATGGAGCCAAAAACTGCACGCCAACAATCAACCAATGAGGTTGAACCAAAAACTCCAGGAAATGCTAAGGCCTACATGACTGAGGGCCGGGAAAGGGAAGGCTCTCATCTCGCGAGGTTGATCCACTCTTTCCTGAGAGTGTCTCTCACACTTTTCTCTAACTATCCCTCTGTCTGTGTTATGTGTTTTTACTCTGCTTTAGCAACACTTAACTTCAGAAAGCAACGTAGCTAGATTATGCCTGGTTACGGAACCAGATCTGGAAACCTCCCGATAACCTAACAGTTTTCTGCAGGAACAGTTGGAGTTTGTTGTTGTTTTGTTTTTAGTTGCAGTGTCTAGATCAGTCAATTTTGACTAATGAGCCCACGTGTGCAGAGTAAAACTGCTCCACAGCATTTTCAAGACTGATCTTAGCACACAGATTTCCTGACCTGCCTTTAGACGAGCCTCTGGGTGGCTTTGAATCACCAAACTTTTTCACCACTCAGGGACCAGAGGCATATTTATGGAAAACAGCACCTGTATGTGCCTTGGATTGAACTGGGTTCACCTCGCCTCCATTCAGTGAGAACCAGTATTTATTTGCTGGGTTGCAGAAGAGTATTGAATTTCCCATGTTCTTCCAAAAGAACAAATAAGTCCGTCTTGGAGGAAGTGCAACTCGGGTGCTTTGTAGAAGTGAGGATGGTGATGGAAGTTCTTCTAACATACTTTGGACATGTTGTTAGGAGGGGCTAGTACTTGTAAAAGGACTTGGAAAGGTGGAGGGTCAGAAAAGAGAAACAGGAAGACCTTTAACAAGACTGTAACAATGGGCTAGAGTATAATGAGGGTGGCAGAGATATGGCAAGTATCAAATCCTGGACTCTATCATCACTAACAACAACCCCTCCTTGTGTGTATTTCATGATAGAAGATGGAAACGATGTAATCATCTGCTAAATAGTCATAGGAAGATTAAGGGTGGAATGCAACACTCCCTAACCCTATCATAACCCTAACTGGATGCAAGGAGAGCTTTTAGGGGCTAGGGTGTGGCCTTTAATACTTATTCTCTCACTGGAGATAATGTAGAAAAGCACAAGAAAGCAAGCCAAGAAGAGGACTCCTTTAGTGGAGTGTCTTTTTGTATTAACTAGGTCTCTGCATGATGAAGTCCCTTGAAAGTGGGAAAGCCAGAACACACGAAGGTCTCCAAAAAATGCTGAACTTACAGATGTTAAAAGAAACAAAGACATTCTGTTAGGTCTTCACACTGGACATAAGGCCAAGGACTCAAGGAAGGGACCAGAGAAAGAAAGGAAGCTAAAGAAACTTTATTAACACATTGCCACACACTTTAAAATTGATGACCGTGCTTAGAAACACATCTTTTTCCAATTGTTTATGACTGCCATATGAAACTGAGCGTCAATCGTATGTTTGGAAGTGAAAATTAATTAAAATGTGCAGGACTGCATTCACTGTCATTTGCGTGTGGCAACGTGTTAAGAGGGCTCCCAAGCAGGATTCCCTAGTCTGGAGAAAGAGACAGACAGAAAGACAAACAAGGGAATACCACGCTTTAAGGCTGATTAGGGCCGAGTTTTTATAGTTAGGTCTTTAGGGAGGGACATTAGATTGTGGTTTAGCCAGGGGTCTTCTAGGGAGGAAAGGGAGGGGCACTCCTTGGTAGTTTGGTTAGATGGGTGAGACTGTTCACACTCCCTTTGTTAACATGTTGTTATTCCTTGAATCCTTTGTTCTCCCCTTGACCTTGTTCTGGGACTGACACTTTCCTCTGTAACCGGGGAAAAAAGGGCCTTCACAGAGGCAGCACCTTCTAGCCTCCTAAAAGGAAAGATAATATATTTCCATTTGTTAAAGCCATCCCTTGTGGTGTCTGTTATTGTTAGATATGTGTAAGTCTACACAACTCATAGCATCCCTATGAACAACAGATCAGAAACTGGTCCTATCTTGAGTCATTGTCACTGAAAATCTCTAACATCTACAGATCTTCTGGCATCTTTGAAGAAAAGAAAGCAAGTTACGTAGAACACCCTTCTTGCTCCAGCTACACCTACAGAGGCAACACCTATGGCCAAACCGAAAATCTGATGTGAGAGGGAACCTTGAGGGGTAGAAGTGGAACTGATATTGGCAGGGTCTGAGAACCTCTGTTGGACAATTGAAGGGAAAGGCAATATTGACAGGCCTGAGGCTTGAGGCTGAGGTGCCTGTGTGCACATTTTGGTAGCTGTCTTGACTGTATTCTGTTAATAATCTGGATTATAATCTTTTGACTCCCGCCCA
>NW_006399752.1:25764061-25784763 GCF_000299155.1 Elephantulus edwardii
CTAACATTCTCAAGCCCAGTATTACAGTCACTGTGTAACTAGTTGATGAGTCTTCTCTCTCTGATCTACTTTTCCCAGGCAATCTAGCATCATTAAATAGCTAATGTCGTTGTTGAGTATTGTTGAGTTGGAACCGACCCAGAGATGACCTTCTATTGAGTTTTCAGAGGCAGTTATCTCATGGGAAGAGATTGCAATTAGTAATATACTATTAATTTTTTTTTGTTTTGTATTTTTTAATGTGATTTTTCAATGAAGGGTTACAAGTAATATACTATTAATTTTAAATGGCTGAATGAACTATCACAGATGACACTGGCTTAAGAGAGACTGCTCATTGGTGCCTTCCTTCCCCCTCTCAAGAGGCACTCAGGGCCCATACCTGCATACTCCTAAAACTGTAGTACAGGGGGTAGGTGTGGGGGAAATCCATGATCTTGTGGGGAGAGACAATTTATTTTATTACTAAAACGAATTGTGAAAATGAAATTCTCAAGTATAAAATGGAAAGTCATGTTCAATATTCAAGAGTCTGCCACTAGGAGGAGACAAATGAATTAAAAATAGTTTTGAAAGGTCCAAACTCATTACCAAGTCCAAAAGCAACACTAGAAGTCCAGAAGCAACTAGCTGAGAGGACTGCAAATATACTTTATTTAAAATGCATGCTTTAGTGAAAGCAGGCTGAGGCCCAATTGGCATCAGTACTGAACAAAGAGATTATTTATCCTTTCTGTGTTGGCTTGTGAGTTCTGTGGCAAGAAGCTGCAGTGCAACCACAAAGGTACAAAGTTCAAGGCCACCAGCTGCTCCACAGAAAGACAGGCAGTTAGCTTCCTCTGAAAACCGGTTGGAGGGTCAGCAATGAGTTGAGTCCAACTCAATGGTAAACTACAATAACATTCTTTATCATATTTGTTAATGCTTTGTCACTAATATTAAAAAATTACACATTTTATGCTTCCAAATGTCATTTAAGGATAAAAGGTCTTTTAAATCCCTACTTTAGCCTCTTTTAAATCTGAAAATTAAAGCTAGGTCTGTACTTCTCAAACTTTATTGGCATTGGAATCAGCTGGAGATGATTATTAACTCACCTCGTTAAATGCAAGGCTTGTTAAAAGACAGGTTACTCAGCCCCACACCCAGAGTTTCTGATTCCGTTTGTTTGACTGGGACTGAAAATGTGCCTTCCTGACAAGTTCCTTCCTGACTAGCGCTAGTGCTGCTAGTCCTGGAGAACACAATTTGAGAAGTGATATGCTAGATAGATGACAGAAGGAGCCCTGATGTGTGTTACATGTTAGGCAAACGGTCAGTAGTTCAACTCTACCAGCTGCCTTATGGAAAAATATGAGCAGTCAAGGTAACTGTCTTGGAAACTCTGTGGAGGGCCATCATGAGTTGGAAACAACTCAAGGCAGTGGATTTTGTGTGCTACATATTCATTAAAATATAAGCATTTGCTAGAAAGCAACTTAGTGTTAGAAGTAAGATTGGTGTGTTCGTTTTGTGGAGGGCTTTGAATTTGAAAGAGAACTATTTATACTTAATTTGATGGTAGCATGGCATCATTAGAGGCTTTTGGAACTGATTTTAGCTAGTAGCACAGTTTTGACACATAGACTAAGGGCAGGGAAATCAAGAAAGAGACTACTAAAAAGAAGTCCTTCCTAAAGCAGTGAAGGTCTTGAAAAACAGAACAATTCTTCCCAGAATATCAATTTGGTCACTGACAAACAACTACAAAGAACACATTTATGTAGAAGCAAATTTAGAGGAAAATGCAAATTTTAACCTTTTTTTCCCACTGAAATATTTTCTCTTTGAATTTTGGTTGATATGTATTTTCAGTGATGGAAGGCATACTAAAATCAGGAAAATTGTTTAGGATTAATAGACTGCTATACAATTCTGTGGGACACATATGTCCCAAGTGGACTCTGAAGGCAGGATTGGTGGAGTGAGGCCCATTTCCTCATAGAACATCATGTTTCCTCTAGGCAGTAGCATGTACTACAATAGGGATTACAGCTTCCCCAGAAACCCGAGAGGCTGCAAATGTTGGTCGGTGATATAGGTCATGCAACATTAAATATCTAGGACTCTATGAAGAAATTTCCTCAAAGTGGGTGAAATCAAACTAAACCGCATTGGTATTAAATCAAATCTGAGTCATAGTTAACCAATAGATGCCCACAGACCCTATGTAAATGCCCAGAGTTTCCTAGGCTGTAATCTTTATGGCAACAGACTGCCACATCTTTAATTCAAACTACTCACTTTTTGGTTGGTAATTGAATTCTTAAGCACCACAATGCCAAGAGTCCTTAAAGTAGAAGAGTTAAACTGCTTAGAGCTACACTCTCTAAGGTTCTCCTCTCCCTAACTCATTACTAGTGAGTCAATCCTGACTCATATTGATGCTATAGCACAGAGTAGAACTGCCTCAGGGTTTCTTAAGTCATAAGCTCTCATGGAAGTAAATTGCCCTGGTTTTTTTCTCTGAGGAGTAGCTTGTGGTTTTGCAACACTGACCTTAGAGTTAGCAACTAAGTGCAAACCTGGGCTCCTCTCCCTTCCACTCTTACGCTTTATGTTTTCTTTCATGCTATACTACTTTTGTGGAGAAGTTTGAGAACATTAGTCCATGTCAAAAGCTTCACATATCATGGTGACATTTGTACTTGTAAAAGCACTAGGTTTTGGTGCCATCTATGATATGTGGTAGAATCTACAAATTTGACTCCTAATTAGGTGTAATGGGATGAGGGAAAGAGGAAGAGGAGCAGTAATACAGAGGAATTAAAATTCCTAGAACTGACAGCCTAGATGACTGCTAAAATGTTGTTGCTGTGTGCTGTTGAGTTGACTACAATTCATGTGACCCTTTAAGCAATGGATATGAAACCTGCACTATCTTGTACCATGCACACTATGTATGATATATTGTTGTTATGGTGTGTCATTGTGTTGGAACTGACTCATTGCTGACTCTAGAAGGTTTTCAGAGGCAGTAAATCACAAGTGAGAAGATTGCCCACCCTTCTCTCTCACAGGAGCTGGTGGATTTGAACCACATGCCTTTGGGATTGTAACACAACTTCTTACCACTAGGTGACCAGAGCTGTGTATGATATATTTGATCCACTGTTACACTCACTGTGTCAATCATAATTGAGAAGACCATGGCCTGAATCAGGCACACTTTAGTCTTAAAACTGACACCATTACTTTTCAGCATTTTGGAGAGGTCCCCTACAGCAGACTTGCGCAGTGCAATTTGTGTCCTGATTTCCTGACTGTTGGTACGAAGGAGGTTGATTGTTGATCCAAGCAAGATTAAATCATTGACAGGTTCAATTCTTTCTCCACCTATCATAATTTTTACTGTTGGTCCTGTATGTAGTTAGGACCTTTGTTTTCTTGTTGTTGAGATGTAATCCATACTGAAGTCTATAGTCTTTGATTTTCTGCAGCAAACATTTTATTTCTGCCTCACTTTCAGCAAAGCTGTGTCATTCGTATAATGCAGGTTTTTGATAAGACTTCCAATGATCCTGTTACCATGTTCTTCTTAGTACAGTCTAACTTCTCAAATGATTTGCTCAGTATAGGTATGGGGAATGGCTACAATCCTGATGCACACCTTTCTTGATTTTCAACTATGCAGTGTTCCTTTGCTCTGTTCAGACAACAGCCTCTTGGTTGAGGTACAGATTCCATATGAACACAATTAAGAGTTCTGGGATTTCCATTCTTCTCAGTGTTAGCCATATTTTCTTGTTATCTACACAGTCAAATGCCTTTGCATAGTAAATAAAACTCAAATAGATATTCTGGTATTCTCTGCTTTCAGTCACTATTCATCTGACATAATTAATGATATCCCCGATGTTGCGGCCTCATCTAAAACCAGCTTGAACTTCTGGTAGTTGCCTGTTCATGTACTGTTCTAGCCATCTTTGAATGGCTATATCTTCAGTAATATTTTGCTTGCATGAGATATTAAGGAAATTGTTTGATAATGTCCACATTCTATTGGACCACCTTTCTTGGGAATGGGGACAAATATGGATCTTTTCCAGTCAGTTGGCCAAGTAGCTGTCCTCCAAATTTTCTGGCATAAACTGGTGATCATATTCAGGTAAAATAACTGTATTTTTAAAAGTATGTGTTTGTGCTCTGACTAAACAACAATAAGAAAAGAAAGAAATATGTATATGTGTGTATGTGGTTGTATGCACATACGTGTATATGCATATACGTGCATGTTTGGGTACTCATTTATATGTGTGTGCAGGGTGGGTGCACATGGGTGTATAGAGATAGATGTGTGAGTGCCAGTGTATATGTATGTGTGTGACAAACACAAGAAAAAAGAAGTATGAGAGGATAGATGTTGAATTTGAGTTTGGATACTGAATTTGAGCTTCTGGGAATACAATAGGAGGAGCTACCTGCAGAGGAGCTCTGATGGCTTAGGGTTAAAGTGTTGCACTACTTTTAACTTGTAAAAGATCATAGGCAGCATGATAATGGCTGAGTCTTGATTTCTACTAACTCCACAAAGGGAAACTGTCTCCGTCAACAAAACCAATTCCTCTAAGGTCAGACATGGTCTCCCGTGCTTCAGCACCTACTTCTACTAATTCCAACACCAATCTTACTGCTTTTCTGAGTCTAAAATCCATTGCAATGACTCTGTAGACTTTGCAGAACCATACTCATGATTATGAGGTTTATTAGGGAAGTTAATGGGATATAATTCAGGTTAGCAGCAGAATACAACCACTCAGTCCAGATAGCTTCTTAAGTATGATAAGAATCTCTTTGACCTTCAGCCTCTTAGTGTTACAAAATTACCTCAGTCCTGTAAGTTATGGCTTCTCTAATCCTCCAGTAAGCTTGAGTGAAGGCCTCTGGCTCTAGTTCTTTGGGCCAGCAGTCCCAAGTCAGCTCTGATTCTCTTCTGAGGCTGCTGTTGCTCTTGTGGAGCTCTTGTTTCTGGCTGGTGCAGGAATCTCTGGCTTCAAATGATGTGTGCTGCTTTCTCTTCCATATTGGTTTTGAGATTCTCAATTTCTGCTACTGAACCTTTTCTGTTTAAAGCTAGTGGGATGGCAAGACTAGCCAATCCCTTTTGTTGATAAACTAACACACCCTATTTGTGTGATCATGCCCATTCATGTCACAAAGTTAAACTCAATGGCTAGGAAAGCCATTTTAAACAATAAACTCTTGATATCATACAACCAAAAGGCAGGCAGTAAACAATAATAACAAGCTGCTAGCAAGGGAACTCTGGTAGCCTACTTGTGAGGAGTTGTGCTGGCAACTGGAAGGCATGGGGTACAAATCTGTCAGCTCCTCCATGGGAAACAAATAGATGGACAATCACCTCCTGTGTGATTTGTTATTGTTGTTAGTAGTAGGTGGCGAGTTGACTACAACCTATATCAACCCTATGAACAACAGATCTAAATCTTGTCCTATCCTGTGCTATCCTCACACTTCCTGACACATTAGAGCCCATTGTGGCAGCCATCATGTCAATTCACCTGGTCAAGGATCTTCCTCTCCTTTGCTGACTCTCCACCTTTCTGAGCATCATGTCCCTTTCCAAGGAACAGCCCCTCCAAGCAATATGCCCAAAATATATGACACCAAGCCTCAATCTTTGCCTCCAAAGAGCACTCTGGCTGCACCCTTTCCAAGACATAATTGTTGGTTCTTTTGGCTGTTCCTGGGATGTTCAGCACTCTTCTCCAACACTACAGCTCAAAGGCATTAATTCTTCTATCATCTTTATTCATTGTCCAGCTTTCAGATACATAGCAAGTGATCAAAAAGACTATGGCCTGAAGGCAGACACACTTTAGTCCTTAAACTGACATCATTATTCTTAATAATTTGGAAAGGTTCCTAACTGTAGACTTTCCAAGTGCTATGTGTCTCCTGATTTCCTGACTGCTGATACCAAGAGTGTTAACTGTAGATCCAAATAAGATGAAGTTATTGACAGTTTCAATCTTTTCTCCATCTATCATGATGTTACCTATTAGTCCAGTGGCAAGAATCTTTATTTTCTTGATGTTGAGATGCAATCCATATTGAAGACTGTATTCTATGATCTTCTGCAACCAATGCTTCAAGTCCTCCTCACTTTCAGCAAGCAAGGTTGTGTCATTTGCATTACACAGGTATTGATGAGTCTCCCTCTGATCCTGATGCCACATTCCTCTTCATAGAGTCCAACTTCTCAAATAATTTGTTCAGCATTCAGATTGAATAGGTTTGCAGAGAGAATACAACCCTAATATACTCCCTTCCTAGTTTTAAACCATGTATTGTCCTATGGACTGCTGCTAGGAGAACAAACAGGTTCGTTCTAGAAAAGGTGAGACCAGACTGCTCCTTGGTGGCAAGGATTCTGAAGCTTCATCTGACATAATTTGGACATGTTGCAAGGCACGACTAGTCAGTCCTTTGAGAGGGACATCATGCTTGGGAGGGTGGAGCGACAATGCAAGAGAGGAAGACCCTTGATGAGATGAAAGAGATTCAGTGACTGGAGTAATGGGGTAGGTGTGTCAGAGACAATAAGATTGGCACAGGATAGTGCAGGGTTTAGGGCTGTTGTACATAGGGTCACTGTGAGTTGCAGGAGACTCGATGGCACATAACAGCAAACAAGTGTTCCCTTGTTCTCTTCACACAACAGCCTCCTGGTCCATGTAAATGTTTTACACAAGCACACTGAAGTGCTCTGGGATTCCCATTCTTCTCAATGTTAGCCATAACTTGTTATGATCCACACAGTCAAATGCCTTTGTGCACTCAATAAAGCATAGTCATTCTGGTATTCTTTACTTTCAGCCAGGATCGATCTGACATCAGCACTGATACCCCTGGTGCCATGGCTTCTTCTAAATTCTGCTTGAACTTCTGGAAGTTCCCTATATATGTACTGTTCTAGTTGGTTTTGGATGATCTTCAGTAGTATTTTGCTTGCATATGATATTAATGATAATGTTTGATAGTTTCCACATTCTGTTGGATCACCTTTCTTGGGAATGGGAACAAGTATGGCCCTTTTCCAATCCATTGGCGCCACAGCTGTCCTCCAAATTGCTAGCACACTCTGGTGAGCACATCCAGGGTTGCATCTGTTAATTGAAACAAGTTAATTATATCCCATTGATTCCTGGCGCCTTACTTTTTTCCAAAGCCTTCAATGAAGTGTTCACTTCCTCCTTCATTACCAGTGGCTCCTGCTCATATGAAATTTTTTCAGGGTTAGTCAGTTCTGTTTGGTACAGTCATTCTGTGTATTTTTACCTTCTTCTTTTGATGCTTTCTGGGTCATTCAATATATTGCTCCTAGTGTCTTTCAGTATTGCAACTTGAGGCTTAAATTTGTTTTTCAGTTCTCTCAGCTTGGGAAATGCAGAGTGAGTTCTTTCCTTATCCTCCAATTCTAGCCCTTTGCACAATCCATAGTGATATTTTGCTTTGTCTTCTTGAGCTGCCCTTTGAAATCTTCTGTTTAACTTTTTTCTTTGGCCTGTTTTCCCTTGTTTTGGTTTCTCAGTGCTCTAGTGCAATTTTTAGAGTCTCTTCTGACATCCATTTCAGTTTTTTTCTTTCTTCTTTCTCTTTGTAATGACCTCTTGCTTTCTTCATGGATGATATCCTTGATATATATCATCCCATAACTCATCTGGTCTTCAATCATTGGTGTTAAATGCTTCAAACCTATCAGATGGAATAGATTCAAGATTATATCTTGGTTTTTGTGGACTTATTTTAGTTTTAAATGATACCTGATTGTTAATTAAATTCAAATGATGAAACAGTTTGCCTCTGATTGTTAATTAAATAAAAATGACCTACCTTCCAGAGTCCAGCTTGCTTCAAACAAGAGGCTTTCAGGCAGGCCTCAACCAGCTTTTAATCACAAAGGCCCCTGTACAACTTACAACCTTTGAAAATCAGCTAGAGGGTCAGCTACACATTAGTTCTATCTTGGTGATATAACAACAATAGTAACAGCTGCTAACAATTGAAAAAATACAGCCACAGAACTTGAGATAATTTCAAGATCCCAGCTACAGAGTCATATTTATCAAAAAGTTGACTTTTTTTTCCCTTAAAATCTGACCTTGATAGGTTTTAGGTAGGTAGATATTTCCCAAGGGAGAGGATAGAAGGTCATGCTAAAAAGGAAAGATCAGTGTGGGGAACAAAAATGTAAATATCACTAATTTAAAAGCAAATAGTTGAAATGTGTTTTGAAGTTTAGTTTGTTGGTCAAAGGGAGTCAATGGAAGTTCAGAGAAACCACAGGCATTTCGGAGCTGTCAGTGGGAATGGTAATTTAGCAGCTCTGTGTGGGGTAAGACGGTGGAAAGCTTTTCCGTAGATATTTAGCTATGAGATGAGACCTTGAATTAGGGCAATGATTGAAGAAAGTAACAGAAGATATCAGAGGCGTTTCAGTTGAAAAAACAATAGGACATGGATGATTACCTGAATAAGAAAAAAAAGAGGGGAGATCTTCAGTTATGAGTCTAAAGGCGAAGTTCAAAAGGCTAGTAGCAATATGAAGTAGCTATAATAATCCCTACGTTTTTCTCTCCAAAAAGCAAAAAAAATAAAGGATATCAGTTCTCAAGTGTGGTCTCAGTCCAGTGCATCTAGCATTTACCTAGTTTCAACCTGACATCTAAAACCCTAATCCATACTCCTAAATCAGAACAGGACCCAGAGATCCACAGTCTACAATCTTTGCAGGGATTCCAATGTGCATGGAATTTTGAGGTCTGATCTAGGCCAGTGAGAATTTTTTTCTTTTCAAGAATTTGAACTGGGTCATGCAGAGAGGACCAGTCTGTTGATTATAGGGAGGGAAATGGAATGTTGCTTATTGAGAGACTATGAGTAAGCTGGAATTATGAGTAAGCAGAAGCTATGACTAAATGGGGCAATTAACTGGTAGTCCGAGAAATAGGGGTGGATGGTAACACCCTTCTGGCTGGGGAAAGCTGTGTTCCTATAGCAGTTGAGAGTGACATGATAACCTTTGGTTTTTTCCTAGGGGCAGAGAATTTGTTCAGTTCCAAGTACACTCTAGTATCCAAATGAAGCCCAACCATATTTCTATTTCTAGGTTCCTATGATACTCTTATCACCATTATTGCCATGTGTATCCTTAAAATAGACTTACTTGTAGTGGTTTGAGCAACTCTGTGTTCCTAAAATATTAAAAGCTCGTACAGCTCTAAAGTAGATTGAGCAAAATAGTACATCAATAAAAGCAATTGCTTTTAAAAACTTGAACTTTACTTATTTAAACACACATGCATGTCACATATGCATAGAATATACACACACCATCAATTTGTCTTTTACCATTTTTTTTTCTATAATTATATTTTATTAATTTTCATAAACATTTACAGAGATTCTGGGCTTCCACTCATTCATTGCTGCACCACTCTCTCCACCCTCCTCCCAGTTTGTTCTTGTCCAAATACCACAGTGCTTGTCAAAGCCAGTTCTGATTAATCTTCTTTGTCAGTGTGTCCTTTGCCATTCCCTATCACTCCTCCCTGAGAGAGACTTCACCCTGAGTCATAAGGAAAAGGGGACGGCGTATTCTCTTAGCTACTTCCTGCTGAAAAGGGACGCTGTGGGTTTCAGGGTGAAGATCTTCTCTCACTACTCTAAAGGGCCCCTTTGGCAGTAGGAAACACATAGACTATTATGGAGATTGATTTTGGAATTCAGATGTACTCTTATTGATTGTGCTTGGCTGTACATGTACATATCCTTCAAGATGTATCATGGGGGTGTTGCAACCTAGAAGACACGAATTTGACTAACAAGTTATAAGTACATGAGTCCAAAAATTATGGAAAAGTAAAAGAAAAGATTCTTTCATTGTTTTACAAACACTCCCCCAGGTCCCCTCCACCATGCAGCCCTCGCTCTAGTCTCCTGTGATGACAGAGATACCCAGTTACATCTCTCTTTTAGACGGTTCTCTCCCTCCTCTGTTTCAGTGCAGTATACATTATTGAACCCATCTTACTCAGTCTCTCCCCAACCCCAAGGACAGTCCCATTCTACAACAGTGGCATCATGTAATATTTGTCCTTTTGTGACTGGGATATTTCACTCAGCATAATGTTCTCCAGAGTCAACCATTTTGAATAATATTGCATGAGTTCCTTGTTTTTTAATGCAGCATAGTATTCCATTGTGTGAATATACCACAGCTTCTAGTCTTACACATAAAAAAATTTGAGTTAAACTATACTCTTAATCATTTTTTTCTAAGCAATAAACAAATAAAGCTAGAAAGAATATATCAATGAAAGCAAACACTCTCAAAAACAAAACAAAATTAAAACATACATAAAATAAACAATACTCGACACATTTTGCTGCATCCTGTTGTTGCTGTTGTTATGTGTCACTGAGTCATCTATGACTCATAGTGACCCTATGAACAACAGGTCTGAATACTGTCCTGTCCTGCACCATCCTTATCATCTCTAGAACACTTGAACCCATTGCTGCAGAACCATGTCAGACCATCTCATTGAAGGTCTTCTTCTCTTTTGTTGACACTTCATCTTTCCAAGTGAGATGTTCTTCTCTAAGGACTGGCCCTCCTGATAAAAAAGTGTGTGAGACAGAGTTTCACTACCCTTGTCTCCAAGGAACAGTTTCATTTTCTCCAGGACAGAGCTTTTTTTTCTCTTGGCAGTCAGTATACTTCTCCAGCACTACCATTCAAAGACATCAATTATTCTTCTGTCATCCTTAGTTATTGCACCTCTTTCAAGCGGATAGTAATTGAAAAAGCCATGGCTTGGCTCAGGTACATCTTAGTCTTTAGACTGAACTTTTTGCTCTTTATGATATGAGTCCTAATGAGTTTTAACTTTCCCTATTAACAACTATCACTTCCAAACTTATCAGGGCTGATTATCAGCTCCTAGTTGAAGATCTTGTTTTCATTTTTTCTTTTATTGTCCTCCTCATTCAGGCAGTCACCCTGAGGAAGTCCTTCTGCATTTTTCTCCTAGCATGGTCCTGCTGTTGCCTTCCATTTCCCCCATCCTCTATCCTGATCCAGATCTAAACTTCCCACCTTCATACTTTAAGAATTTTTGGCATATAGTATTTTTTTTCTTTTTCTATTTAAAAAAAATATGTCAAGAGAGTTCTGGTGGCCTAGTGGCAAGAAGCTGCACTGCAATCCCAGAGGTATGCAGTTCAAATCCACCAGATGCTCTGCTGGAGAAGGAGGGACAATCTCCTCCTGTACCAATCAGATCCGATTTGATGTCACACACACACACACACACACACACACACACACACACACACACAAATTTTTAAAAAGTTTTTAAAATGTTTCCTATTTCTCTTCAGGGAGCTCAGGTGGGGTAGTCCGTGGGGAGGTGCCCTGCTAACCCAAAGGTTGCACCTCTCTGCCAGTTTGAATTCACCAGTGGCTCTGTGGGGACAGACAATCTCCTCTTGTATGATTTACAGCCTCTGAAAACACACTGCAAAGTCAGTTCTGACTTTAAATATATATGTAAAAATCGAGTCAAGTCCTTGCCCTTTGAGCCAGTACTGACTCATAGCTGACTCTCCAGTAGATTTGCAAAAGTCCTAAAGCACAGGACAGATTATTGAACTTCCTCCTATGGAGCTACTGGTGGATTTGAACCACATAACTTTGGATTGACAGTGAAACTCCAAAGGCACCAAAGCTCCCAATATGTGAAAAAAAGGACAATAAAATAATTCCACTCTGGTATGATTGTAAGCATAATAGTGAGGCAGCAGTGTACACCAGCATTGTCACTAGTTTAAACAGGACTCCATATTACTTGGTTCTTTTTTGAAAATTTTTGGTCTGGATCTTTAATTTTTTTTTGTTTTGTTTTTATTAATTTTAATGAATGTTTACAGAAACTTTGGATTTCCATTCATTCACTGCTGCATTTTTCTCCCTGCCCCCCCCCATTCACTCTCCAATGAAAGTAAAATTCTTTCATTGTACAATCCCTTCCCCCAGTTCCACTTCACTATTCAGCCTTCATTCTGGACTCCTGTCATGACAATAATACCTAACCATATATCCCTTTTAAAGAGTTCTCTCCCTCATCTGTTTCAATGCAGTATACATTATTTATCCCCTCATTCTCGGTCTCCCCTCAACCCTGAGGTCAGTCCTGTTTTACAACAGTGGCACTATGCAATATTTGTCCTTTTGTGACTGAAATATTTCATTCAGCATAATATCCTCCAGGGTCATCCATTTTGTATAATATATCATGAGTTCTTTGTTTTTCAATGCAGCATAGTATTCCATTGTGTGCCAAAACTATCGCATGGACTGCCAAAATAACAAAGAGATATGTCTTGAAGAAAGTGCAGTCAGGATACTCCTTAGAGGCAAGGATGCTGAAGCTTCATCTCATGGACTTTCATCATGTTGCTGGGAGGGGCTATTTCTTGGAAAGGGACATCATGCTTAGAAAAAGAAGACTCTCAGTGAGATGGATTGACACAATGACTGCAGCAATGGGCATAAGTGTGTCAGAGATGATAAGGACGGTATTGGCTAGAACAGGATTCAGATCTGTTTTTTCATAGGGTTGCTATGAATTGTACTTAGTGCCACACAACAGCAGCATAGTCTGTCCTACAGGATTGCTAGAAGTCCAAACTCCATGGCACACAATAATCTTTACAGAAGTAGACTGACAAGCCCTCTACCATGGTATTGTTAGTTAGGCTCAAACCACCAACCATTCTAGGTTAGCCATGCAGTGCAAACTGATTGCACCGAGGGACTTCAACTGATTAAATAAACAAACTTTAAATTGCTTTCATACCAGACATTGTCTATATGTTTTCCTTTTGCTTTACTACCTCGATAGTATTTCTTGCTAATCTATTTACAGACTCACTTATAACTTGTTTAAATAGTCCTGCAGAATTAACTCAGCAAGAATTTTGAAAAGGGAATTTAAGTTTCTTAAAACAAAGCTATTATACTTAAGATGTGAAAAGTTTTCATTGGTTAAGATAGTTTGGCTTTTATCAAAATCTACCATACTTTATCAAATTTTGCACTCTTCCTCTTTACCCACCAACTAACCCAGGTCATTCCAACCAAGCTGATCTGTGGCAATTCTACATCCTTTGTATCCTCCCCCACATCTCCCTTCCCTGGGCCTTTGCTAATGTCATTTGCTACACCAGGCTAACCTTTGCTCCTTATCAGTCTGTGACCATTACTTCTCTAAAAAATAATGTCTAACTAGCCACTGTAATCTTAAATTCATTAACCAAACCCTCTACTTTTGCTTTGAATTTCTATGTGCAATTTAAAAATATTGTTCACAGTCTGCTTTATATTTGTTAGTTCATGAGCATTTCCCCCCCTTATATTGAGTGCTTCGAGTCAGTTTTGTTTACTTCTTTGTATATTATTATATATTCATTGCTTATTAAGGTTATTGAATGAACAGTGAATAGATGAATTACATAATGTAAAAGTGATTTAACTCAGAAATTTGAGGAAAATATTTAACTCACACTTAAAAATAATTCTGAGGGAGCTCTGGTGGCCTAGTGGCAAGAAGCTGTGCTGCAATCCCAAATGCACACGGTTCAAATCCACCAGATGCTCCACTGGGGAAGGTGGGGCAATCTCCTCCTGTGCCAGTCAGATCTGATTCAACAGTATACAACAACAACAAATCATTCTGAATTGTTTTGAGGGTTATGTTGTTGATGACTGTGATTCATCTATACAATATATACTCATGATGTTGTGTGTTGTTGAGTTGGAACTGACCGATAGTTGACCCTCCAGTGGATTTTCAGAGGCAATAATTGCATGAAAGGAGATTGCCCATCTTTATTCCACAGAGCTGCTGGTGGATCCAAACCATGTACCTCTATGTTGGCAGCACAATTCCATACTAATAAGCTACCTTTGGTTGCAATGATCCTCATGCATCCCTTGTTAACAGTAATTCTTCTCTAAAGAAGTGGGTTGACCCATTATCATGTGGCAAGTGTTCAGCAAAGGCTTACTGAATTATTAAAACTAATAATTAAAAGTAAAACTAAAAGGTGACACATCTCTATTGATTTGAATCCACCAGCAACAATCTCCTCCTGAGCCATTTGGAAACCTGATGGAGAGTCATTAAGAGTTGGAACTGGATTTGACGGTCCACGCACAAAATAATTAAAAAAAAAAAAGAGTTGGAACTGACCCGACAAAAGTGAGTGAGTGAATGAGTGTACCTCAGTTAACTGAGGCCTGGTAGTGCAGTGGGGAAAGTGTTCTACTGCTAAGCAAAGGGCTGGCAGTTCAATTCCATGCCTTGGGAGAAAGATGTGGTGGTCTACTTGCATAAAAATTAATAGGCTTAGAAGAACTCTGAGACAGTTCTAATCTGTCCTATCAAACAGAATTGAGTCTATGGCAATGCGTTTGTTTTGTGTTTTCAGAGCCTCCGTTTCCTCCCCTATAAAACTAGAAAAGTACTCTTACCTCCTAAGGGGGGTATCAAATGAATCAATATACACAAGGTTCGGGGGAGCTCTGGTGGCCTAGTGGCAAGAAGCTGCACTACAATCCCAGAGGTACACAGTTCAAATCCACCAGATGCTCTGCCAGAGAAGGAGGGGCAATCTCCTCCTGTACCAGTCAGATCTGATTTGACGGTGCACACACACACACACACACACACACACACACACACTATAATAAAATTTTAAAAAATATACCTAAGGTTCTCATTTCCTGATTGATAATATGAATACTATACATATCTTTGCTATTGTTAGAGATATGAATCCACTTTGAAGCAAGAGTACATTTCTGCATAATACTTACCCTGTTGTAGAAAATTCAACCTGTATAAATTGTCTTTGCTTCCTTTTTTGTTTTAGAGAAGTGAGCAACTTCCAGCCAGGATATTGCATTTTGCAGTGTTAAGCTGTGTAGAGACAGCTAAACTTCTTTACCACATGCTGATGAGACAGAGGATCAGCTCTCAGACTTGTGTGCAGCTTCCCAAACCAAGTTCCCATAATTAAAATCACATAAAAAGGGCAGGGATTCAAATGAGCTTAACGTGCTTTCTCACTAACCAGAAGGTGTCTGGTGACTATGATCGTTAACAAAGCACAAAGCCTATTGTAGAAGCATTGCTATGGCTGAGTCATCCTGACCCAAGCCTCTGTGGAGATCATGTTGAGTGCAGGACTTCTCTTTCCTTCCTCCGCCTGTCTAGAGGAGATTTGCTCTCTTCTGATAAACAAACGAAAAAATTTCCCAAGACCCAACTAGAGTTTATAGTGTCCCATCCCCCACCCCTCAGAGAGTGAGAAGAGCTTTGGCAGCTCGTCAGTTGAGGATGGATCTTGGAGAGCAGGTGTGCCTGGGAAAGTTTTCCCTTCCCAGTTTTTCTACACTTTTTCTACAATGGATACCTTGTATGCTTGAATTTTATGATTAGTTGACTCTTAAAATTGGGCTTTCCTCTCTCATGTGACTTCTGGGAAATTACTTAAGATTAGAAGTTCTATTTCCTTATTTGTACAAAGGAACTTACAATAGACTCTGAGTGCTAGAGGGAATTTCTAAGACAGTTTCATAGAGCTCACTATATTATATTATGAAGCTACATCAAGACAGATTGAAGAACTTGTTCAAAGTAAGAAAGCTTATAATTCGTTGGGCCAGGTGTAAAACTTGTGAAATTTAACTGATTTTACTACCAACAAAGGGCCAAAATTGGCAGATTACTGAAATTGTTGCTTCAAGGACCAAACTATAAATGTCATTAATATTTTACTTTTTTGGTATTAAATTATTTCTTTTTGGTATTAAATTATCCCAGACAATCTAGCTGATGAATAAATGTACAAGAATTGTTTTCCTAGAATTTTATCTAGTAGGAGTATAATAGAATATTTGCTATTAAACCTAATGTATAGAATTAAGAAAGTTTTTATGAACATGTATTTTTCATAACTTGGCACCACAACCATTTTCATTAATGTCATCATGAATCTCGGTCCTTTTAAAAGTTAGTCTGTTGTAGCAGATAAATTCAATCTCAATTTAAAGATCATTCTAATTATCCATCACTCAGTCAAGAGTAAATACTTCTTTTATATAAAAAGCACAGTACTTACTACTTAAAGATTTTTTTGGTATAATTTTATACATACAAAAAAATCATAGTAATACAAAGGATTCCCAAAGTAACACAAAAGATTTGCAGATATTGTTCACAATAGACACACACACACACACACACACACACACACACACACACACACACATATTTTCTTCTGAGCCAGCTAAGAGTAAATTGCAAACATGATGTCCTTCTAACCTTAATTCCTAACTGGAAAAATATATACCACACCCAATAAATAGTAATCTAGTATCGGTCTTTTCAGCAACACCCACTCAGATGGATAACAATCATTGTTGATAGCCTCACTTTCAAACTGTAGCAACATCTGACATGAATAACAGTAGATAAAATCTAGCTATAAGAACAATTAATATTGTTTTTTAGCTCAATAAATAGTTCATTAAGGAGTATGCTGGTATTTTAGTGAATGGAATAATAAAACATGTTCATCATTTGCTCATCTAAGAGTTGCTGAGTCCAACAAAGATGTCCTTTCTTGTTATTGTCAGTTTCTTTTCCCTATATATGGAAACATTTTCTTTCAGGATTAGAAGAGGATTTAAAATAAAATTACATCTGTTTATATGCAAAGGATCAAATCAGAGATCTAAAATACCGGTTCTGAACTCTTTAAGGATTCCATTTTGTTTTCTGTAATGTCATTTTGCTTTCTTTAGTAACGGTTTCTAGGTTTATTCAAGATTTCATTAAATATGGAGAGTATGAAATAGCTTTTGAGTTAAGCAGAAGTTTGTTTCTTTCTTCCAGTGTATTGTTTTCCATGAAGTTTTAGCATTTATTAACATCTAACTGGGGTGATGGGGGTTGGTGTGTCAGAGTTAGTGAAATTGACTCAGGACAGGGAAGGGTTTGGAGCTGCTGTACATAGGATCATTATACATTGCAGGTGATTCAACCAATAACATTCTGTGACAGGTTTGGAAGCAGGAGTGGCATCCACTCCTAAACAACATACCTCTGGAAACTCAATGAACTTTGATAAATGTTGATAGTTGTAGAGGTTTCGGGCCTTTTGTTCATAGGGTCGTATGAGTCATGCTCAACTCAAAGGCAAACAACAACAACAACAAAATCAGTTTATAATAGATGCTTTTATTATTAAGGAAGCTCCTTCATTTACCACCTTGATTGTATTTAATCCAAGTCTCCATATGGACCCTGATCCCAATGGCAATAGCCATAGGTTTTGTGAGATTGTATTAAGCAAACAATGTGTAGAAATCACAAAACCAAAACCATAGCTGTTTGCCATCAAGTCAATTCCAATTCAGCAACCCTATAGGACAGGTTGGAATTATTCCATAGGGTTTCCAAGGCTATAAACTTTATGGAAGCAGATTTCCAGGCCTTTCTTCCAGACAAGAGCTGGTTGAATTGAACCAGTGGACTTTGGATTAACAGCCAAGTGCTTTACTACCGTTCTACCAGAGTTCCCTAATAATTAATACAGATAGTCTCATTTAAAACTACCACAGGAGCTGTAAAAGGGGTCAGAGGGACAATAATAAAAGCTAGTAATTATATAAACACATTGGATTTTTCTTGCTATTCTTTGTAAACATAGCTTTCTTGCAAAGAGTTATTGCCACTGTGTAGATGAACATAAAATAATTACAGAGCAAAACAGCTTGCAGTAAACCATAGAGCAAGAAATTTACAGCAGCAATTAGACGTACATTCCCAGAACTAAGCATAAAACTTTGAGATGTGGCTATTTCTCATTTTGATGAGCTCATATATATGAACCATACCTAAAGCTTAACTATAATCTCATCTATCTGCATGCTCCAATGGGAAATTTTGTGGTTAGCTCCCCTCTCTGTCCTGTCAGCTTCTGACTCAGGGTGACTCCGTGACCTGTCCTATGCTATCATCATAAATGGTTACAGAGAGGATCATTATAATTTACAGAGATTTTATGAGCTAATTTTCACAAGCAGATCTCTATGTCTTTTCTTCCTTTTATAATGGCTACCTGTGAAAGCAAAAACTCATGTAAGGAGGAAATCTGTCAGAGAAGGAAAACTCAAATGCTTTCACTAAATTGTGTGATAGAAAATATCTAAGATTGTACACTATTAGAGGCAGAAAATGTGCAAGACTGAAGAAGGCTATCCTGTTGGGTTAATTGTAGTATTGTGAGATGACTATCTTCTTACTGCCATTGTGGGTTTGGCTTGCTAAAGTCTAAAGAAAATGATATTATTTGTGTGAACACTCACACAAAAAACATGCACTTTGTGCTTGCTTGGGCAACACATAAACTAAAATTGGAACAATTCAGAGAGATTATCATGGGCCCTGTGCAAGGGTGACTCACAAATTCATGAAGCATTCCATATTTTTATAACCCAATATTCAAAAATAAACTAAGGGGGGGGAATGTATTTTGGTCTTTTGTGCTGATAGTCCAAAGATTAACAGTTAAAAAAAAAAGCATCTAAATTTACTGCATTACTAGTGATAACGTTAGACACATTTTATTTTATTTTTTGCTATCGTGCTAATGAGAAATCTATACTTGGACCAAGAGGCAGTAGTCAGAACAGAGCAAGGAAACGCAGCATGGTTCAAAATTGGGAAGGGCGTGCGCCAGGGACGTGTCCTGTCTCTATAGCTTTTCAACCTGTTTACATAACAGATTATCCAGGAGGCTGGGCTCTATGAGGAGAAATGTGGCGTCAGGATTGGTGGAAGATCTTTCAACAATCTGCGATATGCAGAAGACACAACCCTGCTTGCTGAAAGTGAGGAGGACCTGAAGCGCTTGCTGCTTGAGGGTCAAGGACTGCAGCCTCCAATATGGATTGAGGCTCAATATCAAGAAGACAAAGATTCTCAGCACTGGGCCAATTGGCAGCATCAGGATGGATGGTGAAGAGATTGAGATTGTTCACAGCTTTAATTTGCTTGGCTCCACAGTCAATACTCTTGGCACCAGTAGCCAGGAAATTGAAAGACGTATTGCAATGGGAAAGTCTGCTCTTAGGGACCTCTCCAAAGTACTGAAGAGTGATGGTGTCACTCTGGAGACTAAGGTGCGTCTGATACAGGCCATTATCTTTGCAATCACTTGTTATGCATCAGAGAGCTGGACAATGACTAAGGAGGATAGAAGGAGAATTGATGCCTTTGAGCTGTGGTGCTGGAGAAGAGTATTGAGGGTACCATGGTCTGCTAGGAAGACAAACAGATTCATCCTGGAAAAGGTCAAACCGGGCGGCTCCTTGGAGGCAAGTATTCTGCGGCTCCTTCTAATATACTTTGGACATGTTGTAAGGAGAGACTGGTCCTTGGAGAGGGACATCATGCTTGGGAGGGTGGAGGGACAGCACAGGAGGGGAAGACCCTCTCTGAGGTAGATTGATTCAGTGACTGGGGCAATTGGGATGGGTGTATCGAAGATGGTGTGATTGGCACAGGACAGAGCGGAGTTTAGAGCTGTTGTACATAGGGTCGCGATGAGTCGCAAGCGACTCGACGGCACATAACAACAACATAGGCACATTTTAGGAAGTTGGTGTTGTTGTTATGTGCCATCGAGTCACTTGCGACTCATAGTAACCCTATGTATAACAGCCCTAAACCCTGCTCTATCCTGTGCCAATCGCACTGCCTCTGACACACCCATCCGGATTACCCCAGTCACTGAATCAATCCACCTCATAGAGGGGTCTTCCCCTCTTGTGTCATCCCTCCAACCTCCCAAGCATGATGTCCCTCTCCAAGGACCTGTCCCTCTTTACAACATGTCCAAAGTATGTCAGGTGAAGCCCCAGAATCCTTGCCTCCAAGGAGCAGCCCAGTTTAACCCTTTCTAGGATGAATCTGTTTGTTTTCCTAGCAGTCCATGGTACTCTCAATACTCCTCTCCAGCACCACAGATCAAAGGCATCAACTCTCTATCCTTCCTAGTCATTGTCCAACTCTCTGATGCATTAACAAGTGATTCCAAAGACAATGGCCTGTATCAGACGCACCTTAGTCTCCAGAGTGACACCATCACTCTTCAGTACTTTGGAGAGGTCCCTAACAGCAGACTTTCCCACGGCAATATGCCTTTTAATTTGCTGGCTACTGGTGCCAAGAGTGTTGACTGTAGAGCCAAACAAACTAAAGCTGTGAACAATCTCAACTTCTTCACCATCCATCCTGATGCTGCCAATTGGCTCAGTGGTGAGAATCTTTGTCTTCTTGACATTGAACCTCAATCCATATTGGAGGCTGCAGTCCTTGACCTTCTGCAGCAAGTGCATGAGGTCCTCCTCAGTTTCAGCAAGCAGGGTTGTGTCATCTGCATATAGCAGATTATTGAAAGATCTTCCACCAATCCTGATGCCACACTTCTCCTCATAGAGCCCAGCCTCTCAGATAATCTGTTCTGCATGCAAGTTGAAAAGGTATGGAGATAGGACACAT
>NW_006399752.1:25784863-25794726 GCF_000299155.1 Elephantulus edwardii
ATAGAGCCCAGCCTCTCAGATAATCTGTTCTGCATGCAAGTTGAAAAGGTATGGAGATAGGACACATCCCTGGCATACACCCTTCCCAATTTTGAACCATACAGTGTTTCCCTTCTCTGTTCAGACGACTGCATCTTGGTCCAAGTATAGGTTTCGCATTAGTACGAGCAAGTGTTCTGGGATTCCCATTCTTCTCAGAGTCAGCCACAGTTTGTTATGACAATGAAACACAGATAGATATTCTTCTGATATTCTCTGCTTTCAGCTAATATCCATCTGACATCAGCTGTCATATCCCTAGTACCACAAACCCTTCTAAACCCAGTCTGGACTTCTGGCAGTTCTCTGCTGATGTGCTGTTCCAGTTATATTTGGATACTCTTCAGTAGAATCTTGGTTGCATGTGAAATCAATGACATTGTTCTGTAGTTTCCACACTCTGTTGGGTCACCCTTCTTTGGAATGGGAACAAATATAGATCTTTTCCAGTCAGTTGGCCAAGAGAGCTAATGAGTTGTGCGAGGATGTTCAAATGTATCATCCAGGAAGAGTGCAAACGGTCATTACAAAGACAGAAGAGAGAGAAAAAAGACCAATATGGATGTCAGAAGAAACTCTGAAGATTGCACTGGAGTGCAGAGAAGCCAAAGCACAAGGAAGAATTCAAGATACTAAAGAGTTGAATAGAAGATTCCAAAAGGCAGCATGGAATGACAAAGCAAAATATTACAATGAAATGTGCAAGGAGCTGGAGTCGGAAAATCGAAAGGGTCAAACTCGTTCAGCATTTCTTAAGCTCAAGGAACTGAAGAACAAATTCAAACCTTGAGTTGCTATAATCAAGGATGCTTTATGTGGAATTTTAAATGATCCAGGAAGTATTTAAAAAAGATGCAAAGAATATACTAAGTCACTGTATCAAAAGGAATTGGCAAACACTGAAGAATTTAATGAAATAACATATGAGAAAGAGCCTATGGTGATGAAGGAAGAAGAAGCTGCTTTGAAAGAAATAGCAAAAAGTAAGGCCCCAGGAATAGATGGTATACCAATTGACGTATTTCAGCTGACGGATTTTAGGAAGAGAAGGAAAAAAAGTTTCCCAACATTATGCTAAATCATTCTGGTAGTGTTGTACATAGTGATTTGTACTGCTAACCAAAAGGTCATGCATCTCCAGTGGTTTAAATCCACCGTAAGATTTACAGGCTCTACAATCGGTAGCATCAGGATGGATGGTGAAGAGATTGAGATTGTTCACAGCTTCAGTTTGCTCGGTTCCACAGTCAACACTCTTTGGCACCAGTAGCCAGGAAATCAAAAACCGTATTGCGATGGGAAAGTCTGCGGTTAGGGACCTCTCTAAAGTACTCAAGAGCAACAGTGTCTCTCTGGAGACTAAGGTGCGCCTGATACAGGCCATGGTTTTTGCAATCACTTGTTATGCATCAGAGAGTTGGACAATGACTAGGGAGGATAGGAGAATTGACGCCTTTGAGCTGTGGTGCTGGAGAAAAGTACTGAATGTACCATGGACTGCCAAGAAAACAAATAGATTCATCCTAGAGAGGGTTAAACCAGGCTGCTCCTTGGAGGCAAGGATTCTGGGGCTTCGCCTGATGTACTTTGGACATGTTGTAAGGAGAGACAGGTCTTTGGAGAGGGACATCATGCTGGGCAGAGTGGAGGGACAGCGCAGGAGGGGAAGACCCTCTATGAGATGGATTGATTCAGTGACTGGGGTTAATCGGGATGGGTGTGTCAGAGGCAATGAGATTGGCACAGGATAGAGCAGGGTTTAGGGCGGTTGTACATAGGGTCGCTATGAGTCGCAAACGACTCGACGAAACAGTAACAACAACAACAATCCAATGGAGGGTCACTATGAGTCAGAATTGACCTGAGTTTGTGCTTCTATGCTAAGTTAATAAAATCCATTTGACTTTCATGAAACTTATTTGTCTGCCTATTGAGACTATAGGACCAGTTTTGACTTGCAATGTAACAGCAACAACACTATCATTGATTGTGTAGTTGCTGATTGCTGTCAAGTTGAGCACAACTCATAGCGACCCAATGAACAGAAGCCTTTCTATAAATATCGTTGTTTCTCAAAGTTCATAGAGTTTCTGGAAGCATATTGTTTAGGAATTGGATGTTACCCCTACTCCCAAACCTGTCTTAAACTGGGAGCACCACCAAACACTGTCCACCAAGGGTAACTGTTAGGGCATTTGAGACCCCAGTGGCACCAGGTTCAGCACTACAGCAACCACAGGTTACCTCAGTACACCAAATTGTCAGAAGAATGCTGTACCACTTAGAATAATGCTACTCCAATATATAATAACAACCGATTTTTAAATACAAATGTTCTCCACAAGGTCTTGTTGACTCTAAACAAGAGGCTTAAATTAAAAACCAACCAATATAATATGCTGTTGTTGTTATATGCCATTGAGTCACTTGTGGCCTGTAGCAACCCTGTGTACAGAAGCTCTGAACCCTTCCCTCTCCTGAGCCAGTCTCACTAATTCCAACACACCAACCCCCATTGCCACAGTCACTGTCAATCCATCTCATCCGGAGTCTTCCTCTCCTGTGCTGTCCATCCACCCTTCCAAGCATGATGTCCTTCTCCAAGGACCGCTGATTATAGCATCCTTAAAAATACCTCAACTACTGATACATTTTTTTAGGAGGAAAAGGCTTTCAGAATAGCAGCTTAGTTCCTATGTTCCTTGGTATAGATTCTCCTTCTCCATTTCTGGCAGGCTGGCCAACACCTTACATAGTCCTCTATAGTTATTGTCTTTGTTTTCCTGGAAACCAGGGATTTTGGAGATACAAAGTGTGAAAAAAAGAAGAAAGAAAATGCAAGTTTTCTCCACAAGTTAATTGTGAACATATTGTACTAAGACTAACAAACCAAAGAACGGATGATATTTAAAAGATATTATCATTTAATGGGAAAATTTGAACACACAAAGTTGAAAATATATAAGAATGTAAACCATAGGAAGTTTGACATGTATATAAACACATGTCTCTCCATTCCCTCTACACAAAATTGGGGTGAATACAAATGAGCATCAGACTAGATGACTGGAGTTAACGGTCCATTACAGGTTATGAGTGGTTAAGTAAAGAGGAAGAAAAGGAGGGAAACTGACAGAGCATAAATGCAAAAGGATTACAAATCATATTGGGTTTTCATACATTCATTCATAGACATTTAGGGTTTTTTTTTTCTCTTGACATTTAGTTTTTACAACATTAATTGTCACTTTTAAGATAATTATTAATAACTGATTAATTACAATATCTAATCAACTAGTTGCCAGGGGCTAGGACACTAATAGTGTACCTTGCACAGTGGAGTTTCTTAGAGTATGGGCCCCCCAGACACTCTAGGGTGAACCAGGAACCTTTATTTTTTTTTCCATTCGAACCTTTATTTTTGATTGTTTGGTTTGAAGAACATTTTGGCATGACAATTGAGAGATAAAAGTATATCTGAGTTACATCAATCACATTGGCTATCTTTATTGACTTTTGTGAGCTCTGGTAGCTTAGTGATAAGGATCTGCTGCAATCCCAAAGACAGCTGGTTTGAATCCACCAGCAGCTCCATGAGAGGATGTGCAGTCTTGTCTCATGTGATTTACTGACTCTGAAAACCCACTGGAGAGTCAGCAATGGGTCAGTTGTGATTCAATGGTGTGCAACAACAACAACAATCGAGCAAGGCGTTCAGTTCGAATCCACCAGTTGCTCAGCAGAAGAAAGATAGGCACTCTCCTCCCGTGTGATTTATAGCCTCTGAGAACCCAGAAGAGGGTCAGCTAGGAATGGGCTCTGGCCCAATGGCACATAACAGCAACAACAATCAACTAGGGTTAGTACAAATTATTTACACTTTCTATGAGAAGCTGCAGAAAGCCCTTAAATATTTATGAAAAAAGGATTGATGATGTACTCAAAGCAATGCTTAAGAAAGGTGATTTTTCCTATATTATAATAACCACACTTGCTTACTACATTTCACCTAATTTCTACTCATAGGGACTTTTAAACCATTTCATAGGCAGTATAACTTCCCCGACCCCAGTTCCAGAGGCTGTCTATCTTAATGGGAGGAGATTGGCCATCTTTCTTCCACAGAGCCACTAGTGGATTCGAACCACTAGATACACACAGCATTTTGGTAGCAGTGAAACATGCTACAGATGAGACCATCAAAGCTGCTCTGGTAGAGGGGTGTGCAGCATGTGCTACTTCTAACCAAAAGGTCATGCTTGTCCAGTAATATTCAGTCAGATAGTCCAAGTTCGCATTCTAGGTCTGCCATTTAGAACGATTGTGCCTTGGGGAAGCAAATTGTTTTAACAAATCTGTGCCTCACTTTTCATGCCAATAGTTTCATAGGGTTTCAGGTTCGAAGTTTAAACTATTAAGAAATAAGACCTCTCGGAGCTCTGGTGGCCTAGTGACAAGAAACTGTACTGCAATCCCAGAGGAACACGGTTCGAATCCACCAGACGCTCTGCCGGAAAAGGAGGCGCAATATCCTCCTGTACCAGTCAGATCTGATTTGACGGTACACGCACACAAAATAATAAAAATTAAAAAAAAAAATTAAAAAAAAAAAAAAGAAATAAGACCTCTCTTTTTTTCCTTTTTTTATAAAAAAAAATTATTTTATTATTTTGTGTGTGTGTGCGCGATCAAATCAGATCTGACTGGTACAGGAGGAGACTGCCCCTCCTTCTCCAGCAGAGCATCTGGTGGATTCGAACCGTGCACCTCTGGGATTGCAGTGCAGCTTCTTGCCACTAAGCCACCAAAGCTCCCCAGATCTCTCTTTCTGTAGAGCTATTTATTTAAATGTGAAATAGCTGAGCGATTTCCCTTATTATGCACAAATGTTACTTTTTTAAAATATTGCAGAAGGCTCCACCAAGGAAGGAGAGCCAAGGGCAAAGTGTATCCTTTGGAACTTGGAGTCCCTGCACTGATACTCCTAGAACAGGGGAAAATTGATGACAAGGACCATCCCCCAGAGTTAAAAAAAGAAAGCTTTCTGCTGCAGCTGGCACGTTTTACTCAGATTTCTAGGCATCTTAACAGTGGAGAAATAAATTTCTGTTAAAACAAAGCAAAACAGAAAAGAAGCAATAGCATTTGGGAATTAAATTACAGAAATAAAAAAATGAGGAAGGTTAAATCTGAGAATAGAATTGCCATGGTAGAATCAATTAGACTTGCTAGATATATTTGAAAATGGCAATGAGGCTATTTGGAGAGATCTTAAAAATATCTGTGTTTATATTAATTCATTTCAAAAGTATTAATTGCCTACTGTGTACTAGAAACTGTTAAGTACTGGGGAAGAAAAAGTAAACCAAATAGACAAAATATTTGTATTTATGGGGCAAGATTGTGTTATTCATAGAAAACTGATTATATATGCATTGACAAGATCATGAAAAGAGAGGATGACCTTACATGAAATGGATTGACAACTTGACTATAGCAATGGACTTGAGTATGGAAGAGATCATGTGGATGGCACAGGAGAGGGCAAAATTTTGGTCTGTTGTTAATAGGGTCATAAATTATAAGTGAAGGCACTTAAGCAACAGATTTAGAGGGGAAACACAGAAGCTGGTAATACTGATTGTTTTGAAAGGGAACAATAATAATTGGGGCTTTAGCTAGAAGGGAGGCTTCAATATTGTACCTATTGAATTTCGGTACATGAATAAATTATCCATTTATAAAATTACTTTTTGTGTGTTGTGTATTTTTTGTCTACACATAAACATTTATCCTTGTATAAGCATAGATTCTAGTAGTTCATATAAAAACCAGTCAAAACTTAAAGCTTCTGCAGAGTGGAGTAAGGGAGGTGGGGAACAAAAGCAGGAGAGAGATTTTTCATGGCATATACCACATCCTTTTGTACCTTTGGAATTTTATATTATGCTAAAGTATTGCTCATAACTAACAAAAACTAAATGTGTTCTTAAAATAGCAGCCAGCAACCTAGCAATGAATTGAGATTTTACAGAGAAAGAAAAGCTGAACATTTTTTAAATGTTTTCTAATATGCTTTCTCTAAATTGTAACTTTTACCAGAGTTCACATTTTTAAGAAAAAAAAATGTGTGTGGTAGAGGGGAACCAACAAAACTACTGTTTGTGAAAATAAGGGAATAGAAATATTTTTGCCTTTGGCTAATGTGGGAAAAACTCTTCAGCTATCAAAACTCTTCAGATAAGATTTCAAAAACTGCCGGAGGCAGTTTCACTTGGTACAATAGAAGCTCTGTTGAAACAAGTTCAGGTGGTGACTAACCTCACCCATTGGCTGCAGGGGTTTTGTGCTTTCTTGTATTACTAACTAACCCTGACATGACAGCTTGTAGTTTTTTTGAAATTCTGAAATTGATCCTTCGTCCCAAAGAAATCTGGATCACACTGTAAAACTCATTATTCTTTCATGGAAAGGTGGCCAGTGTGGAAAAACTATAATTAGAAGATTATATTTTTATACTAGAGATCAACTTCCTATTGTTTAACAGCTTTATTGAGGAACAATGACATATATTAAATTGCACACAATAAAAAGTGTACAGTTTGGTGAAGTTTGGTATGTGTGTACAACTAGCACTATAATAAAAATAATAAATAAATCCATCACTTCTAAAAGCATCCACTTATAATCCTCCCTACCTCTGTCTTGAGTTAAACTTGGTCCCTCACCCCCCCTCAATATGTATGTATAATGATGTCATATAGAAATTATGTAGTATTTCTCTGTGATCTGATAAGACAATCAGTTGTAAGAGGATTAAACGTAAATGGTGATGTAATTCATGTTAGAGGACTTTCCATGGGTTGTAGTCCATAAGATATTTTACTTCAAAAAAGATGAAGGGAGAGAAGAGCTAAGGGAGAACCTCAGTACCACCAACAAAAAGAGTCCCAAGTATAGGGCATGGGAAACTTCTCAGTCCAGGGAAAGGTGAAGATCCATGGAGATCCTGAGGAATACCAGGCCCAGGAACTGAAAAGAGGCCAGAATCTGCCTCCAGAGCTTTTCCCTTAGGCCTTCCCCTAGAGTTGCCACATCAATGGCACATCAAATCTGGACTTCTTGCCTCCTAAATTCTGAGTATAAATTTCTGTTTGTTAATAGTCACCTATTGTGGTATCTCTAACATAGAATCACTAGACAACTGAGATGCCTTCCATGAGCCTTCACATCCCCAGGGGATGTGGATTTGCTTTCTGATACTTTGGAATAATTTGCATTTTGTAGAGTTCTATATAAAAGAAATATCTATCTCTAAGTCTATTTATTTTTTTAATTTTATTAGTATTAATGAACATTTACAGGGATTTTGGGTTTTCATTCCTTCATTGCTGTACCATTCTCTCGACCCGCTTCCCCAGTTTGTTCTTCCCCCGCCCTCCGAATGTGTTTTAATTGTCCAATTGCCACAGTGCTTGTCAAAGCCATTTCTGTTTAATCTCCTTTGTCAGTGTGTCCTTTGCCATTCCCTATCACTCCTCCCTGAGAGAGACTTCACCCTGATTCATAAGGGAAAGGGGATGGCGTATTCTCTTAGCTACTTCCTGCTGAAAAGGGACGCTGTGGGTTTCAGGGTGAAGATCTTCTCTCACTACTCTAAAGGGCCCCTTTGGCAGTAAGAAACACATAGACTATTATGGAGATTGATTTTGGAATTTAGATGCACTCTTATTGATTGTGCTTAGCCGTACATGTTCATATCCTTGAAGATGTATCATGGGGGTATTGCAACCTAGAAGACACAAATTTAACTAACAAGTTATAAGTACATGAGTCAAAAATTATGGAAAAGTAAAAGAAAAGATTCTTTCATTGTTTTACATACCCTCACCCAGGTCCCCTCCACCATGTAGCCATCGCTCTAGACTCCTGTGATGACAGAAATACCTAGTCACATATCTCTTTTAAACAGTTTTCTCCCTCCTCTGCTTCAGTGCAGTATACATTATTGAACTCATCTTACTCAGTCTCTCCCCAACCCCGAGGTTAGTCCCATTCTACAACAGTGGCATCATGCAATATTTGTCCTTTTGTGACTGGGATATTTCACTCAGTACAATGTTCTCCAGAGTCAACCATATATCTAATCTCCTTTTTGGTCTGTCACTTTGGAGATTAAGGGGTGCTTAGCCCAAGTCACAGTATTTTCAAACTATGTTGAGACAATGAATATCAATGCCTTTGAATTATGATATTGACATAGTGTATTCAGTGTACCAGGGACTGTCAGAGAATGAACAAATCTGTGCTGGAAGTACAGTCAGAATTCTTCTTAGAAGCAAGGATGGCAAGACTCCATCTCAGGTTCTTTTAGACTTTTATCAGGAGGAACAAGTTCCTGCAGAAATGTCTGGTAAACCAGCAATTCAACTCTCTTTGCCTCAAGTAGGATCTTGAATATTGAATATATGATGGACTACTAAGAAAATGAACATGTTCATCCTGGAGAGGGTTAAACCAGGCTGTTCCTTGGAGGCAAGGATTCTGAAACTTCGTATGACATACTTTGGACATGTTACAAGGGGGGACCAGTCCTTGGAGAATGATGTCATGCTTGGAAGGGTGGAGAGACAGTGCAGGAGGATGACCATATGGAAGAGATCCATATTTGTTTCCATTCCCAAGAAAGGTGACCCGCCAGAGTGTAGAAATTATTGAACAATATCATTATTATCACATGCAAGCAAGATTCTGCTGAAAAGCATCAAAAAATGACTGGAGCAGCATGTCAACAGTGAACAGCCAGATGTGCAGGCTAGGGTTAGAAGAGGCCATGGTACAAAGGATATTATGCTAACGTTAGATGGATCTTGGCTGAAAACAGAAAGTACCAGAGGAATGTCTATCTGTGTTTCATTGACTGTGCATAGGAGTTTGACTGTGGATCACAACAAACTGTGGCTGACTCTGAGAATGGGAATTCCAGAACATTTGACTGTGCTTATGATAAACCTATACAAAGAACAAAGCAGGAAAACACTGATTGGTTCAAAATTGGGGAGGGTGTATACTAGGGATGTATCATTTCTCCATACCTTTTCAATCTATGTGCAGAACAGATCCTTCAGGAGGCCGGGCTCTACGAGAAGGAAAAACTCATGGCAACCCTGAAATCTTGCCCTGCCCTGTGCCGTCCTTATGATCTTCATCTTGCTCAAGGTTATTTTAACAGTCACTCTATTAATCCATCCTGTTGAGGATCTTCCTCTCTTTGCTGACCCTTTTACCTTTTCCAGCTTGCTTTTTCTAAAGACTCACACCTACTGACAACACACCCAAAGTATGTAAGAGGAAGTCTCACCATCCTTGTCTTTAAGGAACATGCAGGCTGCACTTCCTCCAAGACCGATTAGTTTGTTCTTTTGGCAAAGTAAAGAATAGGTGGAAAAAGAAGATGATTCTCAATGAGCTGAATTGACACAGTGGCTGCAATCATAGGCTCACATAATATGGCACTGGGCACAGCAGAGGGTCTAGCAGCATTTCTTCTTGTGCATATTGTTCTTGTGAATCAATTAAGTCAGTGGTACTGAACAACAATTACTAACAATACTGTATGTCTGAAAAGTCTTTATTTCACGTTGTTAAGTGCTGTTGCGTCAAGAATGATTCATACTTCAACGATTTAGATCCTGCCAGAAGAGCTGTGAGTGAGCATTAACATTACTGGTAAGCATATTCGTTTTCTCCTGTACACAGAGTCTACTAATTGGTCCTAAAAGCCTTCTGAGGTCCCAACTCTTCTCACTATTTCTTAGTTGTTG
>NW_006399752.1:25796553-25807365 GCF_000299155.1 Elephantulus edwardii
CTCATCGAAGGTCTTCCTCTCCTTCACTGCCACTCCACTCTGCCAAACATGATGTCCCTCTCCAAGGACCAGTTCCTCCTTGCAACATGTCCAAAGTATTTCAGACGAAGCTTCAGAATCCTTGACTCCAAGGAGCATTCTGGCTTCACCTTCTCCAGGACAAACCTGTTTATTCTCATAATTTTAGTTTGGTGTTACTTCATAGTGGGTTTTTTCTCCCTTGAGATTTGTTAAGATTTTTCTGCTGGTGTACAGTTTCTGGTAAGAAGTAGGTTAGTTCATAAAGTAAAGACTAGCACCGTGGAGTACTGCAATCTCTTTTAAAAATCATATCTATGAGAACGAATTGTCAACAAGTCAAAGTATAGTTAGAGAGTTGGAAGGCAGAGAGTCTAGGTTACTTGGACTAGAATAACAAGAATGACACAGTAACCAGGGTAATGGGGGTAGGTGTGTTGGAATCAGTGAGACTGGCTCAGAATAGGGCAGGGTTCAGAGCTATTATACATAGGGTCACTATGAGTTGCAGGTGACTTGATGGCACAACAAGAATGAAAAGAATATAAACACAATATGAGAATGTAATCATTGTCATTGGACAATATATGTAGACATTGGTGAATGAGGACCTATTGCACTACGTACGTATATTTCTTAAAATTTTTTAATATGTATACTTTTTGAAGATTGTATTCATTTGTTATTTGTTCATACATATTAAGTTACAACTTTAAATAATAGAAGTTCTTAAATTTGAGTCCTTAATAAAAAAAACCTTGCTTCACACACTATATACAAGTTGCCAAAGTTTTGCTGTTGCTGTTATGTGTCATTGAGTCCCCTGAGACTCAGCAATCCTATGTACAACAGCCCTAGACCCTGCTCTATCCTGTGCTAATCTTAGTGTCTCTGACACCTCCTACCCCCCTTATTCCAGTCACTGAATCAATTTCATCAAGCGTCTTCTTTTCTTGTGCTATCACTTAACCGTCCCAAGCATAATATACCCCTCCATGGACTGGTCCCGGCTTGCAACATGTCCAAAGTATGTCAGACAAAGCTTTAGAATCTATGCCTCCAAGGAGCAGCCTGGTCTTACCCTCTCTAGGATGAACCTGTTTGTTCTCCTAGCAGTCCATCATATATTCAATACTCATCTCTAGTACCACAGCTCAAAGGCATCAGAAATCTGGACTAGGTTATGATACAAGTAGAATTGATACCTTTGATGCCAAAATCTAGTTGTATAAAATACCATAAAGATTTAACTGGCTCTACGCATATGCCATCACACAATTCAAAGATTAAGTTATAGATATGCACAGTATACATTCCTTTCAGAGACAGGTATTAATAAACCTTAGTGTCAATATGGGAAAGGGTTGCAGATTCTCCAAATCCATGCCATGCTCCAAATAGCTGACATCTATTAAAACAAATGTATAGGCAGTCCCTGGAGTAACAACAACTTCCATTCCTAAGTATATCTTTAAATTGAATTTGTACAGTAGGTTAGAGACCCTTGGATGCACCATTACATGCACAAAAACACTAAAAAAACCTTCCAGATACATTAAATCACTTTTAACACATATTAATCATTTGACCTATGTCATAAACTAACACACATTTGTTATTACAAATCATTATATGTATCTTGAAGTCTTAATTTAGCTTTAAATTTGTAACATTCTCAAGCCAGACATTTGTAATCCGAGGACTTTGTGCTTTAATTTGGTAATTTTTCCTTTATGGTGAATATTAAAAAGAAACAATTTAAAGCCTACTTACCTATTTCAGTATTGCTGTGGATGCTTTTAGAAAATATTTTAAAAATTTAATTTTTCTTTTATTCAATTATAGGGTAACCCTCACCTGGGTCATTATCTTGCTGTGCCAGCCATGCACCTCAGCTAGAATGCTTCAGCATCCACCCAGGACCCCATCCTGTCACACAATTACTGGCCTCAGATGGGCTCTGTACCATGATTTTTGATAGGTCTGATCTGCTGTCAGAGCACCGGCACTCTAGCTCTCAGTTGACATGTCTTTAATCTAGATAGCTTCTTCCTTTTGTCCACCAGGAATCCTATATTGCTTCAAATTAACAACCTGAGTGGGCTCAGGCAATTCTAATGATTCCCTTTTGGCATGTCAAATCAACCCTGGCCTCAGGGCAGACTTACAAGCCCTCAGTTTAATATCCAGTAAAGGGACTGTTCCCCAGTTAAACATAATACCCATATTAATAATATATTCAGGTAAAGGAGATGTGGAGAAATGACCAAAGTTATACAATTGTTCAGGTTTTTTGTTCATAGGGTTGCTATGAGTTGTCTATGACTTGAAGGTACTTAACAATAACGACGACAACATAGAGCTATGTTAGGCTAGGGGACAGATAGTTATGCTAACAAGCCCAAGGTGGGTGATTTTAATCTGTGGCCATCAGGCCTGCTTTAAATTATGGGTTTTCTTTTGTCAAACATTGTTCTAAGTGGTATAGCACTGGTCTGTGCATTGCTGTACAGAGGTAACTCGTGGTTGCTGTGAAGCTGAACACTGTGACACTGATGTGCCAAATGCGATAATGGTTCCCCATAGTGGACAGTGTTTGGTGGAGCTTCTCGATTAATACAAGATTGGAAGCAGTATCCCCTTTCAAAATGACTTGCCTCCGGAAACTCTATGAACATGGAGAAACGACCAAAGTTATACAAATGCTCAGGTCTTTAGTTCATAGGGTCATTGTGAGTAATCTACAACTCAAAGGCACTTAACAAAAACAACAAAGGAGAGGTGACTACTTCATACAACATGTTTGTATTTTCCAATTCTCACCCAGACTTTCACCTTAGTCCCATTAATTGCTTCATTCTCCTATCCTCCAATACCTCCCCTCATGATTTTATCAATAGGTTTTAGAACTACAGTACATTGGGCTCCTGTGTCCAAAAGTACCAAGAAGTTCTCTTCTCCAGCCCCAGATCATTTTACCCACACATGTGCATATGGTCTCAGGTCTCCTGCTAGGGGTTGGGCCAGCAGACTCTGGCCTTCTCATCAATCCTACCTTGATCAAGTGAGCTTCTGCTTCAAGTGATTGAGTGGGTTTCCTCATCATTAATTACCTCATGATTGGGGTGAATAGAATGGTCTTATTTAGGCCTTCTTGATGTTGAGGGAAGACAGGGAGCCTTACTGGTCCACCCAAACTCCTGTAGTGCTGCCTTAGAACCTTTGTCTCAATTCTATCAATGTTTGCTATATTCATCCCATTCCTGAGCAACCATCTAAAAATCCACCTTGCTAGGGTAAATCATTTCCCCATAGACTACTCCAGTTTGCCTCTTCAATTGTTGTCTTGTTCTCCGGTAGCAAAGCTGTAAGAAGTGCCCATGTTGGAGGAACTCCCACGACTACCATCTCTGCCATTGTCTCTGTAAGGGGTATATTCATTGGATGAACGTCCTCTGTGCCAAAGTTATTCCAACATGGCTTGCATATGTAGAACATCAGCTGCTTTTTCTGGAGTGTTCCATATGTTGCTTAGGTGAGGAGGGGACAATTTCCTTTGGAGGGGTAAACAAACCTAACTAATCTACTCTATCAAGCTAATCATCTCCTCATGATAATCTGTTGTGTGGCTGCATCTTTGCGCACCTGTGGCTGTATCTTGCAATGTCATTTGTGACTATTGTATAGATAACTGTGGGTCTTGCATTATCTAAACATGCTCCTCCATCCTGCAGCATTCAGAATCACAGATGCTAACCTTAAATTCATCACTTTTACAATCCATTTTAGTAATGGGTCCTCAGGAAGCTGCTGATAACTATCTACAAATCTATGCACTTTCCCTAAGCCATACCCCCTCATTATAATAGTCTCTTCCCCCTCCCCACTAGTTTATTTACAAAATTCTAATACAAATTAGAACAAATTCTTTCAATTTCCCTCACCCATCAAATTGTACAATCCAATGATTAATCCCTTTTCCCCTGTACATCCACATCCTTCTGCTTCCAGCCTCTCCCACCCATCCTGGATCCTTGTACTCCTTCTACAAAAATGGTCTTATACAATATTTATCCTTGTGGGACTGAGTTAGTTCATTCAGCATAATGCTCTCAGTCCCTCCAAAGTTAGGTAATAATTTACAAAATTATTACTCCTGCATAGTATTCCATTGTGTGAATGTACCATAATTTCTCAATCCATTTGTTTGTGGTAGGACTTTTGGGCTGTTTGCATGTTCATGCGATGGTCAATAATGCTGCTATGAACATTAGTGTACAAATTTCAGCTTGTGCCTAAGTTCTCACATTTGCAAGTTCTATTCCAAGTAGTGGGAAAGCTGGATCATATAGAATTTCTATGTTTAACTTTTTGAGGAAGTGCCAAACTGCCTTCCAGAATGGTTGCAACATTTTACAATCCCACCAACAATGTATAAGAGTTCCTTTCTCGCCACTTCCTCTCCAACATCTATTACTTGCTGTCCTGTTAAACTTTGACACTCTTACTGGAGTGAGATGGTGCCTCATTGTGGTTTTGATTTGCATCTCTTATTGCCAGTGATTTGGAACATTTCTTCATGTGTCTGTTTGCCATTCGAATATCTTCCTCTGTGAAAATTCTTTCCATGTCTTTAGCCCATTTTGTAATTGGATTATCAGTCTTTTTCTTGTGGAGGTCCAGGAGTATTCTATAAACTTTTGTTATAAGACTCTTGTCTGAGAACAATAGTCTCTTGATCCTGCCCATTTGCCTCCTAGACTACTGTGTTTTTATATATATAGAACAGAGAGCATGAAAAACAGGGGGCCAACAGTTCCCATGACTGAAGGCCCCAAGCCAGGCTTCTCTGAATATTTATTGAGAATCATAAGGAAGGTAAACAAAGTAAAATCATAAGGAAGTACAAAACAAAAACAAAGGATAATGGTGAAGTCTTTTGCAGATAAGGCCAATTCCTCTTTATGCTAATAAAGAAGGGAGGGATTCAGTTGATACAAACTAAGAACAATGTTGACTCTTAGGGAAAGCCCTTAGTGCCACAAGGTGACCTTCAGCTCCTATTAAGCCTCCCTCATTTCCTGATATAGCATTTGGTCTACTATTATTAAATTTGATATTCGGCTTCCCTCATTTCCCTCTTTTTTTAAAATCATAATTTTCAGATCATCAAGATGATCATAATTTCTTTTCTTCTGGATTCATTCTTCCTTGTCTCTTAATCCTTTATATATAATCAAACAAATATAATTGAGAAAGCAAAATAAGTTCACAAAAATACTTCCAATAAAGCAGCATTCCCTGAGGGTCGGCTTCCACTATGTTGCTATAGTCCCCATCAAAACCAGTTCTGATTAATCTCCTTTGTCCATGCGTCCTTTGCCATTCCCTGTCACTCCTCCCTGAGATAGATTTCACCCTGATACATTATGAGGGGGGACGCCGCATTCTCTTAGCTACTTCCTGCTGGAAAAGGACTCTGTAGGTCTCGGTGAAGATCTTCTCTCACTACTATAAAGGGCCCCTTTGGCAATAGAAAACACGTAGACTATGTGGTAAATATATGATGGTATATATAATGTGTGTGTATATATATGTATATAAAAAAATGGTAAAAAAAATATATATATATAATGTATGTAAATGAATGTTGGTCCAGGACTTGAGAACGATAAATGACATAGTTCTGCCTCTACATCTTGTGGTTCCTAGCCCTTACACTATAATAGACAAAGTCATAGTAAGACTTTTAAGAACTACCTTCCCTCTCTAACTTGGTTTGTGCCACTGTTAGAACTTCTAGTTGGAATAGTATTGCTTTTAATTTTTGACTCATGTACTTTTAACTTGTTAGTGAAATTTATGTCTTCTAGGCTGCAATAAGGCCCCCAGAATAGATAGTATACCAATTGACATATTTCAACTAACAGATGCTGCCGTGGATGTGCTCACCAAGTTGTGCCATGCAGCTTCAAATAAAGACAACCAGTAAAGTGTTAAAGTGGTCTCCCCTTCCCCTTCATCTCAATGCCCCTGTTAAACATGAATCAGCCACAGAGTATATGCCTCTATAACTAAATGGGAACCCCGCACATGAAATAGTCAATCTTTGTTAAAAAGAAAAATCACCATTGGACTATGCTCACCATTACACTGTCTTTCCCAGTCCTCGTCAGATCTTTATTTCCTTTACCTATTGTTGAATAAACCATGGACTGCTAGAACAAACAGGTTTGTCCTGGAGAAGGTGAAGAAGGAGTGCTCCTTGGAGTCAAGGATTCTGAAGCTTCTTCTGACATACTTTGGGCATGTGGCAAGGAGGTCCTTGGAGAGGGACATCATGTTTGGCATAGTGGAGGGACAGCACAGGAGAAGACTCTCGATGAGCTGGATTGATTCTGTGACTGGGATGGTGGGAATTAGTGTGTCAGAGACAGTGAGGTTGGCAGCAGGGTTTAGGGCTCTTGTACATATGGTCGTTATAAGTCACAGCACATAACAACTCCACCCACTAAATTGCGGAACCTTGTAATTTCATACCAACCCACCTCACCCTTCTGCTCCCATCCCTTGCACCCTTGGATCTCCATACATGCTTTTTTTTTTTTTTTTTTTTACAATAAGTACATTTTAACAATAAGTTTGTAGCACTGAATACCAGATGAGTTGTGGGATGAGATTAAGGATATTATACAAGAAGAGAGCAAGAGGTCACTAAAAAGATTGAGAAAGAATAAACCAAAATGGATGTCAAAAGAAACCCGCTGAAAATTGAAATCTCAGAAGAGATCCAATGAATGTAGCACTGCGGTGTCAAGCAACCAAAACAAAGGGAAGAGACTGAAATAAAAGGGCTGAACAGAAGATTTCAAAGGGCAGCTCGGGAAGGAAGACAAAGCAAACTCCTATAAAGGAGTGCACAGAGACTGAGAATTGGAGAATATAAAGTGGAAAATTCACTTGGCATTTCTCAGGCTGAAGGAACTGAAAACCAAATTCAAAGCTCGAATTGCAATACTTAATGATGCTATGAACAAAATCTTGAATGAATCAGGAAACATCAAAAGAAGATGGAGGGAATACACAGATTCACTATACCAAAAAGAACTGTCCAACACTGAAATATTTCAACAATGAAATTACCTCATGATCAAGGATCAATGGTAATGAAGAAAATTCAAGCTGCACTGAATACAAGGGGTGGGGGGAGGGGCGGAGGCTCAGGCATTGATGTGGTAGCAATTGCAATGTTTCAAATGACAGATGCAGCCCTGGACATGCTCACTGATTTAAGCCAGGACATTTGGGGGAAAGCTGCCTGGTTGACTAACTGGAAAACATCCCTATTTGTTTCCATTCCCAAGAATGGTGTTTGCTGCAGGTTAAACACGGCAGCCTTAAATATGGATTGCATCTTAACGCCAAGAAAACCAAAATACTTGCTATTGGACTGATGATAAGCAACATCATCATGATGGACAGAGAAAGGAATAAGATTGTCAACAATTACGTCTTATTTGGATCCACAATCAATATACACTTCATAGCAGTAGGCAGAGATGTACTACACTGGGAGTTTGTAGACAAGAAACCCTCTAAATTACTGAGGAGCAATAATATCAGTTTGAGGTCTAAGACACATCTGAGATCTGTGCAATGAATAAGGATGACAGAATTGATGCCTTTGAACTGTGATGTTGGAGGAGTGAACATCCCATGGACAGCCAGAGCAAATATATCTTGGAGAAGGTGCATCCAGTCTAAGAGATTATTCCTTGAGAATCAAGCTTGGGAAGGTGGTGTCATGATGTGGAGGAAGACCGTCCACCAAGTGGGCTGACAATGTGACTGTGGCAATGGGCTTGATTTGAGTGTCAGATTGTGAGGGTGGCACAGGATAGGACAGTGATTGGATGGATTGTTCAGAGGGTTGCTATGAGATGCACTCAACAGCAACATCAATCTAAAACCTTAGTTCACCCTCCCTTTCCCTTCACCTTACCCATTCATTTGCTAATCTCTGCGGCTTCTCCCTCCCTTCTTAAAGGCCAACCTTCTCCACAATTGTTTCCACCAACGGAAACCTCTTTAGTCTTTTCCTCATCCTCTATTTCATCAGTATTGTTTGATGTTAACTGCAATATACATAATGACCAGAGTTCTTTTGCTTCTATACTAATGTAGATAGTTCTTAAATGAGTACAATGTTCAAGGCAGACATGCTTGGTTTAATTATTGTTTGATTTCAAGCACTCAAGATTATCAGTGTCAGATGTTCACCCAAATTCTATGGCTAGAGAAAACGTGGATGTCGTGGGAATTTAAAATTCTCTTCTGTTCTCCTTTTGAGCAGCCAAACATTTTATAAAAATGTTCAGTAATGGTAGGTAAGCACCATTCAGTTCTTCTGGTCTCATGGCAAAAGTTCTTGGAAGCAATTACATTCCATTTCCCTCCTATTCTAAAAAGAGACTGAGGGTAAGTTTCAGCTTGCTAGGTTCCACATTAAAAGACAAACTGCACTAGGGAAATCTGCTGTCAAGGACCTCTCCAGAGTGTTAAGAGTATTAGCAGTCTAGAGATCGAGATGCACCTGATCCAGGCCCACTGTCTTTGCAATTACTTGCTATGTTTCAGAGCTGGAATGTGACTAATGACAGAAATGATACCTTTAAATTGTGATGCTGAAGAAGAGTAATGAGCATACCAAAGGCGGCCAAGAGAACGAACAGTCCCTTTCTGGAGGGTGAAACAAAACTGCTCTTTGTGGAGGATTTTGAAGCTCTGTATCACATACTTTGGGCATGTGGTGAGGAGGGACCAGTTATTGGAGAACACCTTGGTGGAGCAGCAGACAGACCCCAGTGAGATGGACTGACACAGCAATAGGGATAGCAGTAAGTCAGAGATATTGAGACTGGCTCCAGAGCTATTATAGTCACTAATGAATGACAGGCAACTCGGCACATTGATTCTAACCTTGTTCCTCTGTTGCAATAGGAGAATGTAATCTGTTTTCCAACTTTTTTTCCCCTTCAGTTTGCATACATTTGTCTCACACTATGCTTCACACATAGTTTCGAACAATCATTCCCATTGTTTTATAAAGGAATGCAAGCTCTTAAGACCCTAGGTACAAGACATTGAATCTTTTTAAAAAAAAAGATTAAGGACTAATAACTTGGGAAAAAACCCATAAAACAACCCAAAAAACCTTTTTTTTGGGCAATCTTCACCCGTGTGATTTACAGCCAGCTGGCGGGTGAGCTAGGAGTTGATTCTAACTCATTGCAACTATATTCCTATTTCCACTTAGCTCTCCGTATTTGTTATGACCCATACTGTCAACGGCCTTTACTTAATGGATTCAACAAAGGTAAACATCTGGTAGTATTTTTCAGCCAAGATCTACCCGACACCAGCAATGATAGCCTTCATTCTTTTAAACCTGGGATTATAAATTTCTGGCAGATCCCCTGTTGATGCACTATTCCAGCCATATTGAAGTAATCTTCAGCAAGATTTTACTTATAAATGAAAATATGAAACTAAAAGGTCCAGTGGTGGCCTAGTGCTAAGATGCTGTGCAGCAATCCCCCCCCCCCCGCCATTTCCCCAATTAGAACACAATCTACAATTAGGAACTTCTTATAATCATTTGATTCCTCTTTCAAATGCATATTCTTCCTGTATACTTTTTCTACTGTCCTCCCATTGATGTATGTGTACACAAACACCTAGCACCCATGATTTTTATTTTGAACTTCATTCAAGAAGCACTAACAAAAAATCTGAAATCAGATCAATCAGGAACTTAAAATTTCCATGTCTTCATAATATAGAATTATTATGAAAAGATTATTCCTTTTAAGTTACCTTACTTATACAAACTTTAGATGTACATGGTTAGGTATACTACTTAAACAAACATGAATTTCTTAATGTCATTAGACAATTAATTAAGCAAAATTTTTATTGAAGCATAAATTGTACAGAAATACAATTCAACTGATTTTAAGTCCAACACCGTGAAGGGAGAAATATGGCACCAAACCTTCCCCTCCTCTATACAACTAGAATTTAGATTACTATCCAATCTAGTTTCATTTTGCTAGTTTTATTAATATATATACAAATCTGTATTTTTTTTTTAAACATTAGATTTCTTAATTCTGTTTTTAAAAAAAATCAGACCTCAAGCCAACAATGTCATCAAAACTACTGGGATACTGTCCAAGAACAAAATCCACGTTGAGTATTGGTCCTCAAAACAGAGCATATTACAGAAACATTAGGTGTTGTGCTACACTTACAGAATCAAACCCAGCACAGGCTGAATGCTTCTTAAATGAAGCTTTCAATCAGCATGCGCATAAATGAAAAGTCAAAATGGTGTTCCAACACTTGATTTCAAGCCAAGCAGATATTGTGTTTAGAAACACTAAAAAACAGTGTTTCATTTATAAATATGGAAGGAACAAAAACATCACCGCATCAATCCAGTAGGATGGGAAAAAAATTGAGGACAAGAAATAAAAAATTTTGCAACTTTGTTATTTTAGCTGTAAATCCCACTGTTTGCAAACACAGCCTTAGAAACTAACTCTTGAAAGCCTGTATGTCTTGTCTAGTCATTTCCCATTAAGTGACTATCTTGGAATTTGCTGTTTTATATAGCATTCTCCTTCACTGTGTATGTTTGAAATAGCCTAGATGGTTTCCACTCCAGGCATTCATGTATTTCTACTGCGTGATGGTGAGAGGAACAGATGAAGTTAGAATACTATCACACAG
>NW_006399752.1:25808600-25817091 GCF_000299155.1 Elephantulus edwardii
AATCAAGACGTTTAAAACCTTCAATCTTCTGGGGCGAAGAAAGCACTGTGCGACATTTAGAACTCTGGGGGGGGGAAGGAAGAAAATTCTTAAAATAGTCATGCAATAGATTTATAGCATCTACTTGTTTTTTTTTAAATTACTTTTGTTGTCGAGATAGCAAAACCCACACCAATTCAAATTTCTTCTCCATGCACCACCATCTGTGACACCGATTACATTTTAAATGTGCAATCCTCATCCTCGTCCGGGTTGTTCATTCTCCCATTAATATTAATTTTTCTCCAAATTTTGTATTCAAGCATTTGAGTTACAGATTTTATTTTAAAAAAACTTTTTACTAGGATAAACTACTGTTTGGTTTATAGATGACTACAATGAATTCAGGATCTCTGGATGGCCTGGTGCTGAGAAGCTGCACTACATCCCAAAGACACATGGTTCAAATCCACTGTCTGCTCTGCAGGAGGATGGCAATCTCATCCTGTGCAATTTACAGCCTCTGAAAACCTGCTGGAGGATTAGCTATGGGTCGAGTCCAACTTGATGACACCAAACAAGGACAACAAATTCAGAGAGCCCATGAAAATTCTATTTTGCACTTTGACCCTTTTGATCCTCATATATCATAGTTCTGAAAGACTTCACAGTACACACTCTCCCAGCTTTTAAAGTGGAACTGTGATTCCACTCATATGATAAAGTTACATTTAATTTTTTTTTAAATTTTTATTATCTTGTCTCTGTGTGTGTGTACCATCAAATCAGATTTGACTGGTACAGGAGATTGTTCCTCCTTCTCCAGCAAAGCATCTGGTGGATTTGAACCGCACACCTCCGGGATTGCAGTGTAGCTTCCTGCCACAAGGCCACCAGAGCTCGCCTACATTTAATTTTTTGAGGAACCATCTCACCATCTTCTACAGCGTTCACATCATTTTGTATTCCCATCAGTAGTAAATTATCATTAAAACATCTCAAACACTTGGCACATCATTCAAATGGAAATGGAATCGTGTGCTCTACTTTGTAACTGATTTCCACTCTAGTGAGCTGGATAGTTGTGTAGTGTCTTCTAGCCCCTTACTAAGCCTATTCTGTCGAAAGGGGGGGAAAAACCACACAACCCAACACTTGAGGGCTAACTATAAAACAAGAATTAGTACCATTCTATGGATACACACAAACATCTAGTAGTTTCCTCAACTAGTAGTACCTCTGGTTAACTGATCTTATAAACAGGTCTATTACCTAGCATTATCTGAGGATCAGTTTCATTATTCTTGCTTCCTATAAGATTTTACTGCCAACAATAAAGCAAATTACCTGATTTACAAACAGGGTGGTCACAAATTTTCTTGGTTTGAAGACTTCCACAACTTTCCTTATCAGGTCATCATAGGAGGTCTGACTTAAGTTTGTTTCAAAGCTAACATAAGAAAATTCTGGTTCTGGAGTGATGTGAATAGTCCAATAAGTTCCCTTAAAGAAAGAGACTTGTGTTAATAATGGAAAAAAACATTTAAATACCTAAATAACTATTGAGGCAAGGTATGATTACTTACATCTGATTTCATTCCATTCATTGAATACCCGCAAGGATTGAACAGTGTGGCATCAATGACAGAACCTGGTATCAGGTCACGAATTCCACTCTCCTAGAAGAGGTAAAGAACGAATTAAAAGCAAAAATTTGAAAATGGATTTGTGTCCAAACAAAAAATCTTAAAAGTCACCCACAACACAATATACAATTTTTAAAGCACTTACACGAGTGACATCCTTTGCAGTAACACCATCTTTCATGTAGAACTGGTCCATAACTGCTGGGTCAAGCTCACTCATCAGAATTTCCAGGGTTTGATCTGGCTGACTGATAACCCGACTCTCTGGAAAATCCAGAGTATACAAGTACCTATACAAGAGTAAAATAGTTTCTATAACTATTTTAACAACTGGTAGCTTTAAATAAATCTTATATGAAACTATCCACCCAAAAAAATTCCATAAAGGTATGCCAAACATACCAGCAGTCAGAATTCATACGTCCCATACAGTATGCAGCTCCATCTATTTAGGGAAGAAAAGATATAACAAGACCTATTTAACAAGATGGTTTGTTATCACGCTACTTAACAGCAATGTCATTAGTTAAAGAGAAAGTTGAATTAAAAAAATCTGGATTCACAGGTGGAAAGAATTCTTCAAAACCACGTCTGAAGCATCATCTAAGAACATGTGAAAACAATGCTCCTTCAGACCTTAAGGGGAACTAACCCCAGCATTGTCCCCAGCCAGCAGGAAGTAGCTAGAGACAACTCCTACACTGCTCCCTTTCTTTAAGGTCTAGAATGAAGAAAGAATGTCACACCTTTCCCAGGCCTTACTCCTACACCTGACCACTGGGGGACGGACGGACACACACACACACACACACACACACACACACACACACACACACACACACACACACCCCCCCCTCCCTCCCCCAAACAAAGCCACCTGAAAATTTATACACAACTAGTTCCTGAAAAAGCCCTGAGCCTGATCAGACACTGATAGAACTCCTGCCCCCAAATTTCAGAACAAACTACCATCTTTTCTAAGCGTCCCTGTCTTTGTCTGCCTGTGCATCACTCTAATCCTCTGTAAGCAGTTACCTGGTCTACTAATGAAGGCCTCTTCACTACTTGGGAACAGCCTCTTTCTTTCACTCTATCTAACACCTTTTGTAAAACTTTTTATTCTTTGTATTCTTGGGGAAACCAAACCAAAGTCTCCTTAAAAAAATTTTTATCATTGTAAACCAATTGATCCTGGGGATAAGAAAACTGCTAGTTATCCTCCCCTTAAGCCCACGGTATTTGGTTACTCATTTATCTACTCTCCTGAGTAAACAGTACTCACTGTTCTTCATCTATTTTTAAAACTATTAAAAAGGTAATTTATTAAAACTGAGATTAAAGAAGATTGAGTCAGTCAAAAAAGCTGGTAGAGTTCAAATCTAAGGGAGATAGGTAGGCAGTTGTCATCTAGGAAATCTGATGGAGGGCTGCTACTAATAAAAAAATTCAGACTTAACAAAATAGATTTCCACTGTTTTCAAGGTCACAGTACCAGCAGTGATTCCTCACTTTGGGGGGGGGGGGCTTCAATTCAACTGATTTAAACTTACTTGGGAAAATTGCATTAAGAAATTCTATTTCTTCCTGGAAATTCCGGTGTGGGTACCCTTGGTGAGAAGGCTTCATGAAATTCTTACGAGAATAAAAGAAGCTCTTAAAAACAAAAAGAAAACCATAATTTAAGACGTAACTGAACGATGTCCTCCCTTTGTCTACAAATATTGGAGCCAATTCTAGCATATCTTAAGATTAATATACTTTTACCATATTACAATATTTTATTGTTCTGAAAATATCAAAAGAATACTTATTTTTCTTTAATATATTAAGAATTCTTAGAGCTGTGAATTCCAATTTGAACTCCAGCATATATTTTTCTAGAGAAAAGGTATATAATTTATAAACTTTAAAAACCATCAATGAACTACAAGTGAAAACCATATTGCTATAATTACTAATAGTTCACGACCACCACCAACATGAACCTATTCTGAGGCATTACCATCTTATATTCTTAGGCCCTACAAATTTAATGTTCTATTTATTAACTAGATGTATTTCAGAAAGAGCTCCAATACTGATGCCCAATGAGAAGGATCAAATGCTTTTCTAATTACTTACTTGAATTGAGTCAAACCCACTGTAATCCCTAGCAAGCTTCAAGAGGGGAACCAGTGCTTTCAGCAAGAGGGTGGTACCACATGTCTTCAAAATGAAACGTCTCTTGGAGACAAACATGCTACTCTCACTGCAATTGAAAAAAAGACCAGTTTTAGAATGTTTACATACCACTGAGGGTATAATCTATCTCTTGGGGGTGGGGGCCGCAACTGTTATCATATATACAATCATCAGTTTAAGTTTCTTGAGTTCCAGAGAAAAATGTCTGAATTTAAAGATAATATTGAAAAATTTCATTATTTTTAAAAGACAGGAAAACCATTATCTGTGCCCTCTTTGATTTTTCAGGATATTTGGGTTTTTGTTGCTGTTTTATAAAATTTCTGCTCTTCATAAACCATCTTTCCAGATGTTTCTAGTTTTCAGTCCATTCATATTGGTTTTCTTGGCCCATTTGTTACCTACCCAAGGCACAATCATGAAGGGCCTTGTAGTTTTTGGTTTCTATCCATGCCGTGGCAACATGTCGCAGTGTTAGTAGGGCTCTGTTACAAATGGTCTGCTGTCGGTGGTCCTGCTGACAGAATGGTTACTGCCGTAACCGAGCTCCCTCACTGCTTACTCGAGTGTCCTTTTCCACCCTGAACCAGCTCTTTGCCTTCTGTACTGACTGGAGGATGATGGCATGTTAATGTCATTGTGCTTAGTTTTCTTCTGGGATAAAGTATAAGGCTTTATGTAAAACAAACAAACTGCAATATTTTTTCCAAACTAATTGTATAGTTTCATTCTTGCTTCAGATAAACCATGTGTCTGTTTAAAAAAAAAAAAAAGATATTGAAACATACTATCTATAATGGTTTTCCCGTCTTTATGGATATTTCTCCTTGACTACTAGAGGGAAAATATAATTACCAGCTTGAAGAGTTACTAGATTAAGATTTTAGAACCTATTATCCATAGATACCCTAAAGCAACCAGTTTATTTTATATAATTAGTATGCTTTACTAAGGCAAAAATAATTCTAAAACCAAGATGAGGGAACAATAATTTGATATTCTACATGGAGTATGTATGATTCAGACAGAATCATTCTGGCTAATATTTAAGTAAAACTTACCTGAGTACATAAGCTTCCTGCTTGTCAGTTTTTGTCACACTTATGATTGAACATTGCACATCCTTCAAAAGTATATCCCACTCGGATCTATTGTTTTAAAAACATAATAAGATTAATCATCATCATCTACTCTTTTAAGAAAATTTCCAACGATTAAGACCACGTATTTTACATATGGTGGCACGTTCTTATGGATATTTAAAAAAAAAACAACTTGTTTTAAGGGAACTATTTACCTATATTGACATTTCCACCCAAAAAAGGTATATACCCACACACACACAAATTTTAAAAACTGGAAAATAGAAAACTATTTTTTATTTGCAAACTACTTAAACTCATTAGTTAATACTGGCCAAGGAAATTAAAGTGAGCTACTTTTCATCTGTTTCTAGGAATACAGATTTGCAGAAACTTGGGAAAAGTTTGGCAATGAGAATCACTATATGCAGAGACAGGTCTAGGAAAGCTATTTATCAAAACATGAAGACTGGTCATCTCTTACCCCACTGGGAAAAGAACTTTCTTCATAAATTAGGTGTACTGTTTGTATTTTGAGTGTTACTGCTTTGAAAACAAAACTATACTAATTATCTTTAATACTTTACTCTTGTTAATAGTATTTCATACTTTGGAAAGGTAGAGGGATCGATGAAAGAGAAAGGAAAACTCAATAAAATGGACTGGAACAGTGGATTGGCTCATCTATGTCAAAGATGATAAGGGATGGCACAGGACAGGACAAGGTACAGACTGGTTATTCACTGGGTAGCTATGAGTGGTACTCAACAGCACCTAACAACAATAACTTATTGTTACAGAATCTAGGGTCAGTATCAGTCATGTGGGACAAGAAGGTCAATTGGCTTCACTTATTTCATGAATTTCATAAGACAATGTTCTACAGTCTAGTTTGGAGAGTAGCATCTGAGATCTTAAAAGCCATCTAAGATACAACTCTTAGCCTCTTCTCACCCAGAACAGAAGAAATACTCCAAAAGAAATTTTTCTATAGGACTAAGGTCCATGTCAACCAGTCTAGAAGAGACTGAGAAAACTAGATGATGCCTGACCTTCACTACTGGACTATTCTGAGAGCGCGCGCGCGCGCACACACACACACACACACACACACACACACACGACTATATTTACCAGATACTAAGACTCAGACTACTGGAAATCACCAGGATGGTCTAAGGTTTTGATTTGTTGTTCCTAATGTTCCTATGAAAGTATGCAGATCAAATCTACCAGCTGCTCTAGGTGGGGCCGGGGGAAAGGTATACAATGTCTTCCTGTGCAATTTACTATCCATGACAACTAGCTAGAGGGTCAGGTATGGGTACACAATAAGGTTGCTCTGTGTTGTAGGAGACTCAACAGCACATAATATCACCCTAAGATACTCTTTTAACCTATCCTGAAGAAGTCACCCATCAGTCAAATAATAAATTGGCCTATAAAAGAAACATGACCTGTAAGAAATGGGCTACCTTCAACAATCAACATTTATACAACAGTGAAGATGAAAAGGCAAGGAGGGGTAAGGAAATGAGTGAACAGAAACAGAACATGCAGGGTAGAAAGGAGGACTAATACATTAAACATATATACATATACACACATGCACACAATAAGGCACTGTAAAGTCACAGAACATTGTGATCTGCTGTGTCAATGTTTACAAAAGAACAGGCACCATAAGCTTGCTCATTCAAAAAGCAGGACATGGAAGTTCACAACACTCTCTCAAAAGTACTTTTTAAGACATTATTACGGTTCGATTTCACAGACTTGCTAGAAAACCACAGCCAAACCATTAAAAATAAGTTATTAAAACAGACCTCTTGTTTTTACTATTTGTCATCATGCAAGCTTTGATATCTCAAGTTCAAACAATGTAACAGAACAATTTTATTGATCACAGGTTGAAAACTGGCAGTGGTGGAGGCAGAGAGAGGGGTGTTAGAGCTCACCATAAATCCACATAAATAAAATTCTTTTTACTGACAAATGTTTCAATTAACCTGTGGTTCTAGTAATTAGAAAGATTAATTTGTACCAATTTATTTTCAAGCTTAAGGAGCATCAATAGCACAGTATCTCAAAATTTGTGATTTTTGTCTATATTAATAACTTCACTTTCTCTGCTGAAACTTTTAATCTTTTCCTTTTGTTTGATTTTAAATGTTTGTCCTTTTTACAGTGAAAATATATACAGTAAAGCATTTACCGGTTCAACATTTCTACAAGTGTAGTAATCCAAGGACATATTCTTCATGCATATACATTCTAGCTATCCTTTTCTAAATTATTCCACCATCTGTAGCATAATCTCAATGCCAAGGAAAAAAATTTTTCCCCTCTTCTGTCTATCCTTGGATTTGTGGACCTTTAATCTTTGTACACTGTGTCCAGAACTGTATCACGGGCATTTTGATGTCTTAAAAAATTGTTTTATCAGACTTGATATTCAAGTTCAGACCCAAATTCTGAGATATGCTTTACAAATTTTTGCCTTGGTGTTCCTGCAAACCCCGAGCTTTGTGCTGTGGTCATGGGTCTCGAAAGCCGTTGTCATGGAGCTCACACACAAGCGTCTGACTCTGCACAGGTCACTAGGGCCTTGCAGCCTGGGAGGAGGAGGGAATCACCCTGTTCCAGGAGTTCTTGCAGCTAACTTGCAGAGATGGCATGCATCCAATGTCGAACTGCCCCTACCACTGAGCCTGGACTGCATCTCTTCCCTGGCCTCCCCACCCCCTATGTGGGCCCTGGTCCAGACATCCAAACCCACTAAGTCTGCTTCCTTGCTGGAGGGATCCAGGGGGTCTCCACCTGCAGGCCCTCCCCGCTGCCTGGTCTCCTTGACCTCCTGCTGGGAGGCAGGGACAAGCCAGCTGCACTCTGGGCCAGCAGGGTATGATCATGCGGAGGACACCCTGTCCAACCTGGGGGCATGGGCCGCTGGACTTACTGTGGAGTGACTGTGTCCTTCCAACTTTTAACGCAGCTCTGCTAGGAAGACCTGGTGGCCTAGTGGCAGGAAGCTGCGTGGCAATCTTGTAGGAATGCGGTCTGAATTCACCAGATGCTCCACTGATTTTACAGTACACAAAAGAGGGTAAAAAAGCTTTGCTCTACAGAAAAGAACACGGAATTCTTTACATCCTTTCTCAAAATGGGTGACCCTGGAGGACATTATGCTGAGTGAATTATCTCTGTCACGAAAGGACAAATACTGCATAGGCCACTGTTGTAAAATGGGACTGACATGGGGGTTGAGAGGAGACAGAGAAAAGGGAAATAATGTATACTGCATTGAAATGAGGGAAGAGAACTGTTTAAAAGGAATATACAGTTAGGTATTATTGTCATGACAGGAGTCCAGAATGAACGCTGAATAGTGGAATGGACTTGGGAGGAGGGATTGTATAACAATGAAAGTAGTTTTCTTTTACTTTTCAAAGAGTATGTCCAACATACTGGAATGCAAAAGTTGGGAACAGAGAAGAATCAGTAGTTGGAAAACATGGGCTTGGTGACAGGAATGAAGCTGGAGATAGAATGATTGAATTTTGTAAAATCAATGACTTACTCATTGCAAATACATTTTATAAG
>NW_006399752.1:25818896-25832596 GCF_000299155.1 Elephantulus edwardii
GCATCAGAGAGTTGGACAATGACTAGGGAGGACAGAAGGAGAGTGGATGCTTTTGAGCTGTGGTGCTGGAGAAGAGTACTGAATTTACCATGGACTGCCAGGAAAACAAACAAGATTCATCTTGGAGAGGATTAAACCAAGCTACTCCTTGGAGGCAAGGATTCTGGGGCTTCATCTGACATACTTTGGACATGTTGCCAGGAGTCGCAAATGACTCGACAGCACATAACAACAAACAACAACATGTCCAACATAGAACTGCATATGATGTGATAGAAATTAGAGTCATCCTTGCTGCTAGGCAATTTACAGAACATTATAAACAGTGGTTTTAAAAAACACATTAGAAACTGCTCATAAAACAAAACATTCACTGCCTTTGAGTGGAAAGTGATTCACAGCTGATCCTCCAGTGAGCATGGGTTACAAGTGAGAAGTGCAAAGCCATCAGAGCTCTTTTAAACTATCATTAAGAATAGTCTAATAATCTAAAGAAACGACATGTTCTTTACAAACGATAGCAAATGGATTCTTACCTGTTGAGTCAACCATAATTTAAGAACAACAAATCTAAACCTTGCCCTATCCCTCACCATTCTCTGGGTTGCTGCTATGATCAAACCATTGTTTGAACCACTTTTGTCAATCCATCTTTCTGAAGGTCTTCCCCTTTCTGACTCCACCTTTTCCAGCATGGTATCTCTTTCCAAGAAATAAGACTTTTAACCAAGAGCAAAACACTAATGGCAGCCACTTTATATCAATCAAGTGATACGATTACTCTGATGAATTACTTCCTTAGAAAAAGTAAAATCTCTGGCTTCAGAAACACTTAAGACTCACTGAAGCTTCTCTCAACTCTCATTCAGATCTGTTGTTTGGTGCCGTCGAGTTGGAGACGACTCATAGTGACCCTATGAACGAATGGCCTGAGCACTGTTCATACATAGAGTTTCCGGAGGCAAGCCATTTTGGAATTGGATGCCGCTCCTGCTTCCAGGCTTGATTTAGTCAGGAAGCTCCGGCCAACACTGTCACAGAGAATCTCATTATCATATTATATTCACATTTTATATATTCACTGAGATAATATTCTTTGGGACAGCAACATTCTAAAATCACTATATTCTTTAGTCAAACCTGGAATGACTAGAATTAGACCTTTAAAATGCCTTCTAGGGCAGGCAACCAGACATTCAAATCTATCTCCATTATTCAAAGAAACCAACACAAATATGGCAATAATATTGTATTAAGTTAGGTTTCTAGCTCAAATTTTTATCTAAAATTTAAATTGCTCATCAGTTTAGAGTTACTGTATTCCCATACTATTATTTCAATGTGTATTATTTGCAGTTCAAATTCTTTTTCTGAAAATGTAGTGAGAAAGGTAATGAGAAATCTAATTATTCAAGAGGAAGATTTTCTACCTCAAAATCTTAACACTAATAGGTTCTTTGGCAATGACTTAACTCATTCCTTCAGTGTAAATGACTGCAATGTGGTAGTCAAATATGGTATGAGTTCTGGTAAAATGTCTGCTGGAGTTTGAGATTCTATCTTTGCTACTTGCCCTATCCTTTAACGAAGATTACTTTTTAGCTTACAAAATCTGAATGAAAGAAGAGTATGACTAGAACACCTGCCAATCTTAAATTTCACTCTAGGACTTGTTTTCATATAACTATTTTTCTGGCAGATTTCTTTCCAGTGTTCCTGCCTTCCCCAAAGATGCCATTTTCTGCTTTTAAACAAAATAGTAATCTAGCGAATATTAAATACTTTTATACAAGGTGACTGCATTTCTTCAACATCACCTTCCCCTCCTTGAATCTTGAACCAGCAAACTTTAAGTTAATTCTAAGAAACAGTTCTATCCTTTGATAATTTCAACTCTGAATGCAGTCAGATCACCATGATCTTTATTCCTGTGGAAGCACCTCCTGAAGGCAAAAGAGGGTTAAAATGTTTTCTGCTCCAATACATTATGGGAAGTACTTTTACCCCAACTCAATTTTCTCTCCCCTAATTATCATCAAATTGGTGCAACCACTATGGAACGCTGTATGGCGCTAAAAAAGTTGCAAATAGAAATACCAGTTGACCCAGCAATTCTACTACTGGGAATATATCCTAAAGAAATCATAAGCTCCTCCCAAGCAAATACATACACACCCATGTTTATTGCTGCTTTGTTCACAATAGCTAAGAGCTGTAAACAACAACCCAAGTGCCCATCAACAAACAATGGATAGAGAAGCTCTGGCATATTCACACTATGGCTGTATTTGAAAAACAAGGAAGTCCTGAAATATTATTCAAAATGGATGACCCTGGAGGACATTATGCTGAATTGAATTATCTCATCACAAAAGAACAAATATTGCATAGGCCACTGTTGTAAAATGGGACTGACATGGGGGTTGAGGGGAGACTGAGAAAGAAGATAAATAATGTATACTGCATTGAAACAGATGAGGGAGAGAACTGTTTAAAAGGGATATATGGTTAGGTATTTTGTCATGACAGGAGTCCAGAACGAATGCTGAATAGTGAAATGGACTTGGGAAGGAGGGATTGTGCAACAATGAAAGTAGTTTTCTTTTACTTTTCAAAGAGAAGAGCAAACTGGGGGGCAGGGGTGGGCAGGGAGAAAAGTACAAAAATGAATGAATGGAAATCTAAAGTCTCTGCAAACTTTCATTATAATTAAATAAAAAAATTGTCGCCAAAGTGCTCAAAATTGTATGACTTGCAGGAGAAATGGGAAAAGTTTAGTAGAAAATTTGAATATTCTGGAAGTGAGTTCTTAGCCTGACTTGGAGTTCAAGTGTAACTTACCCCTTATCACTTCACACCATACACAAATTCTAGTTAGGAATTTATTCATGGTCTGCAGAGAGTTATGCTGCCAACCCAAAGGTGGCATCTCACTGGCAATTTGAATCCACAAGCAGCTCCATGGGAGAAAGATAGGTAATCTCCCACAGCAGGGTTGCACTGCCAACCCAAGGCATGGAATTTGAATCAATCAGCTGTTTTGTGGGAGGAGGGACAATCTCCTTCCCTGCAATTTAATGCTTCTGAAAAATCTCCTGGAGGGGCGGTCTGCTGAGTTGGTTCAGACTAACAACTGTACATAATAACACAAGTTAAAGGGTCAGCTATGAGTAGATTCTGACTCAATGGCAATGAGTTTTGAGTTGAACTGTACAGAAAAATAGGAAGTTATTTTGGGGGGTGGGAGAACTGCTTCATACAAAATACCACTATACCAAAAATGCAAATGAACTCAACTGTGATGAATATACAGTCTCTATATGTAATGAAGAAAGGGTAGAAATGCCCCATAGGGTTTTATGGAAATAGTTTACCACACATCTTTCTCTCACATAGCAGCTAATGAATTTGAATTCCCCATCTCTAATTAACAGTCAAGTGTTTCAACCACTGTACCACTAGGGCTCAGGAAACCTTTTTTACTAACTTCTGGTGTGCCCAATGTCAGGATAGTGTATAGTCATCCAGAGGAGGGGCAGTTAAACGGTCAATAACTTAAGAATCAGGGAGGTCACTAGGAGTTTGAAATCAACTCCAAAAGCTCTGTATGTGTATGTTTTGATTATGTACCATACAGTTGAGGAGGGACAGCGTAGGAGAGGAAGACCCTTGATGAGACTGACTGATTCAATGACTGGGGTAATGGGGGTAAGGTGTGTCAGAGACAATGAGATTGGCACAGGATAGAGCAGGGTTTAGGGCTGTTGTATGGAGGGTCACTATGAGTTGCACATAACATATGACATAACATGACAGCACATAACAACAACAATACTTAGATTTTGTGTATTATACTAGAATAGAAAGTTTTCATTAATAGCCAGATTCTCTATGCCCTATTCTTTTAAACTGTGCTGGAATAAGGCCTTCAAGATGTCTCTATGTGGCTTCTGCCCACCTCTTAGTGCCCAGTCTTTGAAATAATTTTCATAGCACTAATTCTTCACAAAACTCCACACTACCTCCAATCCCTACCACTTTTTAAAAAAAGCATCTTCATATTTTGTACCTGGAAGAAAGACTGGATAACAGTCTTTGGTTATCTTTTTACTGTCTTTAGCATTTTGAAGATATTTTTTTCTTGGGAATGTGTGCCTTCCCTCCCCTCCCCCACCCACCGCCCCAATCTTGGTGTAATGTCTTTTATAAACACTGTGAAATTTACTTATTTTATGCTATCCTTTAACAAAATTTTAGTCTTATCTACATTTTAATGAAACTCTGGTGGCCTAGTGGCAAGAAGGTACACTGCAATTCCAAAGCCACCCGTTGGAATTCATCACCCACCGCGGGAGGAGGATGGGCAATCTCCTCCTGTGGGATCAACTGCCTCTGAAAATCCATGAGAGGGTCAGCTATGGGTCGGTTCTGACTCTACTATACACAACAACCAATCAACCAATAGGGATGTGAGCCATATTTACTTACTTTTATAATGACAATATAGCTTTTTAATTCCAGGAACCTTACAAAGTCATGCAAATTCAAGTAACTAAAAATTCCTCAAAATACAGAAAGGTGTCAACATAAAAATTTACAGATTTACAGACTTCTCTTTCTCTCAAATAGATTTTGGTTCAAATCCACTAGCTACTTGACAGGAGAAAAAAAGGCGATTTTCAGCCACGCGATGCATAGCCTCAGACAAGCAATAGCCAAGATGGTTCAAACTAGAAGGCAGTGTGTTCAGTATTACCCAGGAACAACAGAATATAGCAGAACTGTCCCATAGTTTCCAGGGTTGTAAATCCTGACTGCCACTGCTTTCTCCACCAGAGTGCTGGTTAGTTCTACCACTAACTTTCGAGTTAGTTAACTACTTATACACATCACAAAAGGAAAAAACAAAACAAAAAACTCCTCTACAATACAACTCAAACTCATTGCCATTGACTCTGCAATAATCCTACAGGTTTCTGAGGCTATAAACTCTTAACTGGAGAATGCCTTGTTTCTTTCTAAGTAGCTGGTGGATTGGAATCTTTTGGTCAGCTGCTCAATATCACACTCCACCACTATGACCATTTATGGAATTAAGAGTAAAAGACAAACAGGAATTCACTGTACTATTGTTGCATCTTTTTAATAAGTTACTAAAGAACAATGGGGAAACAGAATGTAAAATGCCTCCTAAAACACTTCAAATACACTTCACCACTCTTATTAACAGCAACTGAGACCCCTTCCAGCAGTAATTAAATCTCTTAGCTTTCCTCTGTGTTTCCTTTCAAGGAGGAAGGAATGAATGTAACTTTCTAATGAATCTATATCTTTACTATTTTACCTTTTTTTAAAAAAAATCCAAAACACACCAAAAAACCCTACCACAAAACCTTAATCTCCTAAATAAAATTTTCTTTTAGCATTAACGAGTGGACTGTATTTGTCATTGTTGATTTTGAATTTAACATTGTTAGCTACCACTACTAATCAATCTCAACAAATGACAACACCCCCCCCCCCCTTAATAGAGAGGACATGCTCCATCCATCCATCCAGTGGGGCTGAATGCTACCTTAAGGATGGCTGTTTTGTGCCATAAAGTAGGAACCAACTCATAGTTAAACCCCCTTCAGGTTTTCAGAGGCAGTAAATGCAATGGGAGATCACAACAGGAGCAGCTGGTTGATCAGAACTTTGGGTCAAATGGCACAGCTTCTTGGCACTAGGCCACCAGAGCTCCCTTTTATGGAGATGATTCCAGTAATTCAGAAATCTCACTCATCTGGGTGGAAAAAGAAGAGAAGGGAATCTCCTTATATCTGCCTTTCCCCCAAAATGAATGGTAAAACTACTGATTTGTTCGAGTATTGAGTTCAAGGTCACTCTCTGCGACTCTATAAACAGGTCCTTGCCCTATCCAGCACATTCATCACAATCCCCCCCAACAAGGGATACTCAAACCCATTGTTGCAATTACTTTGCCAAACTATCTTGAGGTCTTCCTCTTTCAATGACTCTCACTATACCTTTCCCAGCACTGTAATTTTTCTAAGGACTACAACCTCGTTGCATTTCCTCCAAGACAGATTTGTTTGTTCTTCTGGCAGTCATGGTATATTTAACCCTTCTCCAACACAATTTAGAAAAGATCAAGCACCTATTTTTCCCCCTGTAGGGAGTAGTCTCCTAGTAGTAGGTCGCTGAGTGGGTAAGGAGTTGCACTGCCAACCCAAAGGCATGTTGCTCTGTGAGATAAAGATGGGTAATCATCTTTCTTGGAATTTACAGCCTCTTGAACCCTCCCCCCCAATGGAGAGTCAGCAATGAGCCAGTTCTGACTCAATGGCACTTTATTTTTCTGGTACCCTCTCTATATTTCTTGATAATGAACTTAACTACCTCAACCTTGCTTGACATGACAAAGTCTTGGGAACTGGCTCTTGCCAATGGATGTCTTTATGAGACTATGGTAATGCATGCTCAACAGTGGTTTAACACTAAGAGAATGGAGAAAATGAATGATTGCCCCTCAAAACGAGAGTGTGTTACTCTGCCCTAAATGTCTGATACACGTTGCCACACCCTTTTTTTTTTTTTAAATAATACCAGAACATTTATTGCATATCTAAACAGTGGAATTCTTAAGATGACTGGATGCTGCAACAGCTGCCCGTTTGGGTTTCGGTGTTGTTCCTTCACGGAATCCATGCCTGAATCTGCGGTAAACGATCTTTAGGTGCCCCATGCGACCAGTACCGGTGGTATTTCGCCTTTTAGCCTTGGCACTCCAGTTATACTTTCTCTTGCGCTTGGCGGGGTAGCCACACTTGCCACAAGTGGACTTCTGGAGGTGGTAGGCCTTGGAGCCACAGCGGCGGCATAGCGTGTGTCTTATTGCGACGCTTTCCAAACGATGACGCTCCCTTCGTCATCTCGCTTTCGCTGCCGCGACCAAAGAGGCCACACACTTTTAAACTGAGACCGTGCTTAGAAACATATTTTCTGGGCCGTCATTTGCGGCAACGTGTTAAAAACCAGAGTGTGTGTGTGTGTGTGTGGGGGGGGGGGACGACGGGACGACGACGAAATTTTCTTCCTAGTAATAATGTGCGCTTACAAGTAATTTAAGGCTAAAACATTCAAAGAGTCAAAAAGACACAATTCCATTCACGTGCTAAGATTAATTCTTCCTTGCAAAGTTTCTCTAGGCAAAAATCCGTAGCATAACCATTTTACCATGCGACTATCACCAACACCAGTAAGTTTCTTGCATCTGCGAAATGGAGGAAATACTAAGCTTCTCTGTATTTATGATAAGAAATGTAATCTCTTCCCATATTAACATACCCGGGAGCCTAGCACATAGTAAGAGCGACAGCAGACATTTTAAGTGTCGTGCACACCAGAAAAAGAATCTGTGCTCTTTTCATTAACACGATGTTTTCCGGCTACAAAGGAATAATCCTTTAAGATACACACTGCTAGTAACTGGGAGCCCAAAGTGCCTTAAGTAGCAGCAGCATGTGTCTGCCTGCAGAGCCTTCTCCAGTTGCTTTTTGTCAAAGGACAGGCGGCGAGCACAGCCAACATTCCTCAAACGCCTATTGGCCCACACCCTCAGGCCAGTCTGTTGGTCGGCTCCAGCAGCTCATTGGTCGCCGCTGCTCAATGAAGGGGCCGTGCCGGTTCCACCGAGGAACCGTCACCCTCGCGCGAAAAAGGCAGGGAACGTGGTGGAGGGTCTCAGGGAGCCCCAGGCTTACGAATGGCCTGAGCTCCCCTGAGAAGGCCAAGGCATCTTTCCTCACTGCTTATTTATTGTGTTTGCTAGTTTGCGCTCTCGTTTCCAGCAAGATCACTAGAAAGATCTTTCCTTTTATGTGCGTGCGATCCGCCCAGAAGCCCCCTGGCGTGTCTGTCCACCGTACAAGGCTGGGGTCCCACACTTCTGTCCTCGAGCTTAAAGCATTAAAGGTCTTACGCACAGTGTCAGACGGGCCTCCCATAAACGAAGGCAAAACTGTATTCCACCTCGTAGCTCCCCTCCGCTCTCCCGGATCTCGACTCGTAACAGGTTACACAACCCAAGGTCAAAAGACTGGGGAGCAACTCGGCCGACTCGCAGCCATCTCCTGGGCCGCTGCACAGTCGTCCGCTCGGGCGCCCCCAAAATGCTTTGGTGCAGCGCACGTTAAAGCGGCCGTGGGGCCCAGTCACTGCGACACGCCTGCACAAGCCCAATCCCCGCCGCCCGAGCGCCACATGCTGCTAGAGGGACGCGGGCGGGAGGCCTGCTCCCCTAGCCCAAGGCCAGGAGGGGCCCCTCCTCTTGGCCATGGCGCGCAGAACGAGTCCTGCCCGGGATCCGCTGGCTCCCTCCCCTCCACGCCTCGAGATGGGCAAACCCGAATTAGCGCCTAAGCCCGATGAGCCACACCTGCCAAGAGGGAACTCGCGAGGCACCCCCCACCCCTGGTCCCGCGATCCAGGCCCGTCACGCCACAGTGGCCAGTCGAAGGCGCGGGGCCTCACGCGCGGGGGAAATCGCCCGGAGCGGCCGAGCCCGCCACTCCGCCCGCCCGCAGGGGACGTTACCTGAGCACGCGGCGGCGCCGCCGGCCCCATCCCCTCCCCCCAGGGGTAGCGTCAGGCTCGGCAACCGCAACCCAGGAAACCCGCTCCGGCCCCGCGCGGACCGGCTGCTCCCCAGCACCCCGCAAACCCGGCACCCCCTGCCACCGAAACGACACTCCCAGGCGGAGCTTCACCTGAAGGCTCTGCGAACCCAGCCCCCGCCCCTCCTGGGTCTGGTGTCTCCCAGGCGGCGACAGCCCCGAAAACCCGGATCTGCCGGCGAACAGAATCCTGAATACCAACCTTGGAATGGTGCGAAGATCCCCAGATCCTTGGTTCGCGTCGGGCTGCTGCCGGGAGAACCAAACCTCCAGCAGCTTCTCCGTTCCTTCGAAAAAATATGCAGCTTCCATCACCGTGAGACTAGCGAACAACCAACAATCACAGAAAATCAACTAAATTAAATCTCTTCTCCCGCTGCTGCCGCCGCCGCTGCGGATTGTTCCAGCTGTGTTTTAACTAAAGTTCAGGTTCCTTTTTTCTATAATTTTATATTAACTTTTTTAAAAAAAAGGATTAATAAAATTTTCCCGGCGGTTTTTTTTTTTGTGAGAGAAAGTTGAACGTAAGTCTGTTGGAAATAGAGGCAGATACAGTCCAGTCTCTTGTAGTCCGCTGTTTCCTCGTTACAGACAGCAGAGCGAACGCTAGCTAATATCGCCGGCCATACTGTGCAAGCGAGGGTGCTGCGTGACCAGTGACCTTATATAGCTCGTCTCCCGCGACAGTCCCGGAAGTGACGCACATGCCCAGCCCCTGCGGCTCTTAGGTACAGCCGCTTGTCAATCACTAGCAACTAGGGCGGGGCTGGCTGGTCACCGCCTGCAAAGAGCGCGGAGAGCTGTTGGCTGCCCGCCGTTCGCGCGGCTGTCGTCCTGCTGGGCGGGAGATGGTGCTGTATAGTCCTGTTGGGAACCGGGAAGCTTGAGTCGAATGCAGAATAGGTGGGGAAAGCGGGAACCGAGTGAGTGGCGCTACACAAAACAGCCGTTTAGCTGCGATCATGGGTGGGTCCTTAGGCGAGTGGGCCGGGGTCGCCGGGGGCAGTAGCCACGGTTGGACTGGCCTGATGAATTTGATTTCGTGCATTTCAACGCGTTTGTAAAGGTATTTTTGGGAATTCTCTGAAATGAGTTTGTCCAAGGCAACCTCAACTGGATTTAAAAGTCAGCATTTGTCCGCGGTGCTTACCTTGCCCAGAATCAGATTACAAGACTTTAATTCAGCTCACGCTTTAGTTGATATGCTGATAAAAGCAATTCTCGACCGGTTTACACAATAGGCAGAAGTGTCCTCTCTGTTTTTAAAGGGCAACGTGGCAATCAGCCCTGCACATCTCACATGTGGCTCCCCAAAGCCACCCCGTTGGCTGAGCGCGGCGGCCACGGTGAAAAACTGGCAAATTCTCTGCAACACTACTTATAAAACGATTTTATTTAATATAATCAAGCTAATTATTATTTCTATCTGGATTTTAAGGAATCAATCAACTAATGGAAAGGAACCTTACTCCCTCAACCCCTCTCTGAATTTCAGTATTACTATCTCAATTCACGTGCTTCGGAAAGGTTTACATGGAAATTAATACACTAGGAATTCCAGGACTGTCACTAAGAGTAACTTTGAAATCCATCGATCTAATATTTTAGTAATCGATGATAATAAATATTTGTCAAGATGAGTAATAAAAGTTTAGCCTAAGGTGGCAAAATTGAGCTAAAATAGTTACCACTTTTCCTTGAAAATCTGAAAGAAACAATAAAACAACCTGGCAAAAAAGAATTTGAATAGACAAAAGACTTAGCTGAAAGTACAATAAAATGAAGGAGTCAGCATGAAAAAAGACTTCATTTAACTTTACATTCTAGATACCCTGAGGGGTATTGTCTTACAAAAAGGTGGACTTGTTCATATTCATGAAACCTGTTGCAAAAAGCTAACATGCGACCTAGGTACTCTTGACAAGTTTTTTATAAGCCACCGATTCAAACTGGGTTATGAACTCTCCAGAATACTACTCTACGGAGTGCTTAAATCTATTAGTTGGTGAAGTAGAGATTGGGCAAAAGATAATAATGATTGTTTATTGTATTAATTGAAAGAGGATGTAATTGTTATACTTGGGTAAAAGATAAAAGAGATGTTTCTTTACAAGTGTTTTACAAGCTATTCAATTGTTTGATGGTTGCTTATTGAAAGAAAAAAATCAGTCTACTAAACCACCTCAAACACTAATTGTGGTATGAACATAATTTGACTTATAATTACTTATAATTAGTTGCTTTTCAATTACTCTTATACTTTTCCCCAATGTAATTTAACAAAAGTGCCAAGAAACTTGGTATGGTAAATCCTTGCTACTTAATTAAATGTGTTGTGTGCCTTCAAATTGGAACTGATTTACAACTGACCCTCCAGCGGGATTTCAAAGGCAATAAAGCCCATGGGAGGAGATTGCAAATCCTCTTGTGGAACATCAGGTGGATTCACTGCATGACTTTGGAATTGCAGTGCAGCTACTTACTATCAGAGCTCCTAGTTCAAAATTGCCTACCAACTGGATTGTTGTTTGTTGTTTAATGCCATCGAGTCGTAGACGACTCATAGCGACCCTATGAACGAACAGCCTGAGCACTGTTCATACATAGAGTTTCCAGAGGCAAGCCATTTTGGAAGTGGATGCAGCTCCTGCTTCCAGGCTTGATTTAGTCGGGAAGCTCCAGCCAACACTGTCCACCATGGGTGCCCATTACCACGATTGGCACATCACTGTCACAGGCTTCAGCATCACAGCAACCACGAGTTACCTCTACAGCAACGCACAGACCAGTGCTATACCACCTAGGTATAGCAGAAGCTATTTGGAAACATTATTGTTATCTTGAAATTCAGAGTCCGTGATCTGAATAACTATTGTTATGTGCTGTCAAGTCACCTACAACTCATAGCGACCTCTCTGAACCCTGCTGTATCCTCAGCTAATCTCTCTGTATCTGACACGCCTACCCTAATTGTTGTTGTTGTTGTTATGAGTCGCTTGCGACACATAGCGACCATATGTACAACAGACCTAAACTCTGCTCTGTCCTGTGCCAATCACACTGTCTCTGACACTCCCATCCCGATTATCCCAGTCACTGCATCAATCCACCTCATAGAGGGCCTTTCCCTTCTGTACTGTCCCTCCACCCTCCCAAGCATGATGTCCTTCTCCAAAGACCGGTCTCTCCTCACAACATGTCCAAAGTATGTTAGACAGAGCCTCAGAATCCTTGCCTCCAAGGAGCCACCCGGTTCAACCCTTTCCATGATGAATCTGTTTGTTTTCCTGGCAGTCCATGGTACTCTCAATACTCTTCTCCAGCATCACAGCTCAAAGGCATCAATTCTCCTTCTATGCTCCTTGGTCATTGTCCAACTCTCTGATGCATAACAAGTAATTTCAAAGACCATGGCCTGTATCAGACGCATCTTAGTCTCCAGAGAGACACCATTGCTCTTCAGTACTTTGGAGAGGTCCCTAACAGCAGACTTTCCCATGGCAATGTGCCTTTTAATTTCCTGGCTACTGGTGCCAAGAGTGTTGACTGTGGAGCCAAGCAAACTAAAGCTGTGTACAATCTCAATCTCTTCACCATCCATCCTGATGCTGCCAATTGATCCAGTGGTGAGAATCTTTGTCTTCTTCACATTGAGCCTCAATCCATATTGTAGACTGCAGTCCTTGACCCTCTGCAGCAGACGCTTCAGGTCCTCTTCAGTTTTAGCAAGCAGGGTTGTGTCATCTGCATAATGCAGATTGTTGATAAATCGTCCACCAATGTTGACCCCACATTTCTCCTCATAGAGCCCAGCCTCCCGGATAATCTGGTCTGCATATAGGTTGAAAAGATATGGAGATAGGATGCATCCCTGGTGTACACCCTTCCCAATTTTGAACCATGCAGTGTTCCCTTGCTCTGTTCTGACGACTGTCTCCTGGTCCAAGTATAGGTTTCGCATTAGCATGATCAAGTGTTCTGGGATTCCCATTCTTCTCAGAGTCAGCCACAGTTATGATCCACACAGTCAAATGCCTTTGCATAGTCAATGAAACACAGATAGACATTCCTCTGGTATTCCCTGCTTTCAGCCAAGATCCATCTAACATCAGCTACAATATCCCTAGTACCACGACCCCTTCTAAACCCAGCCTGGACTTCTGGTAGTTCTCTGCTGATGTGCTGTTCCAGTCATTTTTGGATAATCTTCAGCAAAATCTTGCTTGCATGTGAAATCAGTGAGATTGTGCAATAGGTCCACACTCTGTTGGGTCACCTTTCTTTGGCATAGGAACAAATATAGACCTCTTCCAGTCAGTTGGCCAAGTGGTTTTTCTCCAGATTTCTTGGCACAACTTGGTGAGCACGTCTAGGGCAGCATCTGTAAGCTGAAATATGTCAGTTGGTGTATCATCTATTCCTGGAGTCTTATTTTTTGCCATTTCCTTCAAAGCAGCCTGAACTTCTTTCATCACCATAGGCTCTTGTTCATATGCTGTTTCATACCCTAATTACCCCAGTTATTTTGTCAATCCATCTCATCGAAGATCTCATTCCTTTCCTGGGCTGTCCCTCAACCCTTCTAAGCATGATATCCTTCTTCAAAGACTAGTTCCTTCTGGCTATGTGCCCAAAGTAGTGAGAAAGAGCCTAAGAATCCTTGCCTCTAAGAAGCAGCCTTATTCATCCTCTCCAGGACAGACCTGTTAGTTCTCTCGGCAGTCCATGGTATGTTCAATACTCTTCTTCAGCACTGCAATTCAAGGCATCAATTCTTCTGTTATCCTTGATCATTGCCCAGCTCTCTGATGCATAGCAAGTAATTGTGAAGACCATGGCCTGGATCAGGCACACCTTAATGTCTAGACTGACAACATTGCTCTTTAGCACTCTGAAGTCCCTGACAGCAGATTTCCCTAATGCAATTCGTCTTTTTTTTCCTATAATTATATTTTATTAATTTTCATAAACATTTACAGAGATTTTGGGTTTCCATTCATTCATTGTTGCACTATTCTCTCT
>NW_006399752.1:25833721-25835206 GCF_000299155.1 Elephantulus edwardii
ATTTGCATCTCTCTTAGGGCTAGGGATTTTGAGCATTTCTTCATGTGTTTGTTAGCCATCTGAATGTCGTCTTCGGTGAAGTGCCTGTTCACATCCTGTGCCCATTTTTCTATTGGATCATTTACCTTTATCTTGTTGTGGTGCGCAATTCGTCTTTTGATATCCTGACTGCTGGTGCCAAGACTGTTGACTGGGGAGTCGAGCAAGCTAAAATTGTTAACAATCTTAAATCTCCTTGCCATCTATCACAATGCTGCCAATTGGCCCAGTGGTGAGAATCTTCATTTTCCTGCTGTTGAGCTTCAATCCATATTGCAAACTAACAGTTCTTGATCTACAGCAGATGCTTCAAGTCGTCCTCAGTTTCATCAAGCAGGATATGTCATCTGCAAAATATAATCCTGATGCCATATTCCTTCCCATAAAGTCAGCCTCTCAAATGATCAGTTCTGCATACAGATTGAAAAGGTATGAAGATAGGACACATCCCTAAAGTACTCCTTTTTTGATTTTGAACCATGCAGTGTTTCCTTGCTCTGTTCTGATCCTGGTCAAAGTTTCACATAAGCATAATCAAGTATTCTGGGATTCCCATTCTTCGTTAGCTACAATTTGTTGTGATCCACAGTCAAATCAACAAAACATAGATAAACATTCCTCTGGTACTTTCTGCTTTCAGCCAAGATCCATCTGACATTACCTAGTGCCATGGCCTCTTCTAAACCCAGCTTGTATTTCTGGTAGTTCTCTGTTAATAAACTTTTCCAGTCACTCTTGGGTTATCTTCAGCAAGATTTTGCTTGCCTCTGGTATTAATGATTTCGTTTGATAATTTCCACACTCTATTGGATCACCTTTTATCGGAACCGGAATAAATATGGATTTCTTCCAGTCAGTTGGTCACATAGTTGTCCTTCAGATTTCTTGGCACAGCCTGATGAACACTTCCAGTGCTGCATGTATTTGTTGAAATATGTCAGTTGGTATTCCATCAATTCCTTAAGAGCAGCTTGAACTTCCTTCCTCATCACCATTTCCACTTGAATATCAGTTGTTTTATGAACTATTTCTGTGTCATCCAATTCTTTTTGAAACAGTGACCTTATGTACTCCTTTCATCTTTTTTGGATGATTCCTAGATCATTCATTATTCTATCATAGCAACTTTAAGTATTGCAACTCAAGCCTTACATTTCTTCTTCAGTTCCTTCAGCTTAAGAAATGCTAGTGAGTTCGACCCTTTTGATTTTCTGACACTAATTCTTTGTACATTTTATGATAATATTTTGCTTTGTCTTCCTATGCTGCCCTTTGAAATATTGTATTCGGCCCCCTCTTGATTTCTTCTATTTGCTTTGGCTTCTCAGTGCTCTAGTGCAGTATTCAGGGTCTTTTCCGACACCTATCTTGGTCTTTTCTTCCTCCTCTGTCTTTGTAATGACCTTTTGAATTCTTCATGAATAATATTCTTGATATCCTCCCACA
>NW_006399752.1:25835306-25843828 GCF_000299155.1 Elephantulus edwardii
TTTAATATTTATAAAATATATCATCACTTCTAAAGTTGTTTATTATGAGCTCTATTTCTGTCAGAGTGATCATTTCCCCTACTTTTGTCAGTTTAAAAAATGCTTACTTAACACTTTGCACGTAAAAAACTACTTAAATTCCATAATTTCATTGCCATTGATTTAATTCTGGCTCATTGTAGCTCTGGACATATTACTATGTATATCCAGGACAGATGTAGCTCTAGATGTGTTTCTTTGCTAAGAAATTTGAAAGATAGTAACCTGGTTCTGGACGAGATACATGATTATCCCATACAAATAAATGAGCCAACAGTGTGTGAAAATTATTGAATAATATTCATATTACACACAAGTAACATCTTTAAAAATTATTTAAAAATCTTTGGAACAATATATTGACAGTCAGAAATTCAGACTGAATTCAGAAGAGGCTGTAGAATGAGGGCTGTCATTGTTGAAGTTAAATGGATGTTGGCTGAAGAAGAAGAGAATGCCATAAAGATGTTTATTTGTGTTTTATTGATTATGCAAAAGCATTTGACTGTATAGATATTACAGGTAACATTGGAAATAATAGGAGGCCAGAACACTTACTTGTGCTCTTGCAAAGTCTGTACCTAAAACAACAGTAGTTGTCCAAACAGAGCATTGCATGGTTTAAAATCAAGAAAGAGGTGTACCAGAGTTGTATCCTTTCTCCATACCTATTTAACCCATATACTGAGCAAGTAATTTGAGAAGCTGGGCTATATGAAAAAGTATGTGGGTCAGAATTGGAGGAAGACTCATTAATAACCTGCATTATATGCCACACCTACTCCAAGGGACTCTGCGTGACAAAATCACCCGATTGAGGTGAAAACTTCAAGGAAGTCAGCCTCTCAGAACGTGTGCTTTCTCCATGATGGTTCTTGGCCTTTCTGTAATTTCTCTTCTATTGTCTCTTTATGTTTTCTATGTGGGACAGGGGGGGAAAAGCTGTGTTCTTTACACAAAGTGTTTTTACTAAAAGTTTGTTAAATGTTTCCAGGAAAGAACTAAATGGAGGTGACGACTTTAATACGCAAACATTACCTCCGGTTCTTTTAGCATTACTAAAACTTCTTCAAAGAATAAAACCAAACCCTTGCCCCCCACCATGAGAACATCAGGTGGAAGAATTGTTTATCTATTAGGTAATAGTTGTTTGTGCAGCCCTCTATTGGGAAAGGCCCTTACAGAATTCCAAAGCCTACAAATAAACCTCTTCCATATACTGGAAAATATGATGAATTTAATGCAAAGCACCCTGATGGTTTTTGTGTCTTGGGATATATTTTTCAAAAGTTTTGAAAGTGACCAAAGGAAAGATGTTATGCGAGGTATAGGTGGTAAAATAGATCATGAGACACAAGATTGGGATGATGAATTTAGGCAATTTTATGACCAAAAACATCCTTTTTTTTTTTTTCCCTTCTTCTCCCTGCCTCTTTTTTTTTTTTTGAAACAGTCCCTCGGTAAGGACTATCCACTTAGCTTTGTATCCAAAGACGAAATTTGTAGGTGAAAGGAGTTAGGAGTTAGCCTTTGTTACAGACTGGTTCATTTCAGGGTCGAAAATATGGAACACTTCACGAATTTGCGTGTCATCCTCAAAAACATCCTTTGTATGAACCTAAACCCCCTTATTAAGATAGTGATCACCCCTGGAATAATGGAAAGTGTAAAAGTGTTGTCTTTTGAATGGAAATAAATAATATTGTAAATTCAGCTAAAAATGTAAAATGTATCAGCTTAAATTTTAAATGTAACTTTTTTACTTTGTAACCCAAACAAGTTGAAGAACAGGTTTAAAAAGAAAATGTTTAAGGAAAAAGCCATTGTCTACAGAGCTCTCCAATTACCAAGGAACGTGACCATAAAGAATAGCTGTGTGCAAGAAAATAATGTAAACTTTATTCTTACTTTTGTTGTTTTTCTGGCTATTGTTAAGCCCATAATTGTAAAAATGGGATATAAATGTATCATGCTAAATGCAATAAGCAGGAAAGGGAAAAAGGAAGAAAAAAGAATGAGAATGACTTAGAATTAAAATCATCAAGATCACTTGACAGTCTTGTGTTCTTTCATCGTCCCTTCGTGAACTTCGTGTTCCCTCTTCTAGACCCTAGACCTCAGGCTGATAAGCCCCTCCCAACTGGAGCAGCCCGAGGCAATTATACAGATAACTTAATCTTGTAGAGAGTAAAGAAGACTTGAAGCATTTACTAAAGAAGATCAAAGACTACACATTTTAATATGGTTATATCTCAAAATCAAGAAACAATCCTTACTGCTGGACCAATAAGCAACATTAGGATAGCTGGAGAAAAGACTGAAGTTGTCAAGAACTTCATTTTGCTTGGACCCACAATTCACACCCATGTAGGTGATGGTGGTTGTTATGCGCCTTGAAATCTACTACAACTCCTAGTAACTCTATGAAAGAACAGCAGCTCGAACCTTGCCATATCCTGAGCCAACCTTACCATCTCCAACAAACCTGACCCCATTACTACAGTCACTATGTCAATATATCTTATCCAGCATTTTCCTCTCTTATGATGATCTTATCACCTTCCAAGTATGATGTCTTACTCCAAGGACTAGCTTTTCTTGACAACATGTCCAAAGCATGTGAAATGGAGTTTCACCATTCTTGGTTCCAAGGAGCACAGTGGTTTTAAGGCATGGTATTTTTCAGTTGCTTCTTATACATCTGAAGGTTAGACAATGAATAAGAAAGACTTAAGAAGAATTGATGCCTTTGAATTGAGGAACTGAAGACTATTAAATATCTTGTGGGCTGCCAAAAGAATGAACAGATTTGTCTTGGAGAAAATCCAACCAGAATGCTTTCATAGCGATAATACAGTGAAACTTCAGGTAAAAAGAGCAAGGTCCATGTTGTTGTTGTTGTTATGTGCCATTGAGTCGCCTGCGACTCAGGGAGTGCCATATCTGACCTTTACCAACTTCACAGAATCGTCCCTGTCCACAACATCAGTAATGCAAAACCATTCCCATGAGATAAGACATGTTCCTCTTTCTACTCATCTCAACACCAATCTTAATGATTTAGTGGGTCCAGAATTCAATGTGACAGTTCACAGAACACATAGAACTATATTGGGGAAGTCAGAAGGTTATAATTCAGATTGATAGCTGAATACACTCAGGTTGTTGTTGTTAGGTGCCATTGAGTCAAGTACGACTCATAGTAGTAACCCCTATGAACAAAAGATCTGAAACCAGTCCTGTCCTACGCCATCCCCACACTTCCTGACACACAGAAGCCCATTGCAACAGTCACCTTGTCAATCCATGTGGTTGAGGGTCTTCCTCTCCCTCACCAACTCTCCATCCTTCTTAATATCATATCCCTCTCTGAGGAATAGCACTTCCTCCCAATATGTCCAAAATATGTTAGGCAAAGCCTCTTCATTCTTGCCTACAAAGAGCATTCTGGTGTCATTCATCCTCTCCAAGAACTATTCGTTTTCTTGGCTGTCCACGTAATGTTCAGTGCTCTTCTCCAACGCCACACCTCAAAGATATAAATTCTTTTTCTGTCTCAGATGTATTGCTAGTAATCAGAAAGACCATGGCCTGAATTAGATGCACCTTAGCTCTCAAACTATAATGACTACTCCTCAGAAATTTGAAAAGGTCCCTAACTGCAGATTTTCCCATTGCAATGTGTCTCCTTATTTCCTGACTGCTCATACCTAGGATATTAATTTTGGATCCAAGCAAGATGAAACTGTTGACAGTTTCAATGTCCTCTCCATCCATCATGATACTGCCTAATTGGTCCAGTGATAAGAATCTTTGTTTTCTTGACAGTGATAAGAATCTTTGTTTTCTTGATATTGAGATGTAGTCCACATTGAAGGCTACATTCCTTGACCTTCTGCAACAAGTGCTTCAAATCCTCCTAACTTTCAGCAAGCAAGGTGTGTCATCTGCATAACACAGGTTATTGATGAGTCTCCTTCTAATCCTGATGCCACACTTCTCTTCATAGAGTGCAGTCTCGGATAATTTGCTCAGCATATAAATTGAACAGGTATGGAGACAGAATACATCCCAGATGCACTCCCTTCCCAGTTCCAAACCATGCTCCCTTGCTCCATTCACACAACAGCCTCCTCCTGGTCCAGGTATAGGTTCCACATGAGCACAAGTGCTCTGAGATGCCCATTCTTCTCAATGTCAGTCACAACTTGTCATAATTCACACAGTCAAATGCCTTTGCATAGTCAATAAAGCACAAATAGACATTGGTATTCACTACTTTCAGCCAAGATCCATCTGACATCAGGAGTGATATCCCTGGTGCCATGGCCTCTTCTAAATCCTGCTTGAACTTCTTGTAGTTTCCTACCTATGTACTGTTCCAGCTGTTTTTGAATGATCTTCAGCAGTATTTTGCTAGATTGAATACTCTCAAGACAGCTTCCAAAATGAGCACAAAGGTACCTCAACCTCACGGTTCAGTCCTGCCAATATTAGCTGCCCCCTGAATTGTCCAACAGAGTTTTTAGTCCTGGTAATACTGGCTTCCCTCACCCCAGTTGTCCAACAAAGTTCTCAGTACTACCATTATTGGCTTTCCATCCTTACCCCCCTCCTCCAACCAAGGTCTGATAACATGATCTGTCTACATTTCAGCAATGACTGCTGCTGTTTCAAGCATATTCTACATTTCACCTGGCTGGGGGAGGCCTCTTTCTTCTTTTGATAGGGAAAGATCCATCTCTGCCACTAGCCAATTCCCTTGTAGATTGTTGAGACACACCCCATGATCTAGTCCTGCTTGTCTATATAGTCATCCATGCTAGAAAAGCTATATTGAAAGACAGACTGCACACTTCATCTGATATACTTTGGGCTTGTGATCAGAATGGAGCAGTCCTTGGAAAAAAGACATCATGCTGGAAAAGGTAGAGAGACAGTCAGTGAAAAATAGGAAAACCCTCCATTAAATGGGTTGACACAGTAACTACTACTGTGGGCTTGAGCATAAAAGAGGTGATGAAGATTGTGCAGGATAGGGCAAGATTCTGACCTGTTCATAGGGTTACTATGAGTTATAGTGGACTCAACAGTATCTAACAACAACGCATAGTATCCTTGTAGGACTGAATAAAGTAGATGGCATCATCTTTCTCCTATGGATAACCTGGTGTGTTTGAACCTTCATCCTTTTGGTTAGTAACTGACTTCTTTAACCACTACAAAACCAGGGCTCCTTAAAGACCTTATGCAGGCCCTCTAATTGTTCTTGGTCTCTCTTCTGACACTCTTTAGGAGTAATTCCTATGGAGATCTCTAAAATTTTTCTCACTTGATTTAAAAATACTCAATTGACCCCATTTCTGCCTTCAGCTATTACCCAATTTCTTTGCTTCCCTTCACAGCAAAGAGGGATCTTTTCCTATTAGGCTCATCTTCAGGTCCACATCTCATCTAAGGCAGTTGTTGTTTTTAATCCTTATGTTACTTCCTCCTTCAGTAGCAAGTTAAAATTAACTACATCTTCTTTCTTAAAACAGAGCCCAAGGTGCATGATACTTAAATCGCTTGGCTGCTAACTAAAAAGTCAGCAGTTCCAACCCTTAAACAACTATGTTGTTGTTATTAGGTGCCCTCGAGTCAAATGTGACTCATAGCAACACTATAAACAACAGATCTCAGTCCTTTTCTATCCTGTGCAATCCTCACAGTCCTTCACATACTTGAGCCCATTGCTGCAGTCAATGTGTCAGTTCATATTGTTAAAGATCTTCCTCTCTTTCACTGTTCCTTCACCTTTCCAAGCATGATGTCCCTTTCGATGGAATAACCTCTTCTAACAACACTCCTAATGTAAGTGAGATGAAGCTTTGCCATCCTTGCCTTTCAGGAGCCCTCTGGCCGCATTTCTCTAAGATGTATCCTGCCCCTCTACAGGAAAAAAAATGACACTGTCTGCTTCTGTGACAGTTTATAACCTTGGAAACCCTATAGGGCAAATCTACTCTCTCTTAGGTCACTATGAATTGAGATTGACTCAGTGTGAGTTAATTTATTTTTGCTTTCTTCTTGAAACAATACTCTGTGCCTTTGTAACTACTCTCTTGGAGTTTCCTTTTATATTTGTATATTCTTTTACCTGTCTTATGATTTTATTAAGTTATGGTGACTTACTTTGGATATGTTCTTAAGAAGAGACTGGTCCTTGGAGAAGGACATCATGCTGGGGAGGGTGGAGGGACAGTGCAGGAGGGGAAGGCCCTTTATGAGGTGGATTGATTCGGTGACTGGGGTTATCGGGATGGGAGTGTCAGAGACAGTGCTATTGGCACAAGACAGAGCAGAGTTTAGGGCTGTTGTGCATAGGGTCGCTATGAGTTGCAAGCGACTCGACGGCACATAACAACATAACAACAACAATGGTGACTTAAATGTTGTTGTTGTCATTCTGGAAGCTATGACACTGGTATTTCAAATAGTAGCAGGGTTACCCAAGATCTATGGGGCTCCCCAGAACTTCCAGACCAAGACAGGTTAAAAAGAAAGGCCTAGTGATATACTAAAAATTAGCCAATGAAAATATTATAGAACAGAATAGTATCCAATGCAATGCTAGAAGAGGGGCACTCTATGTTAAAAGGTATTACATAATAGTATTACATAATGATGAATTCAAACAGTGATCTGTTCCCATATATCTAAGGTTGCTTTATGCCAGAGCCAACGCAAAGGCAATTTAATATTCTTCCAAATACCAAAGTCTTCTTTGTTTCTCCTCAGCTCTCCTCTCTGTTTATACTTTCTCCCTAGGTGACCTTATCCACTTCATGACTTTATGACCCATCATATAGGATCATGAATAGTCACAAAGACTCCAAAGCAGTGAGTTATATATTTATGTCATTGTGTACCATTGAGTTGGAACCGACTCGGAGCTGTCATCTAGGTGGTTTTCGGAAGTTATAGATGACAAAGAAGATTGCCCATCTTTTTCTCACCGAGTGACTGGTGGATCTGAACCATCTACCTCTGGGTTGGCAGTGCAACTCCTTACCACTAAGTGACAAGAGCTCTAGAGTTATGTATTAGTGACTTATAAATGCATTTCTCTAACCCATATTGGACTTGCCAGATTTAGCTGTGGGTCTCTTGGATAATAGTCAACCAGCACTTGATGGGTGTGCCTGTATTTGATTTTGGGATCAATATTCTTTTAAGTGGTACTGCAGTGGTCTGTCCATTTGCTGTACTGAAGTAACTTGGAGTTGTTGTGATGCTGAACACTGTGCCATAGGTCACGTAGGTCAAATGCCATAATAATGGTCATGCATCATGGACCATGTTTGGTGGATTTCACAGATTGGTTCAGATTTAGAAGCAGGAGTGGCATCCAGTTCCTAAACCACATGCCTCTGGAAACTATGAACATAGAGAAATGATGATAGTTACAGAACAGGGTTCAAGTCTTTTGCTCATAGGGTCACTATGAGTCGTAGTCAACTCAATGGCACTTAACAAAAACAATAACCCAAACAATTCTAGGCATTTCTGCTTGATATACCTACCTACTTGATATCTGCTCTTCTTTTTAAAAAAAACAGTGCAGTTTCCCCAATTCAAGCTCTCTTGTCTCCCTATAATTCACCTCTCACACAGTATGCTGTGGTGAGTATTGGTCAGAATAGCTTTCCTAGGCAATTTCCCTTGAATATGCCCCAAGGTGGAAAATGCAAATAGATGTATGAGTAAATCTATGAGACTATTGGTCAGTTTTGCCATTTGGCTTGCAAATGTTTAAATTGAGAAGATTCAGCAGCAAAATTTTGGCAAAATCTTAATACCAACGGGGAAGCAGAGATTACAGCACTCATTCAGGGCCAGAGTGTATGCCAGTGAGACTGAGGCCTATTGGAGCACAGTAGCAGCCACAGCGGAGAACCAGAGACCTGACATGAGACAGAGCTGCCCTAGGCCTGCTGCCCCAATGAGCCAGAGGCCCTTGACCAAATTTGCTGGAGAACTGAAGTGGGGGATGTCATAATTGGCAAGACTAAGGGAGTTTTGTAACACTGGTCTAAAGCCAAAAGGCTCAAGGACCTGGGAGCATATTTAAAAAGCTGTGCTAGCCAAGAATCCTGTTGCCAACCTGAATACTTCCCCAATAACTTGATAACCTCCCTAATAGTCCTCATCATTGTGAGTATAGTTCTATGACTTCTGTGTACCTGTTGCAACAGATTTGCAATTGTGCAAGCATGTCTGATCTAATTGGAAAGAAATGGGTTTTTAAAAATTTTTATTCACTCATTGTTGCACTTTTCTCCCTGCCCACCCCTCCCCTCCAGTTCATTCTTCTCTTTGAAGAGTAAAATAAAACTTCTTTCATTGTCACACAATCTCTCCCCCAAATCCACTCCACTATGTAGCCTTCATTCTGGACTCATGTCATGACAATAATACCTAATTATATATATATATATATA
>NW_006399752.1:25852283-25859498 GCF_000299155.1 Elephantulus edwardii
TTGATTTCTTGGCTACTGGTGCCAAGAGTGTTGACCGTGGAGCCGAGCAAACTGAAGCTGTGAACAATCTCAATCTCTTCGCCATCCATCCTGATGCTATCAGTTGGTCCAGTGGTGAGAATCTTTGTCTTCTTGACACTGAGTCTCAGTCCATACTGAAGGCTGCAGTCCTTGACCCTCTGCAGCAAATGCATGAGGTTCTCCTCAGTTTTAACAAGCAGGGTTGTGTCATCTGCATAACACATATTGTTGATATATCTTCTACCAATCCTGACGCCACACTTCTCCTCATAGAGCCCAGCCTCTCAGATAATATGCTCTGCATACAGTTTGAAAAGGTATGGAGATAGGACACATCCCTGGCGTACACCCTTCCCAATTTTGAACCATGCAGTGTTACCCTGCTCTGTTCTGATGACTGCCTCTTGGTCCAAGTATAGGTTTTGCATTAGCACTATCAAATGTTCTGGGATTCCCATTCTTCTCAGAGTCAGCCACAGTTTGTTATGATCCACATAGTCAAACGCCTTTGCATAGTCAATGAAACACAGATAGTCATTCTTCTGGTATTCCCTGCTTTCAGCTAAGATCCATCTAACATCAACTACAAGATCCCTAATAGCCATGACCCCTTCTAAACCCAGCCTGGACTTCTGGCAGTTCTCTGCTGATGTGCTGTTCCAGTCGTTTTGGGATAATCTTCAGTAGAATCTTCTTGCATGTGAAATCAATGATGTTGTTCTGTAGTTTCCACACTCTGTTGGGTCACCCATCTTTGGAATGGGAACAAATATCGATCTCTTCCAGTCAGTTGGCCAAGTGGTTGTTCTCCATATTTCTTGGCACAACTTGGTGAGCACATCCAGGGCAGCGTCTGTTAGCTGAAATACGTCAATTAGTCTTCGCAATTACGTGCTATGCATCAGAGAGATGGACAGTGAATAGGGTTGATAGAGAATTGATGACTTTGAGCTTTGGTCCTGGAGAAGAGTGTTGAATATACCATGGACTGCTAGGAGAACAAACAGGTTTGTCCTGGAGAAGGTGAAGGCGGAATGTTCCTTGGAGTCAAGGATTCTGAAGCTTCATCTGACATATTTTGGGCATGTTGCAAGGAGGCATTGGTCCTTGGAGAGGGACATCATGTTTGGCAGAGTGGAGGGGCAGCGAAGGAGAGAAAGACCTCCAATGAGATGGATAGATTCTGTGGCTGGAGCAGTGGGAATAAGTGTGTTTGAGATGGTTAGGTTGGCACAGGATAGAAGAGCATTTAGAGCTCTTGTACATAGGGTCACTATGAGTCACAAACGACTCGATGACACATAACAACAACATCAACTCCCTTCGATGTTGGAGGATGTGAATTTCAAGGAAAGAGATTGTCCATCTTTCTCTTCGAGAGCCACTGGTGGGTTCATACTGCCAGAGGATCAGTCCCTATGGACTACTGGATCACCAGAACTACCCTTCTTAGTTGTTGTGTGCTGTGAAATTGGAACTGACTCATAGCTGACCTCTAATGGGTTTTAAGAGGCTGTAACTACTAGGGAGAGTATTGCCCACCTTTTTCCCTCTGGAGTAGCTCTTGTATTTGAACCACATGCCTTTGGGTTGGCAGCACACCTCCTTAATATAAGGTCGAAAACAAAAGGATTTCATTTTGCTGACCTTCTGACCTTACCTGAAATGCCTCTATATTCTAAGAAATAGTAAACAGTCTGATTAATGTTTACACCTAACAATGGTTTTATAACTACCCTAGGAGTAAAAATGGGAAGTGCTGAAATAATGGAAAATGGACACAGGTCTTTGAAACTGCAATGACAACCCCCAACCAGCCAACAAAGAATGAATAAATACCTTGTTCTTCTCTTTGGTAGGTGCTGACACCAATGTAGCCTCAGCCCAGTGCTGACGCCAATTGAGTCTTAGCCCACTTTCACCAAAGAGAGCATTTTAAACGAACAGGTTCATCATAGAGTGGGTTAAACCAGGCTGCTCCTTGGAGTCAAGGATTCTGAAACTGAGTCTGAGATACTTTGGACATGTTGCAAGGGCGGGCCAGTCCCTGGAGAGGAACATCATGCTTGGGAGGGTGGAGGGAGAGTGCAGGAGAGGAAGATCCTCGATGAGATTCAATGACTTGGGTAATAGGGGTAGGTGTGTCAGAGATAGTGAGATTGGCACAGTATAGAGCAGGGTTTAGGGCTGTTGTACATGGGGTCACTATGAGTCACAGGCAGCTCGATGACACAAAACAGCAACAGCATAAAAGACTTGGCTAGTGTTGCTTCTGGACTTCTTAGTGAGATTGGACCTTTCATTTAGTGGCCAGACTGGGAGAGATCTTCAACAGACTCACTGCAGTTCAGTAGCAATTGAACTCTGAAACTTGAGCCTCTTAACCCCACCATTTGTCTCCCTGGTGAGTTAACTGCCCTGCTTTCTCCTTCTCCTTCTTCCCCTGTCCTTGTAACCTGAGGTGCAGTAAATAGGCAGTGGAAGATCACCAGGCGAATCCTAGGATCCTGGAGAGAGAAGCTCTGCTTTCCCCTCCTTCTTCCTTCAGTTTCTCTCTTGGCTACTCAAAAAACTGATTCTGGCCTGTTCTCTGGAGCCACCTATTTTACCTCAGACCTTCAATGTGGATTGTAGCTCAACATAAAAAAAATTCTCACTAGTGGGCCAATTGGCAGCATCATAATGGATGGTGAAGAGATTGAGATTGTTAACATTTTTAGTTTGTTTGGCTCCACAATCAATACACTTGGTTCCAGCAGCCAGGAAATCAAGAGATGAATTGCACTGGGAAAGTCAGTTGTTAAGGACCTCTCCAGAGTACTGAAGTGTAATGACATCAGGCTGGAGACTAAGGTGCCCGTGATCCAGGCCATAGTCTTTGCAATTGCGTGCTATGTGTCAGAAGGCTGGACAATTACTAGGGATGATAGAAAAAGAATTGATGCTTTTGAGCTGTGGTGTTGGAAAAGATGTTGAATATACCCTAGACTGCTAGGAGAACAAACAGGTTTGTCCTGGAGAGGATGAAACTGGGCTGCTTCTTGGAGGCAAGGATTCTGAAGCTCCATCTGACATACTTTGGGCATGTTGCAAGGAGGGACCAACCAGTCCTTGAAGAGGGACATCATGTTTGGGAGGGTGGAGGGACAGTGCAAGAGAGGAAGACCCTCGATGAGATGAATCAATTCGGTGATTGGGGTAATGGGGGTAAGTGTGTCAGAGACAGTGAAGTTGGCACAGGATAGAACAGAATCAAGCGACTCTATGGCATATAGCAACAACAACTCATACTGTCAGGAATTCCAAACTCATCACTTAGTAGAGGTCCATTCCTCCAGGAGGTCCTAGCCCCATCTCTACACAGGGATGCCTACCTGGGGACTTGAGGCTTCCTTCTTCTGTTAAAGTGTGAGAAGACAAAGGGGCCACCTTTCCAACTTCCTCACCCTTTTCCAAATGCTTGGCTCTAGAGTTTGGTCAAAGCATAGATAACCAGCAATCTGTTGTTTCATCTACCCCATTGGGATTGATTCTATACTTCCTGTTCTCCTTTACAAATCCTATTACTCCATTCCTCTGCTTCACAATCCAATACTTCACTGTCTGTAGACTCCATGGACCCAGCCGAACATGCTGCTTTCCCCTTGCTTGGAAATCACCCATGCAATCCCTCTTCCCCCAACTCAATTGCCCCTTTATTAGCCCCCTTAGAGAAAAGTCCAAAAACTGTGCCTGCTGCCTCACCAGGCCCCACGCAGTCTGGTCTCTTTCTGTCAATTTCTCCAGCTACTGCACTTCCTTTTAGAGAAGTTGCAGGAGCAGAGGGATCTATACGTGCCCATGTTCCTTTCTCTCTTACTAACCTCTCAGCTAGTCATCAGGGACTAGTAGTTTTTTCATCTAAACCCACCATCTACATTAAGGATAAACTTGCTTCCCCCCCCTCCCATCTTACTGAAGGGCTTACAAAGTTTATAGTTCTTCACTCTAACAGCCCCAAAGGCCAGGGAGGTAGTATGCATTGATTTCTCAATCTGCTCCTGATATTCAGAAAAACTCCAAAAACTTGAAAATGGCATTAAAACTCTACGATGAGATCTCTTAAACCTAGCCTTTAGGGCCTTCAGTAATAGAGAGGAGGTCACCTTTGGGACCAAATGCTTGCCCAAGCGATCAGGGATGGCAATCCCAACAACCAAGCATAAAGGGCTGGCCTGAAAATTTGAGGACAGTTGGTTGACCAACTATGTAGTTTCTTTTTATTTTTTATTTTTTGAAACGTTTTGCTTTTTTTTCCTCAACCTTATTTCCACTTTTTAAAAGACAGTTTAAGACCATTTGGTGGTTGTTCTGACCCAGTCAGTGGCCTGAGCAGTGAGGGCTGCAGACCAGTCTTCAGTTGCAGGCAGAGCGCTCCAGTCTTCTTTAGGGAACTGCTGAATAGGCACAGAGGGCACCTGGACGCCTTTGGACCAGCCTGTCACTTCAGGCTGAGTAGCAGTGAATTCAGGAGCAGGGGCAGTCCATTCTCCCTGAAACTCCTCCTTGCTCACAGCCTTTTCAGCGGCTTGTTCTTCCTTTTCAATCTCTTCCGGATCTCTGTAGAAGTACAGATCAGGCATGACCTCCCATGGGTGCTCGCAGGGGATTGTGCCAGGCATGCTCAGGACTTTCTGGGCCAGCATCCACCACATCAGACCCACGGAGTGAGCTCCCTTCTTGTTGCATGGGATAGCAATGCCTACCTAGCGCAGAGGAGAATCTATGTTATACAGGGCAATGGTGGACAAGTTAACGAAAGATGCTTCTGTCAGAGGCTGGTGGTCAGCCCTGGGATCAGTAACCACCAGAAGACGAGGCTCCCGGAAAGCTGCCTGGATCTGGTTAGTGAAGGTTCCAGGAGTGAAGTGCCAGCAATAGGAGTGGCCCCAGTAGCAGGAACAAACTTCAGAACAGCTCTCTAGCCAGCATTTCTGGAGGATATGACACAGACATCAGCTGGATTTTCAATGGCAACAATGATGTTATCAGCAAGAGATGCTTCTCTTAGGGCCTCTTCAGGTTTTTTATGTAGATGCCATCACTTTTCCTTCTGTAGATGTACTGTTCCATTTGGGAGTCAAGACTGGTGTTGAGTGAGCTCAACAAATGTGTTCCTGCTGCAAGGAATTTGAGGACATCCTCATCCTTCATCTGCAGGACATCAAGGGCTCCAGACATGGTGGAAGTTTCCCCTTTAAGTTATGATGGGAACCAGAAAAACCCTGTATGTACCCTTGTGTGGGTAGCGTGGAAAGGCATAGTTTATTTTTCAATATTACTTTTCCAGCCATTACTTGACTTTGCTATGTAGATTGGCAAGGCTATATGAATGGGGCATCTTGGTTTATCCACAAAGGGATTGGCTATCTATTTTTCTACAAGAGGATTGACCAATCTCAGCAATCTACAAGAGGATTGGCTAGTCTTGTCATTAAACTGAACAGCTCTAGCTGCAGAGATGGACTCCTCCCCAGCCAGAGAAGAGCAAAGAGACCCTCCCTACCCTAGTGAAGAGGTGACAAGAAAATACAGGATTCACTTCTGGACAACAGTAGCAGGCATGGCTGAACTGGAGAATTGATATGAGATGGGACTTTAGGGGAGGGGGAAAAGCCAATATTGGCACAACTGAGAATTTTGTTGGACAGTTGGGGAGGGAAGCCAATATTGGCAGGACTGAGAACTTAGGAACAATAGCCTGGAGCCCCTAGGCTTAGGTGCTTGAGGCACATTTTGAGAACTATCTTGACTTTATTCTGTTTTTAATCTGAATTATAATCTTTTGGCATTGCTGACATAGTTCTATGTTATCTGTGTGCTATCACATCAGATTTTGAAAAGCAGTAAGATTGGTATTGAGATGAGTAGGAAGAGGTACGGAAATGTGGAGAACATGTCTGACCTCATGGGAATTGGTTTTGTGTTATTGATGCTGTGGACAAGGACAGTTCCCTTTTGTAAAGCTGATAAAAGTCAGGCATAACTATCCCCAAGTGGCCTTTCCTCTTTTTACACCAACTTACTAGAAGAGATCCTTATTTGTTTTGTTCCCATTCCCAAGAAAAGAGATTGAACACAATGTGGAAATTATCAAAGTCATTAATATATCACATGCAAGCAAAATACTGCTGAAGATTATTGAAAGGACAGCTAGAACAGTAAATTGACAGATGTGTTCATAATTCATCCTGTTAAGATTAATAGCAGATTATCTATATCTATGAGAAATCTCAGGTCAATGTAGTCCCAAATGCTTAACCATCTATGTTTCCATAAATTCTAACATGAACGCTCCAACTGTGGCTCAGTTCCCCAATACTTCTATGGCTTTTAGGTTCAGATTTGCTAGATGGTCTCCCAGAGACTCAGACTCATTGGAGGAATGACTCACGTGACTATAGGTAGCAGGCTGGTTTTGGAGAAACTGGTGAGCGATGGGCCAGGATCTTGTAGGCTGTCACTTATGGCACAGCTAGATGGTGACTGTGGACGATGCAGGTTGATGGTATAGAGACTTGTGAGCAGCTGGAAGCTATGTCCCAGGTAAACAAGCTTTTCCAAAGGGGGAAAATGCCTTACACTGAGGTCGCATGAGTTTATATATGCCTGTAGTAGGGTAGGGCTTTTATCCCATTCTAATACTCTCTCTTTAATACACTAATTACTTCAGCACAAACTAAACAGTTAATAATTGGCTAGAGAAGACATCTGAATGATAAGCCTTAGACATCCAGAATAGAAAACTGCCAGAAGTTCAAACTGGATTTAGAAGAAGCTGTGGCACCAGGAATATATCATTGCTGATGTCAGATGGATCTTGGCTGAAAGCAGAGAATGCCAAAAGGATGTCTATTTGTCTTTTGCTGACTATGCAAAGACATTTGAGTATATCAATCCTAACACACTATAGCTAACATTGAGAAGAATGAGAATCACAGAAGACTTGATTATATTAATGCAAAGAGATAGAATGATTGAGGTATGCATAATCAATGACTTATTCATTGCAAATACGTTTTTTAAGAGAAATAAATGTAGATTATACACATGGATTTCACCTGATGGTATGCATAGGAATCAGATCGACTACATCTGTGGAAAAAACAGCTGGAGAAGTTCAATATCAGCTGTGAAAACTAGGCCAGGAGCTGA
>NW_006399752.1:25863598-25864284 GCF_000299155.1 Elephantulus edwardii
ATGATGCAATTCTGAAGGCAAATGATTCAAATCCACCAGCTGTAATGTAGGAGAAAGATGGACAATCTTCGTAAGTGCAAATTACTGTCTCTGAAAACCCGCTGTTGGTCTTGTTAGGGGCCATCAAATCCACTACAACGCATAGCAACCATAAGAACAATGGATTTGAACCTTGCCTTACTGTGCACCATCATCATGTCTCTGCCATGCTCAATCGCTATGCCAGTCTGTCTCTTTGAGGTTCCATCTTCCTTTTGCTGAGCCTTTCTCAGAATGAAGTCTTTTTCCAAAGACTGGCCCCTCCTGAAAACATGCCCAAAGTGTGGGAAACAAAGTTGCACCATCCTTGTCTCTAAGGGGCACCTGGCTGCCCTTCATCCAAAACAGACAGACGTGTTTGTCCTTTTTGCAAAGTAGAGATTCAGAAGAAGAAAAAAAGGGAGAGAGAGAGAGAAGACAATCCTCAGTGAGATGGATTGACACAGTGGTTGCAATAGACTAAAAAAAATGATGGCACTGAGCATGGCAGAGGACCTGAAAGCATTTCATCCTGTTAGTCACATATGGTTACAGTGAGTCAGAACTGAATCACAACACCTGACAACAATGACTAAGAATGTTGTATGTATGAAAAATTTCTTTATTTCATGTAAATTTTTTTTTTGGTTTTTTTTTTGTTTTTTTTT
>NW_006399752.1:25864384-25871273 GCF_000299155.1 Elephantulus edwardii
TATATAATGCAAATAGAGTGTGCTAGTTCATCCACAATTAAGATTGGCTAGTCTCACTATCTCATTATGGTTTAAATTGAGCAGTTTCAATAGGAGAAATTGGGAATCTCAGCATCAACAAGAAAAAGGAAGCAGTTCATGTTGTTTGGGGCCAAAGATTCCTGTCCCAGCCAGATCTGGATATAGATAAGACCAACAGCAGCCTCAGCAGAGAAACTAGAGAGCAACATGATGCAGAGCTGCCCCACAGAACTGAATACAGACCCAGAAGCCCGTGAGGAAACTTGCTGGAGAAATGAAGGAAGGCATCATAACTGGCAGGATTAAGGGAACTTTGTAACACTAACATGAGGCTAAAGATCAAACGGCCTGCAACATTTGAGAAGCTATCTGAACTCAGGGATTATATCTTGCTGTCAGCCTGAATTATAGTTTCTTAACTACCTTAATAAGCCCCATATCTAGATGATTCTGTAAAGTCTGTGTAGTCACTGCAATGGATTTCAGACCCAGTAGAGCAGTAGGATTGATGTCAGAATTAGTACAAGTAGGTGCGGGAGCATGGATACCATGTCTGCCCTTACAGAAGTTTTTGGAGTTAGTTGGCATCACATTAATACCTGCAAATAGAATATACTTTAAGAAAACTGGAAAACAATGTGAATTAGAGCTCTCCACATCTCAGAGAGGAAGTTGTTAAACAGTAAGCAGCACACCACTGGTTCTCCCAAGTTTGTTGTACTGATGGTGAATGTGAATGTGAGTTTTACCATACAAGGCTGTTGCAGGTATCAGGGAGATTATAAGAGAGTAAAGTGGTATAGAAACTGTAAAAGGTAACACAAAGTTAAGATAGTCAATTATTACTGCAGAATACAGAAGAAACAAGGTTAAGTAGTGAAGAAAGGAACAGCACTCTATGCCTAAAATTTTTACATTAAATTGTGAAACAAAGAGATTTGGTGGTATAACACATAGCACGTCGTGCTGCTAACCTAAAGGCTGTGTGTATTGGGTGGTTTCAATGCACCAGTTGCTCAGAGCCTTGGAAACCCAAGAGAGAATCACTGTAAACCAGAACCTACTTGATAAGCAATGAGTTGAGTAGAATTCCAGCTCAGAGCAATCCCACAGGACAGAGTCAAACTGCCTCCCTTAGTATTTTCCCAATAAGATTGTTGTAAATCCTTATAGGAGGCAGAAAGGCCACTTCTTTTTTCCCTGGAGTGACTGGAGAGTTTGAACCACCACTCTTTCTGTTAGCAGTCAAGTATTTAACCACTGCACCACCAAAGATCCTTAGATTTTAGAAGAAAGTGAATGAGAGAGAAAAGGAAGCTCCAAGTAAAGATCTCTAGTGGCATAGTGTAGATGATGTGTTGGCCTACTGAAAGATCGGCAGTTGGAATCCACCAGCTGCTTAGAGGGAGAAGGTGAGGTAGTTTGCTGCTTTACGAGTGACAGACAGCCTCAGAATCACAATGGAGGGTTACCATGAGTTAAAATCAGTGCAATGACAGTGCTTGTTTTGTTTTGTAAGTTAACTGTTTAGCAGGAATTTTAAAGTTACATTTTAAAAAAAGATAGGACAATGGAAATGGACAAGGCTATAATCTGAATAGTACTGAATATCCCATGGACTGCCAAAAGAGCAAATATATCTTAGAGAAAGTGCAGCCAGAGTGCTCCTGGGAGACAAAGATGATAAAGCTTCCTCTGACTGGTATGTGTAGTTAGGAAAAGCTATTCCTTGGAAAGGGACATCATGCTTAGAAAGGTGGAGGGTCGGCAAAAGAGAGAAAGGCCTTAAACCAGATGGATTGACAAAGTGACTGTTGCAATGGGCTTGAGTGTGTCAGAAATTGTGAAGATGGCATAGGATAGGACAGGGTTCAGAGCTGTTTTTTATGGGATCACTATGAGTCATACTCAATTTGAAGGCACCTAACGGCAACATTTATAATCAAGCTGTTTGACCAATGTTCTAACAAAATGTTCAAGCACATTATTGCCTTGTAAATGAGTATGTATGCAGCACAAAATAATTTGTAATGTGCTATTTGCAAATTTTGTGAGTCCTGCACATTTTCATTTTTCTAGTTTTTAAACACTTAAGCAAATATCTCTCTGAAGGTTTAATGTTTTCCCCCTTTTGATATTTATTTTATGGTTTCAAACTCTTCTTTTTAGAAATATAATTAATAATTCTGTTTATTATTTCTTATTTGAATAAGGCAATTTAAGCTCATTTAATGATTTCTTCCTTAACATATATAAAGAGAGATCTACTTTTTATTGTTGTTGTTGTTGTGTACAGTCTAGTTGGATCGGACTGGCGCAGGAGGAGATTGCCCCTCCTTATCCAGTGGAGCATCTGCTGGATCCAAACCACACCCCTTCAGGATTGCAGTGCAACTTCTTGCCACTAGGCTACCAGAGGTCCCTGAGAGATCTACTTTAAAAAAAATTATTATTTTGTGTGTACCATCAAATTGGATCTGACTGGTACAGGAGGAGATTTCTCCCACCTTTCTCCAGCAGAGCATCTGGTGGATTCGAACCTCGTACCTCTGGGATTACAGTGCAGCTTCTTGCCATTAGGCCACCAGAGCTCCCTGAGAAATCTACTTTTACATGTTGTTTGTTCATTATGCCATTTAAAGGATTAAAAATGTAATTGTTTTGAAAGCATATAATATAGAAAAGAAAATGAATGTAAAATATAAAAAGTTAAAATTATTTTTATTCAAAGTACTTTTTCTTCTAAAATTGAAAATACTCTTCTACGATTAAAGACAATCAGCAAAATTTAGTATGTAATATCAAAACTTGAAATTAAATTACTTAAATAAAGTTAAAGTTTTTAAAGTGTAATTTTTAGAAATTTAATCAAATCTTTTGGAAGCAGGAGTGGCATCCACTTCCTAAACAACATGCCACTGGAAACTCTATGAACTTTGAAAAACAACAATAATTATAGAAAGGCCTTTTGTTCATAGGGTCACTATGAGTAGTCCTCAACGGCAATCAACAACAACAACAACAATGAAATCTTATTAATTGGTTTTATTACATGCAAGAAAAATCCTGCTGAAGATTATCCAAAAAAGATTGGAATAGTAGTACATCAACAGAAAACTACCAAATATTCAAGCTGCGTTTATTAAGAAGAGGTTGGGTTGTGGCACTAGAGAAATTATTGCCAATGTCAGATGGATCTTGTCAGAAAGCAGAAAGTACCAGAGGAATGTCTATTTGTGTTTTATTGACTATGCAAAGGCATTTGACTGTGTGTATCACAACATTTTGTGGCTAACCTTGATTGTGCTCTTGTGAAACTCAGATGAGGAAGCACTCAGAACAGAGCAAGGAAGCACTGCATACTTCAAAATCACAAAAGGAGTGTGTCAGGGATTCATCCAGCCTCCATACCATTTCAATCTATATGCAGAACAAATCATTCAGGAGCCTGGATTTTATGAGGAGAAATGTGGGATTAGGATGGTAGAAAGACTCATCAACAACCTGCGTTACGCAAATAACACAACTTTGGTTGCTAAAACTGAGGAGGACCCGTAGCACTTGCTGCAGTAGGTCAAATACTGTAGTCTTCAATATGGATTGAAGCTCAACATCAAGAAAACAATAATTCTCACCACTGTACCAATTGGCAGCAGCATAATAAATGGAGAAGAGACTGAGGTTGTTAACAATTTCAGCATATTTGGCTCAACAATGACTAAGGATGACAGAAGACAAATCGATCTTTTTTGAGTTGTGCTGAAGAAGAGTCTTGAACATACCATGGATGCCAAGCAAACAAATAGGTCTGTCTTGGAGAGGGTGAAACCAAGATTCTCCTTGGAGGCTAGTATTTTAAAACTCCATTTTACATGCTTTGGACATGGTGACAGAGGGACCATTCCTTGGAGAAGGACATCATGCTAGGAAGGGTGGTGGGACAGCGCAGGAGAGGAAGGCTTCAAAGCTGTTGTATACAGGGTTACTATGAGTCACAGGCATGTAACAACAGCAATAATTAATAAAAAGTGAAACTAGTGTCCTTTGTCCATTTTGGTATTTTTTCTCTCTCATTGTATACCATCAAATTGGATCCAACTGGCACAGGAGGAGATCGCCCCTCCTTCTTTAATGGAGCATCTGGTGGATTTGAACTGCATGCCTTCAGGAATGCAGCCCAGCTTCTTGCCACTAGGCTACCAGAGCTCCTTCCATTTTGTTATTAATGTAAAGATTCATTGTCATGCTTCCTATCTTGTCCTGGAGAGGCTGAAACTAGGCTGCTCCTTGGAGGCAAGGATTCTGAAGCTTCATTTGACTTTGGACATGTTGCAAGGAGGGACCAGTCCTTAGAGAGAGACATCATGCTTGAGAGGGTGGAGGGACTGCACAGGAGAGGAAGACCCTCGATGGGATGGATTGATTCAGTAACTGGGGCAATAGGCGTAGGTGTGTCAGAGATAGTGAGATTGGCACAGGATATAGCAGAGTTTAGGGCTTTTGTACATGCGGTCGCAGGCGAATCAATGGCACTTAACAATAACTATCTGTTATATCCACGCAAATTTAAGAATACTATAAAAGTATTCAATATAAAAGTATCCAAAGGTTTACATATTGAACTATTCATGGAGGGAAAACATTGAAGAAGAGTGGGAGAAAAAGAAATAGGTAAGTTGGGTTAAGAGAAAAGCAATACAAATGAGGGATTGATTAGATACAGTAATTAGTTACATAGCCAATGGTGTTATAAAACAAAATGTCTATGATGGTACAGACATCCTGGAAGGCAGTTTGATGTTTCCTCAAAAAGCTGAATATAAACATTCCATATGTCCCAGCTATTCTACTGCTTAGAGTATACAGCCTCAGAAAATGAGAACTGAGGCACAAACGGAGACTTCTATACCACTTGTTCTTAGCAGCATTATTCACCATCGCAAGAACATGAAAACAGCTCAAATGTCCAACCACAATTGAATGGATTGAGAAATTATGGTACATTCCCACGACGGAATACTATGCAGGGTGGAGGAACAGTGATTTTGTAAATCACTAGCTAACTTGGGAGGGACTGGAGAGCATTATGCTAAGTGAACTAACTCAGTCCCATAAGGACAAATATTTTATAAGACCATTATTGTAGAAATAGAAAAATAACCAGAAAACGTGTATAAGGATCCTGGGGTGGAGGGGGAAGAAGGCAGGGGCAGAGGGATGAAGATGGGCAGGGGATAATCATAGCATCACACAATTTGATGGATGGAAGGAGGAGTGGGTAAAGGAAATGGTAAAGATAAGTGTAAAAAACAATGTATGCAAACTGAAATGAGTATAAAATAAAAATTGTATTAAAAACAAAATATCTATGAATGATGGTATGAAAACCCCAAATTATTTGTAAACCTTTACTGAAAAAAGAAATTAAAAAAAAACAACAAAACCAGCAAGTCAGAACAGTCCAGAATAAGAACTGCATAGCGAAGTGGACTGTGGGGCAAGGGGAAAATTGTGCAACAATGAAAGATTTTTTTTTTTCAAAGAGAAAAGCGAACTGGGGAGATTGGTAGGGAGGAAAATGTGCAACAATGAGTGAATGGAAATCCAAGTTCTCTATAAATTTTCATTAAAAATCATAATTAGAATTTAAAAAAATTAAAAAGTTAACCAGTAAAAAAAAAAAAAAAGGAGTATTCAGTATTGTAAAAAGAACACTATTTAGCCGCCAGGTGTAACTATCTGAAATTTTACCATAATTAACTTTTCTCTATGATACTCTGGAGAAAGAGAGGAGACAATGACACTAGGAAGAGATACTTTATTAGACTGAAAGCTATTGTGGTCGTACTATCTGAGAGAAAGAATTTGACATGTTATTTTGTCTTTACTCTTTTTTTAAATTGAAATATGATTTTTCTCATGTACTGGTTTACTTACAAAGTTTGTACACAGTGTTTTTCACACCGAATCTTTCCCATTTCCTTCACCACTACCCTTCCACCTCTCAAATTGTGCCACATTATGATTAAGCTTGCCCGTCCCTCCTCAACCTGCTATTCCCATCCTACCCTTGAATCCTCATACATGTTCTACAATAATGGTCTTACACAGTGTTTGTCCTTAGGGGACTGAGTTAGTTCACTTAGCATAACGCTCTCCAGTCCTTCCCAAGTTAGGTAGTGGTTTACAAAATTATTGCTCCTGCATGCTGCATAGTATGTACTATAATTTCTCAATTCATTTGATTGTGGTTGGACAATTAGCCTGTTTCCATGTTCTTGGAATGGTTGTCTTTACTCTTATCAAAGTGTTCCTAATATTCAGAATCCTCCCAACATTCCAAAACAATGTGTCTTTAGCAGCAGAAACCATAAATTTTCATATTTATATTCCCTGTATTTTGTGCAGAGAGGGCACCGGACTCGAAGTGACTGAAGTCTTGAAATATTATTTAGTTATTATAATTTTTTTTAAAAAAATGTGGTCGTAACAAACAAGATTCTTCAAATAACTCATTGTCATCAGTTTAGAGGTGATTTACAGCTGCTTCTCCCTTCTACTGTGTGGATCACAACAAGCTGTGGTTGACTCTGAGAAGAATGGGAATCCCAGAACATTTGATTGTGGTAATGTGAAAACTATACTTGGACCAAGAGGCAATTGTTAGAACAGAGCAAGGAGACACTACATGGTTCAAAATCAAGAAGGGGGTCCGTCAGGGATGTATTCTGTCTCCATACCTTTTCAATCTGCATGCAGAACAGATCATCCTAGGTGCTGGGCTGTATGAGGAGGAATGTGGCATCAGGATTGGTGGAAGAGTCATCAACAACCTGCATTATACAGATGACACAACCCTACTTGCTAA
>NW_006399752.1:25871373-25879562 GCF_000299155.1 Elephantulus edwardii
ATATCCTGTGCCCATTTTTCTATTGGATTATTTACCTTTATCTTGTTGTGGTGCTCAAGTATTTCATAAATTCTGGATATAAGTCCCTTATCTGATATGTATTTCATGTAAATTTTTGAAATATATTTTCCCCATATAAAGAATTTTAGGTTGACAGTTCCAGTCATTTATGCATAATTTTCAGTAAGATTTTAGACCAAGTTCCCTGCGGAGCTGGAGAACTAGACTGGTAGACAACACTTTGGAGAAATGGTTCAAACTCTAAATACCTTTATGCAGAAACAGAGAGGCTTGGGGGCCAATCATATCTTGAAAGCTGTTTGGCTTGTTTGCGTATACCTTCTTTTTTTATGCATGGAAACTCAGAAGAAGGTTCAAGAGAAGGTTCTGAAGAAAGTTTCCATATACATTCAAGAGCAAAATGAGAAGATATATGCTCCTCAAAGCCTCCTCCTGACAGATCACATTGAGCCAGGACTTCAAGTTATTGAAATTACCATTTATGAAGACAGAGGCATGAGCATTTTAGAACTAAAGATCCCACTTCAAGCTGGGGCCCTCATCCATCCACTGGCCAATCGCAGAGTCTCCTCTTCAAAGCATCATTCCTTTGTATCTGCTGCCAGAGCCATGGTGCCATTACTGCAAGGACTAACTTTCTAAAATTCCGCACCCAGGGTGACCTCTAGCCACTCAGCATCCACTTTGTGTCTCTAATTTATGTAGGATTCTGTAATCTTTTGGTTAGTTTCAAAGCTGTTTGACAAAATAGTGTTGTTGTTTTTTTAAAAAACAGTTGTTCAGCCTAGTGCTTTTATCTGCCACCATTGGATTCTCTTTGTTCTGAGGGCCAGATTCTCAGTAGACTTTAACAAGTCCTATTTTAGTGAGTGTTCACTCTTACTGTCTCGATTTAATAAGATGCTATTCCCCCAGGATTTTTGGTGAGGGGTAAGCTGTATCCATAATTTTGCTACTACACCTCCCAGATCTCAAGGAACTACCAATTTGTCATGACTCAGATAATTTTTTTTTTTAGATTTTAATGAAAGTTTATAAAGAACTTGGATTTCCATTCATTCATTGTTGCATATTTTCCTCCCTGTCCCCCACCCCGTCCCCAGTTTGCTTTTTTTCTTTGGAAAAAAAAGTTCTTTCATTGTTATAGAGTCCCCACCATCACCCCTTTAATATGCAACTCTTATCATGACTCCGATCTTAAGAAGATCTGTTTCTTTGCTCAGTTCCTCTAACAAAGTTTGTTGGAAAAATAATGTATACTTTTATTTGTTTTATGATACCTATTATTCTTAATTAAACCAGTATTTAATGCAGTTACCAGTTTTTTAAATTTTATGTTATGATTGCATTACTATGAATGTTGGAAAGATGTGATGTGTGTTGCTTGTTTGTATTACAAAAATAAGTAAGCACAATAAAGTGGATGCTAAACCATCAAACACATAAATGCCCCTGCTGTGTCCCTGAGTGTGTGTAAGCAAATGTAATAAATATTTTAATTATAGTTTAGTTATAAATAGAACTTAAGAGAAAAATTTGATACGAGTAATACTGTATATTGCTAATTTTTAACTAACCTAACCTGGCAATCTTCATGAATCGTAGACCTTCCTTACATACAGTAGTTAGTGCAAAGAAACCTTATGACTGGTACAAGAAAAGTAAAGTGATTTCCAACTAAAACTCTCAAGTTATCATTTCTAGTGCTTTTGGCTATACATTCTAACTAACATCAGGGTATATTATACCTTTAGTTCGTCTGTGAGGTTTGAGAGCATTGTATTTGAGAGAAACTTAAGAGATATGTTAGGAGAGAATGAAACAGTCACAAGGATTATACTGGGATTATTCTCTCAGATTTCATTTCATCCGTGACATCCACTTCCTAAACAACATGAAGTTTGATAAATGTTGTTAGTTGTAGAGGGCTTCAGGCCTTTTGTTCATAGAGTCACTATGAGTTGTGCTCGACTTGAAGAAGGTAATAAACAGCAAAAACAACAACAATGGATTTGTTAGTTCTTCAACAAATTCCCTAAGTTTGTGTAATATTTTAATTGTATAAAACCCCTTTGTTGTTTTATAGCCTATAATAGTGTCTGCCTTTTAAATCTGTTACAATAACTGGTGAAATATTAACACGTTAGTAAAACTTTTCTTAAATAAACCAACAAACAATTTTAGAATCTTTCAGTATGCTTGATTTGTCTTCATTTCTTTCAGTTTGAGAAATGCTGAGAGTTTTTCCTCTCTTTGGAGTTTTCTAACTTTAGCACTTGACACATGGCATTATAATAGTTTGCTTTGTCTTCCTGAGCTACCCTTTTAAATCTTCTGTTCAATTCTTAATTTAGCATTTCTTCTTTTTGTTTTGGTCTCTCTACATGCTAGTGCTAGTTTCGGAGTCTCTTCTGACATTCATTTTGGTCTTCTTCCCCAACCCCCAATCTTGGTCTTTTGTGATAACCTTTTGCTTTCCTCATGGATGATGTCCTTTGTCATCCCACACCTCATCAGTTCTCTTCAGTCATTTAGTTTTCAGTGTATCATATCTATTCTTGAGATAATTTTAAAATTCTAATGGATAGACTCAAGGCCATATTTTAATTCTTGTGGACATGTTTTCATTTCCGTCAGCTTCAATATGTACTTGCATATGAGTAACTGATAGTTTTTCCACAGTCAGAACCTGGCCATTATTGGACTGCTGATATTGAGCTTCTGCATCAACTCTTTCCACTGGTATAGTCAGTCTGACTCCTGAGAAGTCTATCAGATGAGGTCCATCTATATTGTTGCCATTTATATTTTTTAAAAAGATATTTGCATTGATTGTACAAAATTATGTTATGCAATATCCAGTCTTATTTTTGCAATTCAGGCTATATTTTCCAACTACTACTCCTTCTTGACTTGAGGCACTTACTGCATAAAATCAAGATCTATAGCCTTTGTTATGAATTACATCTCAACATCAAGAAAACAAAGGTCTTCACTACAGGACCAACAGTCAACATTATGATAGTTAGAGAAAGAATTTAAGCTGTCAAAACTGTAATCTTTCTTGAATCAACAGTCAAACACTGTTGGTATCAGCAGTTAGGAAATAAGGAGACTTATTGCATTGGGCAAGTCTGCTGTCAGGGACCTCACCAGAATGCTGAAAAGCAATGATATCAGTTTGAAGACTAAGGGACTCCTGATTCAGTCTATGGTCTTCTGAATCACTTGCTGCACATGAGTGAGCTGGACAAGGAATAAGGTTTACAGAAGAATTGATGCCTTTGAGTTGTGGTGCTGGAAAAGAGTGCTGAATACCCCATTGACTGCCAGGAGAACAAACAGATATGTCTTGGAGAGGGTGCAGTCAGAATGCTCTTTGGAGACAAAGATGGTGAAGCTTTATCTGTCATTCATTGGAAATGTTCCTAGGTGAGGAGATTTATTGGAGAGAGACTTCATGTTTGGAAACATTGTGGTCAGTGAAGGAGACGAAGACCCCCAGTGTGATAGATTGGCACAGTGACTTCTGCAATGGGTTTGCACGTTTCAGAGATGGCGAGGAAGGCACAGGATAGGGCAGGGTTCAGGTTGGCTGTTCATAGAGTTGCTATGAGTCATATTCAACTTGACAGCACCTGTCAACAACAATTTCTTCTTCATTCCCAACTTTTGCATTTCAGTCACCAGTTATTATTAATGTATCTTAATTGCATATTCCTTTAGTTTCAGACTGCAGAAGCCCTCCATATCTCTTCATCTTTAGCTTTAGTAATTGCTGTGTATATTTGACTAATAGGTATAGTATTAGATCTTCCTTTTTTTTCTTTTTTGCTATAAATCCAGACCGAGTAGTAAATATTTATTGACAGGAAGTCCTCTTCCACCTTTAAAGGTTCTATTACAACACAGCATTTCAAAGCTCAAAGCCTGTTTTTAGAGCCATTTAGCAAAGTCTACACTGTTAAAATAGATTGTTATATTCTTTCATTTCCAGGCAATTGAAATATCTGATAATACTGGTTAAATTAGCAAAAAGAAAACTCTTTGTTGTATTGAATATATCTCAGTTCAATTGTCCCCAGGGTCTTAGGAAATTTTGTTTTGCAGTGGGTTTGGGTTTTTTTTTGTTTTGTTTTATTTAAATTTATTATTAATTTCAGTAAAAATTTAGAGACTTTGGATTTCCATTCATTCATGGTTGCACTTTTCTTCCCTCCCAACCCTCCCCCCAGTACACTACCCTCTTGGAAAAGTAAAAGAAAAACTCTTTCATTATTTTACAAACCCTCCACCAGGTCCACTCCACCATGTAGCCTTCACTCTAGACTACTATCATGACAAAAATACCTAATCACATATCCCTTTTAAACAGTTTTCTCCCTCATCTGTTTCAATGCAGTATACATTATTGAACCCATCTTTCTCAGTCTCTCCCCAACCCCAAGGTTTTACAACAGTGGCATCATGCAGGATTTGTCCTTTTGTGACTGAGCTACTTCACTCAGAATAATGTCCTCCAGAGTCACCCATTTTGAATAATATTGCATGAGTTCCTTGTTTTTCAATGCAGCATAGTATTCCATTGTGTGAATATACCACAGCTTCTCTAGCCATTCGTTTATTGATGGGCACTCAGGTTGTTTCCAACTCCTTGCTATTGTGAACAAAGCTGCGATAAACATGGGTGTGCATGTATCTGCTTGGATGTCAGTGATGGTCTCTTTGGGGTATATTCCCAGTAGTGGAATTGCTGGGTCAAATGGTATCTCTATTTGCAACTTTTTGAGAAAGTGCCATACCTCCTTACACAGTGGTTGCACCATTTTACACTCCCACCAACAGTGAATACGGGTTCCAGTTTCTCCACAAACTCTCCAGCATTTGTTGCTTGCTGATCTGTTAATTTTGCTATTCTGTCTGGGGTGAGATGCTATCTCATAGTTGTTTTAATTTGCATCTCTCTTAGAGCTAGGGAATTTGAACATTTCTTCATGTGCTTGTTAGCCATCCGAATGTCTTCTTTGGTGAAGTGTCTGTTCATATCCTGTGCCCATTTTTCTGTTGGATTATTTACCTTTACCTTGTTGTGGTGTTCAAGTATTTTATAAATTTTAGATATAAGTACCTTATCTGACATGTCATTACCAAATGCTCTTTCCCAGTCTGTGGCTTCCCTTTTTACCTTGTTGGGGAAGTTTTTGGTTGTGCATAGGGATTTGATTCTTAGAAGATCCCATTCATCTATTTTATTTTCTCTTGGTTGTAGGTTAGACCTTCCTTTTAGGGATATGAATAGTATTCTATCACTCAGAATTGTATTTCAGCATAGATTTTTTAAATGCTCTCTTTTGCTATCAATGTGATACCATTCCTCTTAAATTGGTCATTCCTGGTGTGATAGATCATATGATTGATTTTAAATGGCCAGTACAAATTCAAATATCACTAATGCTTAGGATTTCTATCTTTATGCATCCTATTTCATTTTTCATGACTTCTAGGTTTTTCAGAGATTCATACTTTATACAGTTCATGTTCTGGTTATCAGTCAATGTTTACAGCTGTTTGTTCTCATTTTGTGAATGCTATTCAATCTGAGGGCCTCATCCTTAAACGCTATATCTAAATATACTCCTCTGTTTTTCATAGGGTTTTTGAAGGCCTCTTGTTTCATAAGTGGATGGCCATTTGTGCTTCTTATTCTAGAATCTCTGCTGAAACCTGTTTACCCGCGGTGATCATGCTAGTATTTGCAATAGCATGGGATATCTTTCAACATCACAGCAATGTGCAAGTCATTCTAGTCAGCAAACTGACAGAGAAGAGCTGTAAACATAAGTTGTTGTTATGTGCCATCAAGTTGAAATTAACCTATAATTTGATCTTTGAGCAGGTTTTCAGAGGTTGTAAATAACACAAGAAATTGTTGCTAATCTTTCTTCCACAGATCATCTGGTTGGCAGTGCAAACCCTTACTTTAAGACCATCAGAGCTCAGTATTCACAAGAGCAAAGTATAAACAAATAAACATACATTTATACATAAACTATAAAACAAGCAGCATCACAACAACACCCAAGTTGTTGTACTATGGTAAACTGACAGACAAATGCTATATCCATAAGAGCAAACTATAAATCAGGCAAGCATGCAAATATAACATAAACATTCATGCTATGGAAAGTAAAAAACAAACTGTCTGACCTGGTTGACTGTTGTCAACCCAGCAGAAGTCTGATGTTTGCGTGCCCAGTTGGGTCAGAGTTTCTGCTCATCTGAGTGGTGACCAAGGCCTCAAATATGAGCCAGTGCATGGGTAGCACTTCTTCTAGTCAACAGTGTGCCTTTGAGCCATTTGTTGTTATTTGTCCTTATTTTTGTTGTTAGATGTCCCTGAATCAACTATGATCCTAGCAACCCTGTGAACAACAGGTCTGAACCTGTGCAATCCTTACAATCTTTTATATGTTTGACTGAGTCCTTTGTTATAGTCACCATATCAATTCATCCAGCTAGGGATTTTCTCTTTCTCTGAGTCTCTGGACCATGTAGATCCCCTCAGAAGAAAGATGGCAATCTCCTCTGACAACTCACTAACAGGTCAGCTATGAGTCAATTCCAACTTGGCTGTACCTAACAACAACAACAAAAATTTCTGGTTTAAGTTGGTTAAAAGCAGAGAATTACAGGGCAGAAGACAGTTCCTTAAAATATCTAAAAAAGAAATACCTTTAAAAAAAATAAAAAGAGAAAGAGATACCTGGATACTCCTATTTACAAGAATTCAGGAGTGTTCTTTCAAGTCTCAACCTGCCCTTTAGATGTTCTTGTAATTATTGGAAGAAACTAGATATGAGATACCTGCTGAATAATCTAAGAGAAGTCTGAAAAGAAGATAAAAATTATCCTTATTCCATTGACTATCTATCTAGTAGGATTGATAATGCCTTTCTGGAAGAGAGCATTGTCAGGAGCTCAGCACCACACATTGAATATGCTGCTCTATGTAACAGTTAAGGTATTTCTTGAAAATAATTGCTTGCTTTTGTACATAGAATTTTCTTTTTTTTTAATTGTTTAAACATTACAAAATGCACTGTGCTGAAATTTCTGTTTGTAAAAGCCTTTGCTGAGAAATTTTCAAAAGAGACCTTTAAATGGTACACTCAACGAACGTGGAAAGAACCTTAAAAAGTACCATAAACAGTCAGGGAGCTCTGGTGGCCTAGTGGTTTGAATCCACCAGATGCTCTGCTTAAGAAGGAGGGACAATCCCCTCCTGTACCAGTCAGATCTGATTTGTCGGTACATAAACACACCCCCCATAAATAGTTATAAACATATCTAACCTTCACATTTTTACATAGCTGGTTTTATGATATTCGTTTGAAATTCACAATTCAGGTTTTCAGCTTAGCAAATTTGTATTAAGTGCCGGTGTATTTACCAATATAATTGTGGTTATTGTTGTGTGCCGTCAAATTGGAACCAACCCATAGAGGCAATAAATCACATGGGAGAAGGCTGCTCATCCTTCTCTTCTGGAGCAGCTGGTGGAATTGAACCCTGCACTGTCGGAATTATTGCAGTGCAATTCCTTACTACCAGGCCATCGAAGCTCCCTAATGTAATAGTAGAGACTAGCACAAAAAGAAACAAAACTCAGAATGTATACATTTTGGTGTAAATTCAACTACCAAATTTTAACCTAAAGAATGTAAGAATTCTAAAAATCTGTATCAATATCAAGAGTAGTAAAATGTATAGGGGCATATTAATTATAGGTATTTTGGTATCTAATCATATTACATAACAACGAAGAGGCATCTTTCAAAGGTACCCGGGGAAATCCAGTGGAAAGAGGCCCTTGGGAACTGTGACAAGCGTGCTCCTGGGCGGAAGGGAAGCCTGAAAGTGGTGCACAAGGAAGCCACCTCAGAAACAACAAAGAGGCGTCTTTCAAAGGTACCCGGGAAACATAATCTACACAGGAGTTCTACAGGACACGTCACCTTCCCTTGGAGACAGCACAAGTAAACTTAAGAGACACTGGTCAAAAGAAAAATGTCAGCAGCCGACGTTTTTGGAATCACAGAAGCCAAGAAAGCTTAAGATACAAGCTGTCAGATCATGGGTTCGACAATGGAAGATATTTTCTGAAGGGA
>NW_006399752.1:25886293-25915643 GCF_000299155.1 Elephantulus edwardii
TTTCACTCTTCTCTTTGAAAAGTAAAAGAACAATTCTTTCATTGTTATACAACCCCCCATCTCCTACCGCCCCGAGTACACTCCACTATGCAACCTTCATTCTGAACTCTTGTCATAACCATAATACTCAATCATATATCACTTTTAAACTGTTCTCTCCCTCATCTGTTTCAATGCAGTATATACGATTTATCCCATTTTTCTCAGTCTCACCTGAACCCTGATGTCAGTCCCGTTCTACAACGGTGGCACTATGCAGCATTTGTTCTTTTGTGCCTGAGATATTTCGCTCAGCATAATGTCACCCATTTTGAATAATTTTATATGAGGTCCTTGTTTTTCAATGCAGCGTAGTAGTCCAGTGTCTGACTATACTAGAGCTTCTCTATCCATTCATTTGTAGTATACATTTTAAAATAACTTCATCTTCAAATGACAAGTTTAATTTTGAAGTTGTTTTAGAAGAAATAAGACATGTAAAATTCAAGTTTACTAAATGATTCACTGGAGTCGAGTCAGTTCCAAATCATAACTTTCCACTGGATTTCTGACACTGTACATCAAACATGAGGAGTCTGTCTAGCTTTCTCCCATGGAGTGCAGCTAGTAGCTTTGAACTATTGGTGTAGTTAGCAGGATCACTTTCTCCAGACTATGCCAGAATTTCCTATTATTTATGTTGCTGTTGTTATGTCGTCAAGTCGCCAGTAACTCATAGTGACCCTATGTACAATAATTCTGAACACTGCCTTATCTCAAGCATACTCACTGTCTCTGACACACCTCCCCTCTGTTACCCCAGACACTGTCAATACATCCCATGTAGGTTTTTCATCTCCCACACTGTCCCTCCACCCTTCTAAGCATGATGTCCTCTACAAGGACTGATCCCTCCTGGCAACATGCCTAGAGATGTGAGATGAAGCTTCAAAAATCCTTGTTTCCAGAGAGCAACTTGGTTTCACTCTTCAGGTCAGACCTGTTTGTTCTCTTGGCAGTCCATGGTATGTTCAGTACTCTTCTCCAGCACCACAACTCAAAGGCATTGGTTCTTCTTCTGTCATCATTAATCATTATCCAGCTCTCTAATTTATAGCAAGTAATTGTGAAGACCATGGCTTGGATCAGGGACATCTTAGTCTCTAGATTGACATATTGCACTTCAATACTCTAGAGTGGTCCGTGACAGATGATTTCCAGTCAAATTCGTCTTTTTATTTTCAGACTGCTGATTCCAAGAGTGTTGATTGTGGACCTCAGCAAGCTAAAAGTGTTAACAATCTCAGTTTCTTCAACATCTATCATGGTGCTGCCAATTGGCCCAGTGGTGAAAATCTTTGTTTTTGTTCTTGTTGTTTTTGAGCTTCAATCCATATTGAAGACTGCAGTCCTGGACTTTCTGCAGCAGATGCTTCAGGTCTTCCTCATTGTCAGTGAGCAAGGTTAACACAAGGTATTGATTAGTCTTCTTGCAGTTCTGATGAAACATTCCTCCTCATAAAGACCAGCCGCCCAAATGATCTGTTCCATATATAGATTGAAAAGCTGTGGAGACAGGTTGCATCCCGTATATATGTATATATGTATATATGTATATATGTGTATATGTGTGTATGTGTGTATGTGTATGTATAGACACACACATATATATACACTTATATATACATATATATGTTGTTGTTAAGTGCTGTCGAGTCATAGACTAGTCATAGCGACCCTGTGAACGAAAGGCCTGAGTACTGTTCATGGAGTTTACAGAGGCAAGCCATTTCAGAAGTGGATTCTACTCCTGCTTCCAAGCTTGTTTTAATCAGGAAGCTCCACAAAACACTGTCCACCATGGGTAACCATTATCACATTTGGCACATCAGTGTCACAGTGTTTAGCATCATAGCAGCCACAAGTTACCTCTGTACAGCAATGCACAGTTCAGTGCTATACCACATAGAAGAATGTTTGAAAAAAAAAAACAATTTGAACCAGGCCCAAGGGCTTCAGATTAAAATCACCCACCTTGGGCTCGACAGCATAACTTTCTGTCCACTAGGCCAATGCAGCTCTCTCTATGTTGTCATTGTTATTGTTGTTAGGTGCCGTCGAGTTGTAGATGACTCATAGCGACCCTGTGAATGAAAGTCTTGAGCACTGCTCATAGAGTTTCTGGAGGCAAACCATTTCAGAAGTGGCTGTGACTCCTGCTTCCAAGCTTGTTTTAATTGGGAAGCTCCACTAAACACTGTCCACCATGGGTAACCATTATATATATATTCGTTCATAGGGTTGCTATGAGTTGCACTGGACTCAGTGGCAATCAACAACAACAAATATATATACACACACATATACACATACATACGTATGTACATGTGTGGTGCCATAGGATGAATATACGTGATTTATAATGGGATTGGTCAGCTTTACCATCACATCAGGTTTAAATTGAACAGGTTTGGCGGCAAAGATGGGAATTTCACTAACTAGCAAGGAAGCACTCTCGAGTTGCTACAATCAAGGATGCTTTAGGCAGAATGTTAAATGATCCAGGAGGTATCAAAAGAAGATGGAAGGAACATACGGAGTCATTGTATCGAAAGGAATTGGCAGATATGGAAGAATTTAATGAAATAGCATTTGAGCCAGAGCCTATGGTGATGAAGGCAGAAGTTCAAGCTGCTTTGAAGGAAATAGCAAAAAATAAGGCCCCCGGAATAGATGGTATACCAATTGACATATTTCAGCTAACAGATGCTGCCGTGGATGTGCTCACCAAGTTGTGCCAAGAAATCTGGAAAACAACCACTTGGCCAACTGACTGGAAGAGGTCTATATTTGTTCTTTATAATACTTTGATTTGTATTTCTGAGCTGCCCTTTGAAATCATCTGTTCAGCTCCTTAACTTCCTGATTTCTTCCCTTTGCTTTGGCTTCTCTGAGCTCTAGTGCAATATTCAGAGTCTCTTCTCACATCCACCTTGGTCTTTTCTTCCTCCTCTGTCTTTGTAAAGTCTTTTTGCATTCTTCGTAGATGATATTCTTCATATACCCCACAGCTCATCTGGTCTTCACTTATTAGTATTCAAGGCCTCAAACCTGTTCCAGAGATGGTCTTTAAATTCTGGTGGGATGGTTTTGAGGTCAAACTTTGGTTTTTGTGGATTTGATCTGATTTTATTTAGCTTCGGTGTGAACTTGTATATGAGTAGTTGATGGTATGTTCCATAATCAGCACCTAGCTTAGTTTTCACAGCTGATATTGGGCTTCTCCAGAAATTTTTAAGATTATAATAATTAGAAAGTGTATGTTTTGTTATGTATGTTCTTATAAGAGTGACTGAAACCAAAGGGATTTCATTTTTGTTGGCCTTCTGACCCTACTTGAACATGTTTATGTGTTCCAATAAATAGTAAATAATCTGATTAATGTTTATCCCTAGACAGTGTTTTATGATCTACCTTATAGTTAAAACTAGGTGTCCTGGGAAAATGAAAAACGGCCTCAGGACCTTGAAAGTGCTGTGACTAACCCTAGTTGGCCAACATTGAATGGATAAATACAATACTTTTCTCTTTATTAGAGGCTGACACTGCAATGACCCTCAACCAGCTTTCACTTAAACTGACATTTTAAATAAAGCATATTTGCTATACACTTGACTAATATTGCTTCTAGACTTCACAGTAAGTTTGGACCTTTTACTTATTACAATAACAACATAAAAGTAAACAAAGATTATTTAAGGCGGTGATTACTTCTTTAATCTAATTACTACCTTGCTGGTTCTGGTGAGGATTAGGGTGGAAGGTTGACTCGCTGATGGGTGTGAGATGATGTGATTCGGCCTCCTATTTAAAAATGCATTTGGTCAGCAGTATGTTGGCCTAGAGGATAGAAAGTTATGCTACCAAGCCAAAAGTGGGTGATTTTAATCTGCAACCTTCAGACTGCTTTAATTGTCTTTGGTCAGATATCCTTCTAAGTGGTATATAGCACTGCTCTGTCCATTTGCTGTAAAGAGGTAACTTTTGGTTGCTGTGATTTTAAACACTGTGACACTGATGTGTCCAATGTGATAATGGTTACCCGTGGTGGACAGTGTTTGGTGGAGCTTCCTGATCAAAACAAGCTTGGAAGCAGGAGTGGCATCCACTTCCAAAATGGCTTGCCACCGGGAACTGTATGAATGTGAAGAAATGACTTGTGATACAAGTGTTTAAGTCTTTCATTTGTAGGATCCCTGAGTCGTCTATGACTCGATGACACATAACAACAACAACAATGGATATTTTAAAGTTTTGACTTTTTAAAAATGTTGTGAACAACCTATGATCAAGTTGTTGTTGATGTGTTGTTGATTGCCTTCGAATCGAGCACAACTCATAGCGACCCTATGAACAAAAGGCCTGAAGCCCCTCTACAAACCATTGACATTTATCAAAGTTCATGGAATTTCTGGAGGCATGTTGTTTAGTAAGTGGATGCCACTCCTGCTTCCAAACCTGTCATAGAATGTTATTGATTGAGTTGCCTGTGATGTATAGCAACCCTTGTACAGCAGCTCTGAACCCTTTCCTGTACTGAGCCAGTCTCACTAATTCTGATACACCAACCCCCATTGCCCCAGTTACTGTATCAATCCATCTGATCCAGGGTCTCCCTCTCCTGCCCTGTCCATCCATCCTTCTGAGCATGATGTCCTTCTCCAAGGATGGATCTCTTCTGGACTTGTGCCCAGAGTAAGTGAGGTGTAGCTTCAAAATCCCAGCCTTCCAGGACAGACATGGTTTAACCCTTTCCAAGACAGACCTATTTGTTTTCTTGCCAGTCCATGGTATGTTCAAGACTCTTTTCCAGCACCACAATTCGAAGGCATCTATTCTTCTTCTGTCATCCTTAGTCATTGTCCAACTCTCTGAAGCATAACAAGTAATTGCAAAGACCATGGCCTGTATTAGGTGCACCTTTGTCTCTAGACTGACATTGTTGTTCTTCAGCACTCTGGAAAGTCCATGACAGCAGATTTTCCCAATGCAATTCATCTTTTAATTTCCTGATTGCTGGTGCCAAGAGTGTTGATTGTGGATCCGAGCAATCTGTGATTGCTAATAACCTCAATATCTTCTCCATATAATATAGTGCGGCCAATATTATAATTAATAATTACAATAGAGAATAAAATAAATGACTGGGACCTTTTAAGAATCAAATGCTTATGCACATCAAAAACTTCTCCAAATAGTGTAAAGAGGAAACCCATAGACTAGGAAAAATATTTGGCAATGACATATTTGATAAAGGACTAATGTCTAAAATGTATAGAATACTCCAGTACCTCAACAAGAAAAATGTAAACAAAAAATGGGCACAGGATAGGAATAAACACTTCAGTAAAGGAGGCATTCAGATGGCAAGCACATGAAGAAATGTTTAAATTCCTAGTTATCAGAGAGATGCAAATAAAAACAATTATGAGATGTCATCTCACACCAGCAATAATAGCAAAGTTCAACAGGACAACAACAAATGCTGGCGAGCTTATGGAGAGATTGGAACTCTTATTTACTGCTGGTGGGATTAAAATGATACTACCACTATGGAAAGTGTTCTGGTGCTTTACCAAAATGTTGGAAATAGAAATATCACTTGACTCAGTAATTCCACTACTGGGAATATACCCTAAAAAAACCAGAGCCTTGACTCAAATAAATGTATGCACATCCATGTTTATTGCTGTGTTATTCACAATAGCAAAGAAATGTAAGTAACCCAAGTGCCCATCAATAAATTAATGACTAGAAAGACTATGATACATTAACACAATGGAATTTTTTCTCTCTTGCGAAACACTTTATTTACTATCCCAGAAGTAAGCGGTTCAAATCCACCAGATGCTTTGCTGGAGATGGAGGGGCAATCTGATTCCTCCTGTACCGGACAGATCTGATTTGATGATACGAAATGATTCAAGGCACAAGTATGCAGTGGGACTGGATTTGGGGGTGGATTGTCCATAGTAGATGGGATTCAGAGAGAAGCAGAAAATGGTAACATTGGGAGCATGTGGTGGGGAGACAGTAGGAAGTAGGTTCTTCGGTAACTCTTTGTAGTTCTAGTAGATGCAAAGGTCCCAGGGTGTGTTCAGAGATGTTTCTGCAATCTGGGAGGACATCCCAGAAGTCGTGTTAGGGAGCAGTCCCACACTGGTTTGTGTGTATTCTGGGGGTCTTGCATCTTGGAGATGAGGTGATTTGGAAACTCAAAAAAGAATCCTATATTTGGCTCCATACAAGATGAGAATGAGGCACCAGCAGTGTGGGAAGTCATTCAATGATAAAACGGACTAAAAAAAGTCAGGAAAAAAAGCAAAATAAAAAAGATAAAACCCAACCCCCTAGAACTGCTGAGGATCATTGAGTAGAATCCAGTTCCAGGGAAGGAAGAGGGGCTCGTGTTCAGGGAACTGCCATGCCCCCACCCCCATCAGACATAATTTTTGATGGGTTACTCAGAGGGCCGAGAGGTGCCCTGTGGAGCAGAGGCTGAGTAGTGGGCCATGTAATAATTGATGCTCTGGGACGTGTGCAGCACAGGAGACCTCCATCCAGCAGCAATAAGCCAGAGGCAGCCCAACCCAGATAGTGATATCTCCAGCTTCCGCTTCTTGGACTCAGCCACCAAAAGGTTATAGAAGTCCCGGATGATGGAGTTGGCAGTCCAGCAGGTCGGGATGAGGGCCAGCACACCCAAGATGATGAAGATGATCCCGTAGGTGAGCATCAAACGAGCCTTGACGTCCTTGTCCTCCACACACATGTACACTTGGCATCCACGATGTAGACCAGCAGGCTGAGCAGGGCCACCAGAAGGGTGATGACGCAGAGGGCATGGGCAGCCTGCAGGTCCTAGAGCAGTGTCAACAGCGAGTCACACACCTTGCACTTCATCTGGCCAGTACTCTATGCCATGTAGGACATCCACAGCCCCTCCTACATGACCTGGGTCACCATGCTGCTGCTGCTGATGAAGGTGGTCACTTTCCACATGAGCAGGGCACAGGACACCAGGGCATTCACCCAGCCAAGCAGTCAGGATGAGGCCCAGGATCTGCAGATCAATGGAGGCCATGGTTGTTGTTGTTGTTGTTATGTGCCATCGAGTAGCTTGCGACTCATAGTGACCCTATGTACAACAGCCTTAAACTCTGCTCTGTCCTGTGCCAATCACACTGTCTCTGACACTCTCATCCCGATTATCCCAGTCACTGCATCAATCCACCTCATAGAGGGCCTTTCCCTTCTGTACTGTCCCTCCACCCTCCCAAGCATGATGTCCTTCTCCAAAGACCGGTCTCTCCTCACAACATGTCCAAAGTATGTTAGACAGAGCCTCAGAATCCTTGCCTCCAAGGAGCCACCCGGTTCAACCCTTTCCATGATGAATCTGTTTGTTTTCCTAGCAGTCCTTGGTACTCTCAATACTCTTCTCCAGCACCACAGCTCAAAGGCATCAATTCTCCTTCTATGCTCCTTGGTCATTGTCCAACTCTCTGATGCATAACAAGTGATTTCGAAGACCATGGCCTGTATCAGACGCACCTTAGTCTCCAGAGAGACACCATTGCTCTTCAGCACTTTGGAGAGGTCCCTAACAGCAGACTTTCCCATGGCAATGTGCCTTTTAATTTCCTGGCTACTGGTGACTGTAGAGCCTAGCAAACTGAAGCTGTGAACAAATCTCAATCTCTTCACCATCCATCCTGGTGCTGCCAATTGATCCAGTGGTGAGAATCTTTGTCTTCTTGACATTGAGCCTCAATCCATATTGGAGGCTGCAGTCCTTGACGCTCTGCATCAGGTGCTTCAGGTCTTCCTCAGTTTCAGCAAGCAGGGTTGTGTCATCTGCATAACACAGATTGCTGGTAAATCGTCCCCCAATCTTGACCCCACATTTCTCCTCATAGAGCCCAGCCTCCCGGATAATCTGTTCTGCATACAGGTTGAAAAGGTATGGAGATAGGATGCATCCCTGGTGTATGCCCTTCCCAATTTTGAACCATGCAGTGTTTCCTTGCTCTATTCTGATGACTGCCTCCTGGTCCAATTATAGGTTTCACATTAGAACGATCAAGTGTTCTGGGATTCCCATTCTTCTCAGAGTGGCCTAAACTTAGGGGAAGAGAACAGTGAAGTTGGTGGAAGGCCACAGAATGTCAACACAAGGGAGTATTATGCAGCACTGAAAAACAATAAACTTGTAAAACATTATACAACATGGGTGAGTCTGGAGAACGTTATGCAAAGTGAAATATTTCAATGACAAAAAAACAAATACTGCATAATACCATTGTTGTAGGATAGGAGTGACATGGAGGTTTGGGTAGGGGGAACAGAAAAAAGAGTGGATAGACAATAATCATTGAATTGGAATAGATGAGGGGAAGAATAGTTTGAAAGGAATATATGATTAGGTATTATAGCATGGCAACAATTTGGAACAAGAGGTGCATTGTAAAGTGGGCCGAAAGTGGAGGGGAAGGGAAGAAAATGTGCAACAATGAGTAAAAATGTAAAAAACAAATTGTGAACAAATATTGTTGTTGTTAATGTTGTTATGTGCAATAGTCCAATATGACTCATAGTAACCCTATGAACAACATAATTGAAATATGTCTGTGCCATCCTCCTCATCTGACATTTTCCTCTCTCTTACTGACTTTCCTCCTTTTCAAACATGATGTCCTTCTCTAAGGAATAGTGCCTGCTAAGAACATGCCCAAAGTATGAGATGAAGCTTGTCGTCTTTGACTTCAAGGAACACTCTGACTGCACCCTCTCCAAGACATATCTGTTTGTTCTTTTGGCATTTCAAGGTATATTCAATGGTCTTTTCCAGCCCCATAGCACAAAGGCATCAATTCTTCTTCTGTCATCCTTATTTATTGTCCAGGTTTCAGATGCATAAAAAGTGATTGAAAAGACCATGGGCTGAATCAAGGGCATCTTTTTGTTGTTGTTATGTGTTGTCAAGTTGTCTGTGACTCATAGCTGCCCTATGTACAACAGCTCTGAACTCTGCTCTATTCTGAGTCAACATTATTGTCTCTGACACACCTACTCCCATTACCCCAGTCCCTGAGTCAATCCATCTCATCCAGGGTCTTCCTCTCTTATGCTGTTCCTTCATTCACTCAAACATAATGTCCCTTTCCACGGACTGGTCCCTCCTTGCAACATGCCCAAAATATATCAGATGGAGCTTCAGAATTCTTTCCTTCAAGGAGCAGCCCGGTTTCACTATCTCATGGACAGCTCTGTTTGGTCTCATAGCAGTCCATGGTATAGTCAATACTCTTCTCCAATACCACAGCTCAAGGGCACCAATTCTCCTTCTATCATCCCTAGTCATTATCCAGCTTTCTGTTTCATAGCAAATAACTGTGAAGACCATGGCCCGGATTAGGCACACCTTAGTCTCTAGACGAACAGCATTACTCTTCAGAACTCTGGAGATGTCCCTGACAGCAGACTTTCCCAACGCACTTCATCTTTTGATTTGCTGGCTGCTGGTACCACAAGTGTTGGTTGTGGAGCCAAGCAAACTAAAGCTGTTAATAATCTTTTCACCATCTATCATGATGCTGCCAATCAGACCAGTGCATCTTAATCCTCAGTAAATTGGAGAAGTCCCTGACAGTAAACTTTCTCAGTGCACTAAGTCTTCTGATCTCTTGACTACTGATGCAAGGGTACTGATTGTGGATCCAAGTAATATGAAGTCATTGACAGTTTCAATCATTTCTTCATCTATTATTCCTATTGGCCCAGTGGTGAGAATTTTTGTTTTCTTGATATTGAGGTATAATCCATTTTGAAGGCTGTTAGTTTTCATCTTCTCTAATAAGTGCTTCAAATCCTTGTCACTTTAAGCAACAAGGTTGTGCAAGCAAACTGCAAAACATAGGTTGATGCCACATTCTTCTTAATAGAGCCCAGCGTCTCAAATTATATGCTCAGCACACAGACTGAATAGGTATGGAGAATGATACAATCTTGACACACACTTTTTCTAATTTTTTTCCAATGTTATGAAATTCATAAAATTTGCATGATCAATTTTTAAAATTTTTTTTATTAATTTCAATGAACATCTACAGAGATTTTGGAATTCCATTTCTTCAATGTTGTACTTCTCTCCCTGCCCAACACCCCCAGTTCGCTCCTCTCCTTGAAAAGCAAACCATGCGGTTTTCCCTTGCTTTGCTCACACAACAGCTTTTTATTTCTTTCTTTTTAACACAATGGCCTCTTGATCTATGTTAAGGTTTCACATGAGCACAGTTCATTGTTCTGGGATTCCCATTCTTCTCAATGCTAGCCATAATTTGTTGTGATCCATACAGTCAAATGCTTTTACATAGTCAATAAAGCACAAATAGACGTTCTTCTGGTATCCTTTACTTTCAGCCAACGTCCAGTTGACATCAATAATTATGTCCCTAGTGCCACAGCCACATCTAAACTCAGCCTGATCTTCTGGTAGTTTTCTGTCAACTTACTATTCTAGCTAGTTTCGGATAATCGTCAGCAATGTTTTCCTTGAATGTGACATAAATGATAATATTCAACAATTTCCACATTCTGTTAGATCACCTATCTTGGGAATGGGAACAAATATGGATCTCTTCCAGTCAGTCAACCAAATAGCTGTCTTTCAAATTTCCTGGCACCGACTGGTGAGCACATCTAGGACTACATCTGTTATTTGACTCTGTTATTCACTAGATTGTTGTTGTTGCGTGCCATTGAGTTGCTTGCGACTCATAGCAACCCTAAACTCTGCTCTGTCCTGTGCCAATCATACTGCCTCTGACACACCCATCCCGATTACCCCAGTACACCCATCCAAATTACCCCAGTCACTGTCACCTCACAGAGGGCCTTCCCCTCCTGCCCTGTCCCTCCACCCTACCAAGGATGATGTCCCTCCTTACAACATGTCCAAAGTATGTTAGATGGAGCCTCAGAATCCTTGCCTCCAAGGAGCCGCCCGATTTGACCCTTTCCAGGATGAATGTTTGTTTTCCCAGCAGTCCATAGACTCTCAATACTCTTCTCCAGCACCACAGCTCAAAGGCATCAACTCTCCTTCTATCCTCCTTAGTCACTCACTGTCCAACTCTCTGATGCACATCTTATTTTTTGCCAATGCCTTCCGTGCAGCTTTAACATCTTCCTTCATTACAGTTGGGTCTTGATCACATTGGACTTGCTGAAATCCTTCAGTGTAAGCCAATTCTTTTTGGTACAATGATTCTGTGTATTCCCTCTATATTCTTTTAATGCTTCCGAAATGACTCAAGATTTTGCTCATAGCATCTATCAGAATTGAAAGTTGAGGCTCAAATTGGTTTTTCAATTCTTTGAGCTTGAGAAATGTCCAGCAAGTTTTTTAGGATTTTCCCTCAAGTCCATCTCTGTGCACATCCTCTTGTGGTAGTTTGCTTTGTCTTCTCCAGTCGCCCTTTAAAATCTTCTGTTCAGCTTTTTACTTTTGCATCTCTTCCCTTTGTTTGGGCTTCTTAACGCTCTAGCACACTTACACTTTTCATAATCTCTTTTGAGACCTATTTTGGTTTTTTTTTCTATCTCCTCTTTGTAATGACCTTTTTCTCTCTTCAAGAACGATATCTCGAGGTGATCACACAAGTCAGCTAATCATCACCACTCATATTAAGAGCAGATTGGAAGGGGAGCTCTGGTGGCCTAGTGGCAAGGAGCTGCAACTACAATCCCAGAGGCACACGGTTCGAATCCACCAGATGCTCTGCTGGGGAAGGAGGAACAATCTCCTCCTGTACCAGTCAGATCTGATTTGATGGTACACGCACACAAAAATAATAATTTAAAAAAATTAAAAAAAAAAAGAAAAGCCAAAACAAACAAACAAAAAAAAGGAGCAGATTTGAGCAGCAGCACCGGAAATGACACCCGAGAGGGCGGATCCAGGGCCCCCGCTCAACTTTACCTGTTGTCTGTATGTTGTCATCTGGTGTCTGACTCGTGTCCAGGGAGGTCCTACTCATCAATTTCCTGGTCCGTACTTCCAGTTCCTTCATGGATTTGAAAGCTCTCCTTTCCTCCTTGAATGACCTTACACCTCTCTCTTTTGCTGAAAGTTGGTACAATGTTGATTTACTGGTAGAACCCAGCCCTCCACATACCGTAAACACACTTTTCCTGACCAATGACTTGACCAAAGAAGTGATGGAGGAGGTGCTGCAAAAGAAGGGCAATTTCATTCTCTCCTACCATCCGCCCATTTTCCTACCCATGAAGCGCATAACCTGGAAAACCTGGAAAGAGCACCTGGTGATCCGGGCTCTGGAGAACAGAGTTGTTCTCTACTCTCCTCACACGGCCTATGATGCTGCCCCGCAGGAAGTCGACAACTGGCTGGCCTAAGGGCTTGGAGCTTGTACTTCTCGCCCCATATATCCTTCCAAAGCTGCCAACTAACCTACAGAGGAAACGCATCGAGTAGAATTCAACGTCAGTCACTCCCAGGACCCGGAGAAGGTCATTATCTGCACTGAAAGGGATCGCAGATGTCTCCGTCACCTCTTTTTCTGCTAGGCTTGGTGATGAAGAACACCCAAGAGTCAGTCTGAGTTGTACCCAGGAGGATCTGCTTCAAGTGGTGGCTTTTCTCTCCCAAAACAGACAACTTGATCAGAAGACAGAAATTCTCTCTCTAGAGAAGCCTCTGTTTCTCCATACTGGAATGGGCCGGGTGTGTACACTGGATGAGTCTGTCTCCTTGGCCACCATAATCGAAAGAATCAAGAGTCACCTAAAAATACCTCATGTTTGCCTTAGTCTTGGAGTAGGGAGTACCTTAGAGTCCCAAGTCAGAGTTGTGGCCCTGTGTGCTGGTTCTGGGAGAAATGTTCTGCAGGGCATGGAGGCTCACCTTTACCTTACAGGTCAGATGTCCCATCATGATGTTCTGGATGCAGCTTCCCAAGGAATAAATGTCATCCTCTATGAGCACAGCAACACTGAATGAGGCTTTCTAACCTTCGGGATAGGCTTGGTGCTCACTTAGAGAATAAGATCAATATTATCCTGTCGGAAACAGACAAGGACCCTCTTCATGTGGCATAATGAATATGGAGATAGTAGATGAGTGCAAACTCCATTATGTAACCAGTCAGTGGGCTTGTATCTTTCCAGAATGTCTCAGACTGTATATTTTCTTTGGTGGTATACTAATCTCATTCACCAAATGTCTTATAGCTCTTAAAGTGAAAGACAATGAACTATGATATTAAAGATAAATATTCATTATACATTATAGGAAAGATTGAGTAATGCAAGAATAAAGAACAACTATGATAAATGTTACAAAAAAAAACCCCAAAAACAAACAAAACCCAGAACAGATTTGAGGTATTGAACATTAATAATCAATGACCAGACCCGTTGTGGAATGAAAAAATATTGAGAAAGGGCTTTTTTTGGTTGCAGTAATTTAAGCCTAGCTTTCCCCAAATTGGCTGATATTGATAACTATTTTTATCCACTCGTATACTCTTTATATTAATTTATTTTGTGATTAGGCATCCTGGTGACACAGTTGTTAAGTGCTCATGATAGATGGAGAAAACATTGAGGTTGTTAGCAGTTTCATCTTGCTCAGAACCACAATCAACACTCTTGGCACCAGCAGTTAGGAAATCAAAAGATGAGTTGCTTTAGGAAAATCTGCTATCAGGGATCTCTTAAGAAGGGTAAAGAGCAATGATGTCAAATGTAAGGTGTAAGGTATGCCTATTCCAGGCCATGGTCTTCTCAATTGCTTGGTATACATCTGAGAGCTGGACAATGGCTAAGCTTGATGGAAGAAGAGTTGATGCTTTTCAGTTGTGGTGCTGGAGAAAAGTATTGAACATATCATGGACTGCCAGGAGAGCAAACAGGTCTGTCCTGGAGAGAGTGAAATCAGGCTGCTCCTCAGAGGTAACGACTTTGAAACTCCATCTCACATACTTTGGGCATGTTGTCAGGAGGGACCAGTCCTTGGAGAAGGACATCTTGCTTGGGAGGGTGGAAGATTAGTGAAGAAGAGGAAGACCCTGGTTGAGATTGATTGACACAGTGACTTGCAATGGGGACAGGTAAAAAATGGTCAGATTGGCTCAGGATAGGTCAGGGTTCAGAGCTATTATTCATAGGGTCACTTTGAGTCAACTGGTAGGCACACAACAACAACATTCCAGAGAAGAATAGGACAATCTGCCTCCATAAAGATTTGGAGCCTTGGAAATTTCTGGGACAATTTTACCCTGCTCTATAGAGATCTAATGAGTCAGAATTAAGTTGGCTGCCAAGGGATTCTTCCTCCTTGAGTATGATACTTTTTAACGGATTTATTTTCCTTTTCATACGTCTTGTTGACATACATTTAAGTTTGTTGTAACTCACGTAAATTCGAAGACCAGTGTGAAGTAGTAGATTGCTTAATTCAACAGGGGCGTTCTCCCAGGTGTTAGGAGAGTCAGCAGTTCCCAACAACAAAGTGCTTAGCAATAAGGTGTGGCATCACTCATGCTGTAGAAGCCCCACTTTAGCCAAACATATTTCTGTTCTGGATTTTTTCACTGGTTAGAAAACTCTCTAAAATGTAAGTTCTAATCTTTAAATTTAAAAACAAGATATAAAAGAGAAAAAAAAATACCATCCAGCAATGTCATCTACACCCTGGAAATATCTGGACATAAACTATCAGTCACTGGGTTTTCCTGAATCCCTGCCAAGTTGCACAGCTTCAGAGCAGGCTTAGCAGGCTTCCTAACAGGAGCAGAGACAGGGGCAGGGAAATGTTGCTAAGGGACAAAGAGCACTTTCGTGCAAAGGTCTTATCTCTCTTCTTCCTGGCTGCTTTATTTATTTACATGGTTTTAAAATTTTGGGTTTTTTTTGGTAACCAATATTATGAAATGTATATGTATGATTGGATGAAAATACAACATGATTTATAAACTCACTCAAACTTGAAAAGATGAAAATTTGAAAAATAAATAAAATAAACCCGAGGTAACAACCAACTAAACCTTTGTTTTACTGCATATACACAAAGCAGAATGGAAACCAATCCAATAATGTGCACGTGTACGGTTTGGGGACACTGTCTACATTTTTACGTTATGCAGTCATTCTCACCCTACTTTCCCAAATTGTTCCTTCCTCACTAGCATAAACTAACTGCTCCCTAAGTTTCCTATCTAATCGTTCAAGTGGCTATTAAATTTATTCTAATTGTTCAATTTGATCCCATTTAGAGTGTTCTTAAAAAGAGTATTATGTTCAAGACAGATATTCTTTATTAATTAAGCTAAACCAATGCACCAGCAGCCAGAAAATGAAAAGAAGTATTGGATTGGGAAAGTCTGCTGTCAGAGGGCTTGCCAAAGTGCTGAAGAGCAATGATGTCAGTCTGGAGACTAAGGTGTACCAGATCCAGGCCATGGAGCAGACTAGTTTAACCCTCTCCAGGATGAATCTGTTTGTTCTCCTAGCAGTCCATGGTATATTCAACACTCTTCTTCAACACCACAGCTCAAAGGCATCAATTTTCTTTCTATCATCCCTTCTCATTGTTCAGGCTGCTCTTTGGAGGCAAGGATTCTTAAGCTTCGTCTGACATACTTTGGACATGTTGCAAGGAGAGATCAATCGTTGAAGAGGGGTGTCATGCTTGGGAGGGTTGAGGGACAGCACAGGAGAGGAAGTACTTTGTAAGATGGAGTGATTCAGTGACTGGGGTAGTGGGGGTAGGTGTTTCAGAGACAATAAGATTGGCACAGGATTGAGCAGAGTTTAGGGCTGTTGTACATAGCTTCGCTATGAGTCGCAGGCGACTCGATGGCACATAACAACAACAACAATGTAAGAAAATGTTAGTGGTTATTTTAGGTTATGGGGTTTTAAAAATTTATTTGTTAATTTTAATGAAAGTTTACAGAGACTTAGGATTTTCAGTCACTTATTGTTGCACTTTTCTCCCTGCTCACCCCCTCCTCCCAATAGGTTATGTTTTAAAGATTATTTTAGGGCAATAGTTTCAGGACTTTATCTACCATTCATGGATAAAAAAAAAAATGGATTCCATGAGAATTTGACAAGGATTCCTCTACAGCATCTTTCTTTGATAGGGTTTTCTTTTATAGGGTTTTCAGAGGTCTGCTAATTCAGAAGTGGATGGCCAATCCTGCTACGTAGTCTAACTTCATCTGAGAGCTCTATTGAAACCTGTCCACCATGAATGACCCTTCTGGTTTTTGACACACCAGCAGGATAATTTCTAGCATCACAACAATCTATAAATTACCCCAGTATAGCAAACAGATACAAAAGTGCTATCTTAGTAAGAGCAAAGTATAAAAAGCAAGAATATATACACCTAAGCTATAAAATAATTAGTAATAATTACCCCAACAGATAAGACAGATAAGTGTTATACCTCTAACAGCAAATGAGACAAACAAAAATCATCATGCAGGGTTATCTGAGGCCAGTGGCAGTGTGACAAGATGCGGCCATAGGTGGAGCCTTCCAGCTAAGGCCCACTGCCCACAGGTGACACAGCAGGATAATGTCTCAAGTGAGAGCAATATCTCCATTAGACCCTGGATGCTGGTGCTCCACACTAGGCCTGAGGGGATGTGGTACTGAAAATGTTTCATTCCATTATGGATCCTTGCTGTAAGGCCACAAGCTGTGAGCAAAGCCTGGATGATGTCAAATGGGAGGGGAAAGAAGCAGCTGCAACAATTCTTCAATAACTGGAACATGGAATGCATGTAGTGAAAGTAGGTAAATCAGAAGTTGTCAAAAATGAGATTGGAGTGGGGGTGTGAGGAAATTGTGCAACAGTGAAAGAATTTTTTTTTTGGAGAGTAAAGTGAACTGGGTGGGGAGTATGGAGGAAAATGTGCAAAAAAGAATGAATGGAAATCCAAGTTCTCTGTAAACTTTCATTAAAGTCTTAAAAAAAATAAAGTGTAAATGAAAAAAATTAAATGAACATTGACATTCTAGGCATTACTGAGATGAGATGGACTGGCATGGGTCACTCTGACTAGACAATCATATTATTCCTCTGCTAGGAATGAAAACCACAAAGAATGGTGTTGCATTCAGAATTAATTTTGTAGTTCTTTTTTTAAATTTTTATTCTTTTATTTTTACTTTTTTTATCTTTGACTTTGTATTAGTAGTTAAAAAGACTTTTTTTTTTTAAAAAAAGACAATTTTAAGTTCTATCTTGAAGTACAGTGTTTGAGTGATAGGAAGACCTGAAATATGACTATTATTCAAACACATACAACTAGAGCTAAAGCTAAAGAGGAGTAAAATGAGACTTTTTACCACATTTTGCAGCCTGAAATTGACCAAACATACAATCAAGATGTGCTAATAATAATTGGTGACTGGAATGCAAAAGTTGGAAACAGTGAGAAGAAATGGTAGTTGCTGTCAACAAATGAATGGATAGAGAAGCTCTGGTATATTCACACAATGAAATACTATGCAGCACTGAAAAATAAGGAACTCATGAAATACTATGCTAAGTGGATGACCCTAGAAGGCATTATACTGAGTGAAAGATCTCAGTCACAAAAGGACAAATTTTGCATAGGGTCACCATTGTAAAAGAGGACTGACATTGGGGTTGATGGAAGACAGAGAAGAGGGAGAGGGATGATGTATACTGCATTGCAACAGATGAGGGATAGAACTGCTTAAAAGGGATATATGATTAAGTATTATTGTCATAACAGGAGTCCAGAATGAAGGCTGCACAGTGCAGTGGACTTGGAGGGTGGGATTGCATAGCAGTGAAAGAGTTTTTCTTTTACTCATCAAGAAGAAAAGTGAATTGGGGGGAAGGGGGTGGGCATGGAGAAAAGTGCAACAATGAATGAATGGAAACCCTACAACTCTGTAAACTTTCGTTAAAATTAATAAAAAAATACATTTAAAAAGAAAAAAGAAATGGTAGTTGGAAAGTATGGATTTGGTGACAGAAATAATACTGGGAATAGAATGATTAAATTTTTTTATGTTCAATGATTTATTCATTGCAAATACCTATTTTTAAAAAAACTCCATAAATGGCTATTTTACACAGGGACCTCACATGATGGACTGCATGAGAACCATATTTATTATACATCTGTGGACAGAATCACTGTAGAAGTTCAATATCAGCAGTCAAAACAAGGATAGCTGCTGACTAGGTGCTGGTGGAACAGTGTTGTGTTGTTATGTGCCATCCAGTTGACTCTGACTCACACTGACCCTATGTACAACAGCTCTGAACCCTGCTCTATCCTGAGCCAATCTCATCATTTCTGACACACCTACCTTCAGTTGACTCCGACTCACACTGACCCTAGTTACAACAGCTCTGAACCCTGCTCTATCCTGAGCCAACCTCACTGTCTCTGACACACCTACCCTCATTACCCCAGTCACTGAATCAATCCATTTCATCGAGAATATTCCTCTCCTACACTGTCCCCCTACTCTTCCAAGCATGATGTTCCTCTTCAAGGACTGATCCCTCTTGGCCATGTGCTCAGAATATAACAGACAGAGCTTCAGAATTCTTGCCTCCAAGGAGAAGCCTGGTTTCACCCTTTCCAGGACAGACCTATTAGTTCTCTTGGCAGTCCATGATGTATTCAGTAGCCTTGTGTAAATTCAAATTAAAGCTGAAGAAAATGAAAACAAACCTACAATCTAAAATATGACCTTGAGTCTATATCCCTTGAATTTAAAAAATTATCTTAAGAATGTTGTTGTTGTTATGTGCCATCAAGTCTTTTCCGACTCATAGCGACCCTATGCACAACAGCTCTAAACCCTGCTCTATCCTGCGCCAACCGCACCGCCTCTGACACACCCATCCCGATTACCCCAGTCACCGAATCAATCCATCTCATAGAGGGTCTTCCCCTCCTGCGCTGTCCCTCCACCCTCCCAAGCATGATGTCCCTCTCCAAGGACGCGTCCCTCCTGGCAACATGTTCAAAGTATGTCAGGCGAAGCCCCAGAATCCTTGCCTCCAAGGAGTAGCTTGATTTAATCCTCTCCAAGATGGATCTGTTTGTTTTCCTGGCAGTCCATGGTACATTCAGTACCCTTCTCCAGCACCACAGCTCAAAAGCATCCACTCTCCTTCTGTCCTCCCTAGTCATTGTCCAACTCTCTGATGCATAACAAGCGATTGCAAATACCATGACCTGTATCAGGTGCACCTTAGTCTCCAGAGAGACACTGTTGCTCCTGAGTACGTTTGAGAGGTCCCTAACGGCAGACTTTCCCATCGCGATACGCTTTTTGATTTCCTGACTGCTGATACCAAGAGTGTTCACTGTGGAGCCGAGCAAACTGAAGCTGTGAACACTCTCAATCTCTTCATCATCCATCCTGACGCTGCCAATTGGTCCAGTGGCAAGAATCTTTGCCTTCTTGACATTGAGCCTTAGTCCATACTGAAGGCTGCAGTCCTTGACCCTTTGCAGCAAGTGCATGAGGTCCTCCTCAGTTTCAGCAAGCAAGGTTGTGTCATCTGCATAACGGAGATTGTTGATAGATCTTCCACCAATCCTGATGCCACAATTCTCCTCATAGAGCCCAGCCTCTTGGATAATCTGCTCTGCATACATGTTGAAAAGGTACGGAGACAGGATGCATCCCTGGCGTACACCCTTCCCTATTTTGAACCATGCTTGGTTCAAAATAGGGATCTTAAGAATAGGTTTGAAGTATTGAACATCAATATCAAATATCAGTCGTGATATGACATCAAGGATAACATCCATGAAGAGAACAAAATGTCATCACAAAGACAGAGAAGAAAGAAAAAGAAAAATGGATGTTAGAAGAGACTATGAAAATTGCACTCTAGTGTCAAGAAGCCAAAACAAAGGGAAAATATGCCAGAGTAAAGAGCTGAACAGAAGATTTCAAAAGTCAGCTTGAGAAGACAAAGTAAAATATCATAAAGGGATGTGCAGATAGCTGGAATGAGTGAATTAAAAGGGAAGAACTCGCTTGATATTTTTCAAGCTAAAACACCTGAAAAACAAATCCAAGCCTTAAATTGCAATACTTAGAGATTATATGGGCATTATCTTTAATGAACAAGGAAGCATGAAAAGAAGTTGGAAGAAATATATAATCACAGAATGTCTTAGTCACAGGTGATTAAAAAGACCATGGTCTGAATCAGATGAACCTTAATCCTCAAACTGACATTATTGTTTCTCAATAATTTGGAGTGGTCCCTGACTACAAACTTTCCTAGTGCAATACATTTCATGATCTTCTGACTGCTGCTACCAAGTGTATTGATTATGGATCCAAGTAAGAGGAAATCACTAATAGTATCAATCTTTTCTCCATTTATCATGGTGTTGTGTATCCATACAGTAGTAAGGATTTTTGTCTTCTTGACATTGAGATGCAATCCATATTGAAAACTACAGTGTTTAATCTTTTGCAGCAAGTTCAAGTTCTCCTTACTTTCAGCAAGCAAAGTTATGTTATCTGCATAATGAGGGTTACTGATGAGTCTTCTCCTGATATCATACTCTTCTTCATAGGATCCAGCTTCTTGAATAATTTGCTCAGTGTACAGACTAAATAGATATGGAGAAAAGAAACAACCCTGATGCTTAACTTTCTAAATTTTAAATTATGCAGTGTTCCCATGTCTATTCGTACAATAGCCTCTTGGTGTAGGTTTCGTATAAGCATAGCTAAATGTTCTGGGATTCCCATTCTTCTCAATGTTAGACATATTTTGTTATGATTCACACAGTCACAAATAGACATTCTTTCTGTATTCTTTGCTTTCAGCCAGGATCCATCTGTCATCATCAGTGATATCCCTGGTACCATGGCCTCTTCCAGCTTGAACATCTGGCAGTTCTCTGTCTATATACGGATCTAGTAATTTTTTAATGCTCTTCAGTAATATTTTGCTACCATGTGGTATTATGATATTGTTTGATAATTTCTACAATCTATTGGTTGAGCTTTCTTGACAATGGAAAAAAATATGAGTCTCTTCCAGTCAATTAGCCAGGCTGTCCTCCAAATTTCCTGACATAGACTGGTGAGAACATCCAGAGGTGCATCTGCCATTTAAAACATGTAAATTGGCATCCCATTAATTCCTGCAGCCTTAATTTTTTGCTAGTTCTTTCACTTTAGCTTGAACTTGTCTTTTGTTACCATTTGCTTTTGATCATACAGTTGGTATTATTGTTATGATGTGCTTTTGAATTGGAGCGGAACCATAGCTGACCCTCCAGCAGGTTTGCAGAGAAAGTAAATTGCACAGGAGGAGATTGCCCATCCTTCTCCCATGGAGGAGCTGATAGATTCATACCCCATATGAATCAAATAATAGTTCCTGAAATATTTCCTTGTTGGTCAATTCTTTTCAAGAATTCTGTGTGTTCCTTCCATCTTTTGATCTTTTCTGAATCATTCAAGATTCTGCCCATAGCATCTCTAAATATTGCAGCAGCAAAAAAACAACTGGGAGCTTTGGTGGTCCAGTGGTAAGGAGTTGTGCTGTCAATCCAAAAGCATATAGTACAAATCCCCCAGTTGCTCCTTGAGAGAAAGATAGACAGTCTCTTCCAATGCGATTTACAGTCTCTGAAAACCTGCCAGGAGGTCAGCCATAGGTCAGTTCTGATTTGAAAATAAAAAATAACAACACAACAAACACAACATTCCTTGAGAAGGGAAATGCTGAGCCTCTTGTGTAAATATTAGTACCTCATTTGAAAGCCTTTATTCTGGCCTTTGTTAATATTTCAGATATGGTAAATATTCCCAAGTTTAACCTGATAATAAAAAAATTATTTGAGTCTTCAATTTTTAGGATGATAAATAAGTACAGGATTTTCTGCACTTTTTTCTGTTCCACAGACAAATGTTAACAGAAAGCTCCAGCACAAAGACCTGTGTCGTGAACTGAGACCCCTGAAAGGTATGGTGAAGTCTTACCCTGTGTATAGGAACTTCTTTGGAAATAGTGCCTAAGAGCATATTTTTAGTTAAATTAATGTGAGGTCTTGCTGGAATAGGATGGGTCTTAAAGGAGTCTAAGAAGTGCTCACATGGAGAAAGGAGAAGAGACGCAGAGAAGCAAAGATTTCTACTGCAGCTTGAACACCTGAAGTTACTGGGGCTGAGAACGGCCTTCCCTGTTGATCCTGCAGACCCATCTTCCCACCCTGAATTTGGGCTGGCTCCAGAATGGAGACAATGAATTTCTGTTCTCGGAAACAAACAAATGCAATAAAAAAAATAAAATAAAAAGAATAACAGAATTTAAGAGGACAGTGGCACTGAACTATAACAATGGGAGTATAGCAGGGATGACCAGGATGTCAGAGAATAGGTCAGGTTCAGATCCTTTGTTTATAGAGTTGCTATGAGTTGTAGTCAACTCAATAGCATCTAACAACAGCAATATAATGGGATTGGAAAGCGACTTTCTTTCCCAACTCTTGCTCACTGGGATGCTTTTTTGTTGTTGTGGTTAGGTGCCATCGAGCTGAGAGATATGAACTCTGTCCTATCCTGTGCCGTCCTCACCACCTCTGCCATACTTGTGCCCATTGCTGCAGTCACAGTGTCAATCCATGTGGCTGAAGATTTTCCTCTTTTGCTGACCCTCTACCTTTCCAAGCATGATGTCCTTTTCCAAGGAATAACCCTGCCTAACTATATGCCCAAAATATGAGAAACAAAGCCTTACCATTGCCTCTAAGGAGCATTCAGGCTACACTTTCTCCAAGACATACATAAGGCACGTATAGCCTGGCTAAAGACTATTAATCTGGGAGGTAGAACTCTTTCATATGTTTGTTCTATCTAAATTAGACTGTGGCAAGAAAAGTTCAATTGCTGTATTCAGATTTGAATTCTACTTATTTCACACACTGGTTGATCCTATGGACAGAAATACTAAAACACAGTTACAATTTTGCTTGCTACCACATTGCATATGCAGGGAACTTGACCTGCAAGATTTGTAGCATCTTTCTTTCATGACTCATCCACTGAAGGTCTGGCACACCTGTCTTTCTTTTTGATCTTAAGAAAATTGTTGAGATGCTCACTTTTTCTCTCATTACAGGTTCTCCTTGTATTAAGTGAAATCACCCTTTTTTATATGGAGGCCTAACTTTTCAAATTCTTAATTGGCACATGAAAAAAAAAAAGTCTAAACTCTCAAACCTTACCCACTTTGGTCAAATCATTTTGAATGGGTTTCTGAGGCTGTAAATCTTGAAGGGAGGAGACACTACTATTTTTACTCCTATAGAGAGGCTATAACTTCCAACTGGCAAGGAAACACAGCATGATTCAAAATCAGGAAAGGTGTATGCCAGGGATCCATCCTATCTCCATGGCTTTTAATCTATATACGGAACAGATCATCTGGGAGGCTGGGCTCTATGAAGAGGAAAGTGGCATCAGGTCTAGAGTAAGATTCATCAACAACATACACTATGCAGATGACACAACTTTGCTTGCCAAAACTGAGGAGAACCAGAAGCATTTTGCTGCACAAGGTCAAGGACTGCAGCCTTCATGGACTTCATGGACTGCTAAGAGAACAAACAGGTCTTCTCTGGAGAGGGTGAAACTAGGCTGTTCCTTGGAGGCAAGGATTCGGAAGCTCTGCCAGACATACTTTAGGCATGTTGCAAAGAGGGACCAATCCTTGGAGAGTAATATCATGCTTTGGAGGGTGGCAGGACAGCACTAGAGAGGAAGACCCTCCATGAGATGGATTGATTCAGTGACTGGGGTCCTAGGGGTAGGTATGTCAGAGACGATGAGATTGCCTCAGGATAGAGCAGGGTTCAAAGTTGTACATAGGGTCACTATGAGTTGCAAGCCCCTTCATGGCATGTAACAACAACAACTGGACCTTCTGACTTTGTAGCAAGAATGACCTTTTCAAGGAATATGAAGGAACATTTTAACTGGGATACTGCTAGGTTTGCTTTGGATCACAGTTTTTTATTTCCCTCTTTTACTCTTGTGCTGAATTAAAGTATTTTCCCTTGAGATGGTTCAAATCAGGAAAGCCAAAATTCAGTGAATGCAGGCATTAAAAAACCCAAGAACTTAATCTAAATGAGTAGCCTAGGCTACAACAGTTGTTCCCTCTTAACAACTGCTCAGAGATTTTGTTAATAACGTTAGTCTTTTCTCCATTTATCATCAATGTCTGTGGCAGTGTTGGAAAAGGGCACGAATTATCCCAAGGATTGTTGAAAGAGTGAACAAATATATCTTGGACAGAATGCAGCCAGGGTGCTCCTTAGAAGGATGGTAAAATTTTGTCTCACATACTTTGGGCATATTTTCAAATTACACAACTTGCTAATGCAAGGATACTGTCAGCTTCCTTTGACTAATGATGGTACTCTTAACCCCTTACAACTGAGTTCCCATAAAGACCCCCAAAAGGAGAAAATAGGTGAGAAAGTGGATCCTTTGAGTAGGACTATGTCCCATAAGGAGCAGCTAAATTACAAATAGTCCTGAACATGGAACCTCATATGAGCTTCCAGACCTTCCATGGACCTTTGAATTAACCTCTATCATTAGGTGTCTAAGTGCTATTCACCCATTCCTGATCCTTCCAGAAGGAAGTAGACAGAGCGGTCATCAACCCCACTCATCTAACAGCAGTTAGGGCTCACATCCCAGAGTGGGGATTGAAAGGAACAGAGATTAGGAAGAAGGCTGAGGAAAAAGTCAGAAGAGAGGAATAAAAGGGTTGCAGGCCCCAGAGCAGGGAGAACTTGTCCACCTACATTCTATCCACAAGGAGCTAACATATGAGCAGTTGACTGGCCGTAACTGTTGCTGGAGATGCAACAGAAGAAAGTTTACCTGCCTACTTCTGTGACTGGAAGCAACAAAAGATAGTCTACGTGTGGACCTCAGGGGTTGGAGAAAGCCTACGTACCCAATTCTGGTGATTGATCGAGGGGCACAGCTAAATTACACAAGCTTCCCTAGTCTTATAAAATCCCTAAAGGATAACAATCCAGCAGATTCTTTCTCTGTGAGCTGCTCTTGCATATGTGGGAGTTTCATTATATTCTATCTTCAAAAAATTTTGCTTAAGCCCATTCTTACCCCAGCTTGTATGGTTCATGAGTCTATTCTTATTTTTTAAAATTTATCTATTTTAATGAAAGTTTACAAAGACTTTGGATTTCCATTCCTTCATAGTTGCACACTTTCCTCCCTACCCACCCCTCCCCCAAGTTCACCTTTCAATAAGAAAAAAAATTATTTCGTTGTTATACAAACCCCGCTCCGCCCAGTCCACTCCACCATGCAATTTTCTTTCTGGACTCTCGTCATGACAATAATACCTAATCATATATTCCTCCTACATAGTTCTCTCCCTCATCTATTTCAACGCAGTACACCTTCTTTATCTTCTCTCTTAGATTCCCCCCAACTCCAATGTCAGTCCTGCTTTACAACAGTGGCACAATGTAGTATTTGTCCCTTTGTGACTGAGATATTTCATTTAGCATACATAATGTCACCGTCACCCATTTTGTATAATATTTGACGAGTTCCTTGTTTTTCAATGCAGCATAGTATTACATTGTGTGAATATACCTCAATTTCTCTATCCATTAGTTTGTTGGTGGGCACTTGGGTTGTTTCCATCTCATTGCTATTGTGAACAAAGCTGCAGTAAACATGGGTGAGAATATGCATGCTTGGATGGCAGTTCTGATTTCTTTAGGTTTATTCCCAGTAGTGGAATTGCTGGGTCAAATGGTCTTTCTATTTGCAATTTTTTGAGAAAGCGCCATATTGCCTTCCATAGAGTTTGCACCATTTTACACTGCCACCAACAGTGAAAAAGGGTTCCAGTTTCTCCACAACCTTGCCAGAATTTGTTGTTTGCTGTTCTGTTAAATTTTGCTATTCTTACTGCATTGAGATGATATCTCTTAGTTGTCTTGCATCTCTCTTAGAGCTAGGGATTTTTAACATTTCTTCCTGCATTTGTTTGCCATCTGAATGTCTTTTTTGGTGAAGTGTCTGTTCATATCCTGTGTCCATTTTTCAATTGGGTTGTTTTCCTTTATCTTGATGAGTCTATTCTTTGATGTCCCAAGAAAAATGGAAATGATTTTGTAAGGAGGAGCCAGTTCTTGGAGAAAGACATCATGCTCAGAGAAGTGGAGAATCAGTATAGGGGGCAAAGACCATTAATGAGATGGATTGACACAGTATTAATTCATGTTAACTATATTCTAGATGTTAGTCATAATTTCTATGATACATAGAGCTTTGCATTATCAATAATGTTTTATGATTGTGTTTTTATGTGCTTATCAATAATGTTTTATGATTGTGTTTTTATGTGCTGTTGAATTGGAATCAACTCTTAGCTGACCCCCCAGCTAAGAATTATCAGAGGCTGTATATGGTATGGGAGGAGATTGCCCATCTTTCTTCCCCAGAGCTGCTTGTGGCTTCGAACCACATGGCTTAGGGTTGGCAGCACAGTTATTTACCATTAGGTGAAAAGAGCTCTCTAGAAAGATGCATAGCTCTCTCTTTTTAGTAGTTAGAAGATTTAATCCTTGTTTGGTTTTTAGGGTGACAACTTGTGAGTATAATTTGTTTTGAAAAACTCCTAGGCTTTGTGCAATTTTTTTAAAGCTATCAAAGTCTTTAGATTGTCATTGTTGTTATATGCTGCCAAGTTGCTTGTAACTCATAGCAACCCTATGTACAATAGCTCTGAACTCTGCTGTATCCTGAGCCAATCTCACTGTCTCTGACATACCTACCCTTATTACTCCAGTTACTTTGTCAATCCATGTCATCTGGGGTCTTCCTTTTTTGCACTGTCCCTCCACTTTTCCAAGCATGATGCCCTTCTCCGAGGACTGGCTCCTCCTGGTCATGTGCTCAGAGTATATGAGATGGAGCTTCAAAATTCTTGCCTCCAAGGAGCAGCCTGGTTTCCCTCTCCCAAGGACAGATCTGTTTGTTCTCTTGGCAGTCCAAGGTGTGTTCAATACTTTTCCCCAGCACCACAACTCAAAGGTGTCAATTATTCTGTCATTGTTAGTCACTGTCCAGCTCTCTGATGTGTAGCAAGTAATAGTAAAGATAGGACCTGAGAATAAGAGAGGAGTGAGACCAGATCTCCAATACCAATTCCTACTCTAGTGGTGCTACTTAAAGAACACTAGGTTGTATTATTCTAATTATGAAGAGAACTTTTGACACTTTCAGGGTGTAAACTTGTAGTTTTATTTATCCCATTGTATAAAGTTTCTCTTAAATTAACAAGCACTGACTGATTCTGATTAAAAGATGAGAACAAACTTCCTATGAGTGTAGGCCTACTTGGGAAGTGGGCCCTCCAGGGCAGTAGGTAGAGTTTTGTCCGGCAAGATTTGACTGAAGACACTTCTGTCATAATAATTATTGTTAGGTTCCAGTGAGTTGAGTATGACTCATAGATCTGAACCTGTCCTGCTCTGTGTCATTCTCTTCTTTTCTGACATACTTGAGCCCCATTGCTGAGGTCACTGTATCAATCAATCTGGTTGAAGGCCTTTCTCTCTTTCGCTGATGCTTTACCATTTCAAGCACGATGTTGCTTTCCAAGGAATAGGGTCTTCTAGCAACATGCTCAAATTATGTGAGATGGATCTTTGATATCTTTGCCTCTAAGGAGCACTCTGCATGTACTTTCTCCAAGACATCCTGTTTGCTCTTTTGGCAGTCCATGAGATATTCAGCATTCTAATTTAACACTATAGCTCAAAAACATCAATTCTTCTTCTGTTGTCCTTACTGTTCAGTTTTCAGATGCAAAGAAAGAAGTGGAAAAGAAATACTGAAATTGTCAAAAGCTTCATTTTACTTGGATCCACAATAAACACCCTTGGTACCAGTAGTCAAGAGATCAGGAGATTTATAACGTTAGGAAAGTCTGCAGTAAGGGATCTCTCTGACAGTGCAGAAGAGGAGCAATGATGCCAGTTTGAAGACTGTGGCTTATTCAGGCCACAGTCTTTTCAATCACATGCTATGCATAAGGGGATCATAATGATTGTCATTGTTGTTATGTGTGGTCAAACCACCTGCGAATCATAGCAACCCTATGTACAACAGCTCTGAACTCTGCTCTATCCTGAGCCAACCTTTTTGTCTCTGACACATCTACCCCCTTTACCCCAAACATTATTAATTATCTGCTTAATATTGATTGGCATGGTTTAATCCCCTTTGCTATAGTTTTGTAGCTCATTATGTTTATAATATATTTGAAGACATGCCATTTTCCCCCAGGTACTTAGGTGTCTGAAATTGTTTGCCTGTGTTGGGCTATTAATTGAAAGACGACAGGTTGGAATCTAACAACTTCTGCACCGGAGAAAAGTAAAGCCGTCTTTTAAAATATTCAGAATATCCTTCAGAAATCCTATCAGAATTACTCAGAAGTAATATTTTCAGAAATTCAATGGAGGATCGTCATAATTGGTGATCAGCCCTATGCCAGTTTGGCTAACACATCCAGTGGCACCACAGAAGAAAGGCCCAGCAACTCGCCTTTGTAAAAAGTATAGTCCAGAGAACTTTATGAACTACAGATTGGCAGAGCAGTTGAGAGGAGAAAATTATTTTAAATAAGTGGTTTGAGTGAGTGAGTTTGAATATTATAATGGCAAGAAATGGATAAGCACCGTCCAGACAAGAGGAGACTCTGGTGGTGTAGTTTACATGGAGTTATGCTAATAACCCAAAAGCTGCATGAATCTACCATTGGGTCTGACTGAGAATGGGCAATCAACTCTACTGATTTATAAGTTACAATTTTGGAAATCCAATGGAGGGTCAGCTATGAGTCATTTCTGACAACAACGTGCATTTAGAAAGAGATGTAGGCTTTCTACGAAGATGGCGCCGAAAGCGAAGAAGGAAGCCTCTGCCTCTCCCAAAACTGAAGCCAAAGCAAAGGCATTGAAGGCCAAGAAGGCAGTCCTGAAGGGCGTCCACAGCCAAAAAAAAAAGAAGATCCGCACGTCACCCACGTTCCGGCGGCCTAAGACGCTGAGGCGCAGCCCAAATACCCCCGGAAGAGCGCTCCCAGGAGAAACAAGCTTGACCACTATGCCATCATCAAATTTCCCCTGACCACTGAGTCAGCTATGAAGAAGATAGAAGATAACAACACACTTGT
>NW_006399752.1:25924951-25925470 GCF_000299155.1 Elephantulus edwardii
AACAACAACAACAACAACAACAGAATCCTTGCTTCCAAGGAGCCGCCCACTTTAACCCTCTCTAGGATGAATCTGTTTGTTTTCCTAGCAGTCCATGGTACCCTCAATACTCTTCTCCAGCACCACAGCTCAAGGGCATCAATTCTCCTTCTAGCTTCTCTAGTCATTATCCAGCTCTCTGATGCAAAACAAGTGATCCCACACATTAGATAACGTAATTCCTGTTTCTATTCTTTTTTAATATTTCCCTATCTAATGAAGTCATTGATTCGAATATACAATCCTTCTTGAGTGAAATGTATTTGATTAAAAGTAATGCAGCTGCTTTCTCAAAACTAAAACTCATTGCTGTCAAGCCAAAACTTGCTCCTAGCTGACACTTTATTGGGTTTCTGAAGCTGTAAATTGCTCAGGAGGAGATTGCTTTCTTTCTTCTAGGAAGCCACTGATGCCTTGGGGTTGTAGGAGATTCTTCTCTTTTTTTTTTTTCTATAATTATATTTTATTAATTTTCATAAA
>NW_006399752.1:25925907-25930285 GCF_000299155.1 Elephantulus edwardii
CACTTGTGTTCATTGTGGATGTCAAGGCCAATAAGCACCAAATTAAACAAGCTGTAAAGAAGCTCTGTGACATTGATGTGGCTAAGGCCAACACTTTGATTAGGCCTGATGGAGAGAAGAAGGCCTATGTTCGACTTGCTCCTGATTATGATGCTTTGGATGTTGCCAGCAAAATTGGGATCATCTAAACTGAATCCAGCGGGCTAATTCTAAATGTAATAAATTTTTCTCACAAAAAAAAAGATGTAGATAAGCAGAGGTCAAATTCTAAAGCTATATATGTCAATTTAATCTTTAAGGGTGGTTAGCTATTCCTGTTGGTCATTAAAGACTTGGGTTTATTACCAGAAAAAAGTCTCATGATGATTCTGGCTCAGGATGCTAACTGTTGGACCAGGCAGCAGATGAGAGTGGTGGATCAATTTTCATATAGAATCTGCAAAAGTGTCTGTTTCTTAATAGCTGGATTTGTAATTTATATATTTGTAACATCTTTGTTGATTTAGAGTATGAATTATACAACTTTCAGGATTAGAGTGTCAATGACTGCTGTGGGATTGCTGTTTTGACCATTACTGCCCTGATAGGCTTTAATGACCACAGAAACATACATAAAATGTCTACTCACATTTTTATCATTAATACCACATGCAAGCAAGCTCTTGCTGAAAGGATCTAAAAATGACTAAACCAGCACTTCAGCAGAGAACTGCCAGATGTGCAGGCTGAGTTTAGAAGAGGTTGTGGCACTAGGGATATATAGCCAATGTTAGATGGATCTTGGCTGAAAACAGAGAGTACCAGAGGAATGTCTATCTGTATTTTGTTAACTATGCATACAGATTTGACTGTGTGGATCACAACAAACTGTGGCTAACTCTGAGAAGAATGGGATCCCAGCACTTGATTATGATTATGCAAAACCTCTGCTTGGATCAGGAAGCAGTCATCAGGAAAGGTGTATGCCAGGGATGCATCTTATGTCTATACCTTTTCAATCTATATGTAGAACAGATCATCCAGGAGCTGGGCTCTATGAAAAAGAAAGTGGCATCAGGACTGGAGGAAGACTCATCAACAATCTGTGTTATGCAGATGACACAGCCTTGCTTGCTGAAACTGAGGATTTGCTGTAGAAAATCAAAGACTGCAGCCTTCAATATGGATTGAAGCTTAACAGCAAGAAAGCAAAGATTCTCACCACTGGATCAATTGGCAGCACCATGATAGACAGTGGAGAGACTGAGATTGTTAAAAGCTTTAACTTGCTTGGCTCCACTATCAACACCTTTGGTACCAGCAGCCAGGAAATCAAAAGACAAATTGTATTGGGGATATCTGCTGTCAGGTAACTCTGCAGAGTACTGAAGAGCAATGATGTCAGTCTAGAGACTAAGGTGAGTCTGATTGAGGCTATGGTCTTCTCTTGCTATGCATCAGAGAGCTGGACAATGATTAAGAATGATAGAAGAATTGATGCCTTTGAATTGTGGTGGTGGAGAAGAGTATTGACTATTCCGTGGACTGCTAAGAGAACAGACAGGTCTGTTCTGGAGAGGGTGAAACCAGGCTGCTCTTTGGATATAAGGATTTTAAAGTTCCATCTGACATACTTTGGCCATATTGAAAGCGGGACTAGCGCTTGGAGAGGCACATCATGCTTGGAAGTGTGGAGGGACAGCGCAGGAGAGGAAGATCCTAGATGTGATGTATTGACTTTTGACTGGGGTAATGGAGGTAGGTGTGTCAGAGACAATGAAATTGTCTTAAGATAGCGCATGATTCAGAACTGTTGTTCATAGGGTCGCTATGAGTTGGAGTTGACTGGATCACACACAACAACGACAACTCACATTTTGAGACTCCAAGGCATAAAAATAACTAATATGCAATTGAACTGAAGCAGTGGCAATGAAAGCACAGAGAGGTACCAGCTCACTAATAGCTTTATTAAACCTGGATGTCTTTCATCCTTTGTTGTTGTTGTGTACCACAGTCGGAACCAACCCAAAATTGACCCTCCAATGGGTTTTTAGAGGTGGATAATCAGACAGGAGAAGATTGCCCATCCTTCTCTGACGGAGCAGCTGGTGGCTTCAAACTGTGAGTCTTCGGGATTGCAGTGCAGCTTCATGCCACTAAGCCAGACTTTTTAAACTCTCATGAGTATTTTTAAGTGAATTACACTTTGGCTTTTAGAAGAAAAAAACCCCAACACAGCGCTATATATGTCAAGTAGAAATACTAGACTCCATTACGTTGCCTTGGCATATAATATTCAAACAATTTGCATTTCTCAATGTTTGTTGGGTTCTCTTATGATATATGTACATGCTGTTCAGCCTGAAATAATATTTTCCCCCCTGCCCTACCTGTCCTCCAGACAGTCTTACCATCCTTTACATTTTGGCTCAAGCTTACCTCTAGATTAACATGCATATATTCTATAATTGCTCTTTATATTTAGAGTTTACTTTGAATTTGTTTAAATGATTATTTTGGTACTAAATTTAGTTCTCTAGGGGTGGAAGCAGGAAATCTAGTTTTTAATGTAGAGTCTCTAGCACAAATTATAGTGGTTTGCAATAAGAGCAACTCAGTTGCATTTTCGTTTTAAAATATTATTTTATTGCATTTTTGTAGAAAGTTCACCCAGCAAGTTACATTTCCATGTGACAATTTCCACGCAATTTTTTTATGTCATTAATTACATTTATCACAAAATGTCATACTTATCTTGAGTTGTATCTTGTTTGTTTTGTTTCTAGTCCTCTAGTTTCCCAGGCCCTCTTATCTTTGCTTCTGACTTATTGCTGACCTCAGTTCTTGAAGATCTGAGGACGTTCTTTTAGTGAATAGGCAATCTTTCCCTCCTCATTGCAGTTTTTGAGGCTTCTTCCAATGCCCAGTAAGCAGGAGTTACCACTAACTTTCCTGACTTCAGGTAAAACCGATCATTTTCTCCTTTGTGCTCCTATTGAATGCAACCTAGCACCAATCATACACATCCCGCGTATTTGAGTACCAACTATATTTAATTTTCCTGAGATTGTACGTGTGCGATAATGAAATCAGTACCCCTTTTAATGTGGTTAAAGGGACTTTCTTATGCATTCTAGAGCTTCACAACCCTTTTCAATCCAACGAAAACGACTGTTCATAAAATGCTCCATCTTCTAGGCACTTCAATTGTACTTAGCCAAATATTGGCTAACATAACTGCGTACAGAGGAAACAGAACAGAGGGCCACAAAAAAGAACGGGGATCAGAAATACGTTTTCTCCTAGGAATGCAAGAACTAAGAAACTGCTGACTGTTTAGCATTTGAAACAAAGTGTTTGCATCGTAAAGAGAAAAAACTAACCTATCAGGAAGGACCCAGAACAAACAATTACCAATCAAAAGCGGGAAAGAAGCCAAAGGCTGGGGATACCCACGCACTAGCGAGGACGTCATTCTATAGTTTCGGCCAATGAGCCGCTGGAGAGGGGGCGAGGCAACAAGAGGCCCAATTGCCATTGAAAACAAACACTCTGCAACGCGAGTGTTCCATGATTATAACCCTCGCCTATCAAAGCCATGGAGCAAACTCCTGGACAAGGCACCGTTAGGTACTTTCCTCTGTCCTCTCCTGTACAGAGTGGAATTCCTCTCTCCCACCAGAAAAAGCTTCGTCACACACACTTCAGGCTTGTTGGGAGAGGCTATTCCTTGGAGAGGCACATCATACTTGGAAAGGTGGAGGGTCAGCAAAAGAGAGGAAGACCCTAGTGTGTCAGAGATGATGAGGATGGCACAGGATAGGACAGGATTCGGATCTGTTGTTCCTAGGGTTGCTGAGTCGTGCTCGACTCGACGGCACCTAACACCAGCAACAACCACCAAAACAAGGACTTTCTCCCCCTAGTTGAATAGTTTCCCAGAAAGCACACTATGCGTTTTCTACCTTCGCAGGAACTGGGAGCTCAGCACCACCTGAAAGGGAGGGCTGTCCTAGTGCGCAGGCGTTCACGCCTTGTGGAGGCGAGGCTGTGGTGGCCCGACGCACCCTGGGAGTTATAGTTCTTCAGTCCGTGAGACTGTCGTCTATTCTGTAGACAGTAGGACTACATTTCCCAGGAGCCTCCACGACTTTGGGGCGGGCGGATTGGTTTGTTAATGAGCTCGAGGAAGCCGCGGCGCGGCCCACCAGGTTCCAAAACAAGGAAATGAAGGGGGGAGGCGGGACTGGGGGTGCCTGCGGGAATCGCCGCCGCCGCCGCCGCCGCGGAGGGGGAGGAGGTGGCTTCCGCGGCCGCCGAGGAGCCCCTTACTGAAGGAGGATCGCGGAGCAGCGGCGGCGCGCGCGCGCCCCAGAGGCGGCTGTTGGAGAAGTGG
>NW_006399752.1:25936180-25942104 GCF_000299155.1 Elephantulus edwardii
GTGCATATATCTGCTTGGATGTCAGCTATGGTCTCTTCAGGGTATATTCCCAGTAGTGGAATTGCTGGATCAAATGGTATCTCTATTTGCAACTTTTTGAGAAAGCGCCATACTGCTTTCCACAGGGGTTGCACCATTTTACACTCCCACCAACAGTGAATGAGATTCTTCTCTTTTTAGCCACCACAACTCTTGAGTTCTTTAGTAGATGAAAATGATTCTATCATACAGATAATTTTGCTTTGTATCTTCAACATAGTATGCTTTTTGTGTGTGTCTGGTGGATTTTTTTGCATCTGCAAACATGCACTTCAATCGCTGTATGACATATAAGAAAAAGCATAATAAAGGCTGTTGTGTATTTTTTTTTCCTGTCCCTTGGACCACGAATTGGGTGAGATCTGAAGCTTTATAGCAAACACATCTCTTGTGTGTTGGTAGTGGTGTTAATTTTTTGAGCATTGATAACAGTGATTTGAAAAAACAAAAAAATGTAGGAATTGTTCTAAATTATTATGCAAACTTGTGCAGTGAAAGAATGTCATATTCTTGTCATGATATGTTACAGTTTAGATGTTACCATTTTCAGTTTGGTAAACAGGGGAATATGTATAGTGCTATTTTAGGAAACTGGAGACAATGGAAAAAGGGTATGTTAAAGAGAAATTGTCCAAGTGGATTATAAACTGCATGGGAAGGGATGGCCAGTCTCCTCTACAGTTTACTGGCGGTGAAAATTCTCTGGAGGGTCAGCTAGGAGTTGATTCTAGCTTGATTGTATACAACAACAAACCAAATCAAGATGGTGAGGAGAGTGCAAGAGAGGGTAAGGTTCAGGTCTGTTGTTCAGAGGGTTTCCAGGAGTCGGAAGTCGATTTGATGGCACTTAACAATAACAAAACCAGACTAAATCCATTGCTAGCAAATATATCCTGACCCATATTGACCTTAACTGCCCCAGAGAGTTTCCTCATTTGTAAATCTTTAGGAATGGACTGGCATGTCTTTGTTTTGTGTCACATTTGCTATGTTTCCAGTTCAGACCTTTTGTTTGATTGTTGTTGTTAAGTGCCCTCGAGTCATAGACGACTCATAGCAACCCCATGAATGAAAGACCTGAGCACTGTTCATAGAATTTTCGGAGGCAAGCCATTTCCGAAGTGGATGCCGCTCCTGCTTCCAAGCTTGTTTCATCGGGAAGCTCCACCAAACACTGTCCACCATGGGTAACCATTATTGCCTTTGGCACATCAGTATCACTGTTCAGCATCACAGCAACCACGAGTTACCTCTGTACAGCAACACACAGACCAGTGCCATACCACTTAGAAGAATGTTTGACAAAAAACAATTTAAACCAGGCTTGAGGGCCGCAGATTAAAATTACCCACCTCGGGCTTGGTAGCATAACTTTCTGTCCACTAGGCCAACGTAGCTCTCTCTATGTTGTCATTGTTATTGATGCTTTAACCACCGATCATGAGGGAGGGACCCCGACATAATTATTTGGAAAAATTAGCCTTTAGAAGAACACTGGCAAAATCAACTTAAAATATTACTCAGTCTCAAACTCACTGGTGTCCAGTTGGTTGTGACTTCTTTGGTTTCTGATGCTCTACGTCTTTAAGGGAGGAGACTGCCCATCTTTCTCCAATAGAGCAACTGGTAGATTGAAACTGTTAGGGATGCACTCTACACACTGTCAGTAGACATTTCTGTGTAACTTATACTTCTAGTTTCATACTACTATTTACAAAATTTTAGAATTGTTTCCTTTTACAGATGACTTAAATTTGCTCTTCACTCACTTTTGAGTCAAAACTGAGTCATAATGGACCCTCCAGCAAGTTTTCAGAGACTGTATATTGCAAAGGAGGGTTTGCTCTTTTTTCTCTGCCAGGGCACCTGGTGACCTCACACTGCCCGTCTTTGGCTTAGCAATGCAACTTCTTACTCACTACACAACCAGAGTTCCCTAATTGGTTGCTTGTTGTGTTAATTATGCTATAGAAATTTATAAACCACAATGGAAATGCAGGATTTATGTCTAGACTTTTTTGCTTTTCGTAAAAATGTTACTTATTCCACCACTTTTTAAAACGTGTTAATCTTTATAGACTCAATTATAATAAAAAAAAATAAGGCTTAAGGGGTTTTTTTTGACAAGAAACGAGTTTGGGATATGTGTAGACTCAGTATGAATAAGAACTGGTAAAACAGTTTTTCTTTCAGCATTAGTAAGTAAAAAAGTCCCATAATTTATAGTTATAAATATCTACTCTATATTTTTAAACTTGGAATGTTTTGGGTATACTGTCAATGAGAGATTCTGACCTACATGATTCTATAGGATTGCGTTGTGTTTGGTAACTGTTAAATTCAATAATACCTATCCAGCTTGGCAGACAATGTTTAGTCTCTTGAACCACTTCAATCAAATAATCCTACTTTTTGGATATAATGGGCTTTTTTGATGTGTGGTTTTGAAAGATAATTAGTACTTGAAAGTAAAATGAGTGACAGACATCTTACAACTTTAGTTTTGTCCTAGGGCTTTAGGTAAGTACTTGACAAATCACGTAAAGGGGGAAAAGAGCCATTACATTACAGCTAGCCTTGGTAATAAGTGTATGACCATGCAAAAAGATACTCTATGCCAAAAAGTATGTGAAGTGGAAAATGTCATGTATGAGGGTCATTTAAACTAGAGGTGTGAGCTTCTAGATGCTACTGTACATAGCTCCTTATCTGTCTTTAGTCTTCAAAATAGTCCAAGTTTCATTTGGTGAAGATTGTCATTTGGTGTCATTTCCTAACAAAATCAAGCCAAGTGAAACAAAACCCCAAGTCTTGTCATACATTTCTTCTTGGAAAGCGATGCATTTCTTATGATTTACACGATCCCATCTTAATTTCTTAGTTTGCAAATAAATGTGCATTCTGATCCTCTGCTAGCCTTTGAACCTGCCATCATTGCCATTCTTTTATGAGGTATACAGAAGCCATTTGCAGTGTTAAAGTTGGTTATATTTTGTAGAATTTTCCAAATTCTTTTGTCCTTTTTCTTTGTGCTATATTCAAGCGACAGTGGCTTTTCCCTGCCATGTACTCCTAAACCCCCATCTTATAAGTCTAACTACTCAGACTTTGATAGCTTTTATGTATGTGTGTAAGGTCATTTGTTGTTATGTGCTGCCGCATTGACTGACTTACAGCAACCCTGTGCATAACAGCTCTGAACTCTGCTCTGTCCTGAGCCAGTCTCACTGTCTCTGACTCACCTACCCTCTAACTCCCTTATGCGCTGTCCCTCCACCCTTCCAAGCATGATACCCTTCTCCAAAGTCTCTCCTACCTACATTTCCCAAAGTATGTGAGTCAGAGTCTCAAAATCCTTGCCTCCAAGGAGCAGCTTGGTTTTACTTTTCTCCAGGATAGAACTGTCAGTTCTCTTGATGGTCTATGGTATGTTCAAAACTCCAGCACCACAATTCAAAGGCATTAATAATTCTTCTGTCATCCTTGATCGTTATCCAGTAAAATCTTGCCAAAGATGATTAAAAACCAGCCAGAACAAGATTATTCAAAAACATTGACAAAAGAATTTCCCAAAATTCAAGCTGGATTATGAAAAGGTGGTGGTATGAGGATGAGGTCAAATGGATCCTGGCTAAAAGCAGAGAATATCAGAAAGATGTTTTACTGAGTATGCAAAGGAATTTGATTGTGTGGCTAATAACAAATTATGACTAACACTGAGATTAATGGGAATCTCAAAACACTTGTGTTAATATGAAACTTGTATGTAGACCAAGAAGCAGTTGTCCAGACAGAACATGCATGATTTAAAATCTGAAAAGGAGTGAATCAGGGTGAATCTTTTCTCCATACCTATTTAATCTGTGAGTCTTCCTTCAGTCCTGATGCCACATTCTTTTCATTAGAGTCCAGTTTCTGGAATGCTTTGCTCACCATACAGATTTATTAGGTCTCTGTGGCTTCTTGCTGCCTGGGCATGGTGGCCCGCGTGCACAAGTAATCGCAAGGTTTTTTTTTGGTCCTGTGCTTTTTTGGACTTATGTTTGATGTTTCGTATTGCTCTTCCCCCCCAGGAGTGAGACCCTTGAGTCTTGGCTTAGGGTTTAAGGTGGGTGGGGTGGGGGGAGCTTATACCAACCAAGTCTTACCCCCACCCTGATGTCAGCCTCATTCTACAACAGTGGAGTCAGCCAGTTTTTAAAGGCAATTAATCACTGGGGAGAAGATTGCCCGTTCTTCTCCCATGGAGCAGCTGGTGGATTCAAGTAATGTGCCTTTGGAATTATAGTGCAGTTTCTTACCACTCAGAGGTCCCATTACACAGTAAGGGATTGATTAACTCATTCATTGCAGTCAACTCAGAATCAACCCATAGTTAACCCTCCAGGGGATTTTAGGAAGCTTTAAGTCATGGGAGAGATTGCCCCTCTTTCTCCTGAGATGGTGGATTTGAACCACTGTTTTGTTACCAGCACAGTGCTCTACAGACTACACCACCAGCCAGTGCAAGGGATTGATTATACATTGTTATTAGTTAACTACATTAAGAAATTAGCATTATAAGACAGAATACCTGTGAATGAGTGTACGGAAAGCTAATAATGATTTGTAAATCTTCAAAGAAAAAGGAAAAGATAAAAATCTAGGATTATTTACTTTAAAAGTAATACTTCTAGAAATTGCTGTGAAAGACCAAAATATAGTAATGATGCTTGAAATTAAATGTAAGTAGTTTTTATAGCACTATCAGGAAAAATTGACTAGATGAATAGACGCACTGGCTGCAAGAATGGGTGTAAGCCCAGGGGAGATTATAAGGCTGGCATAGGATTGGGCATCATTTTATCCTGTTGTACGTGGGTTACTATGAGTTGCAGCCAGTGGGATGGCACCTAACCATAATAACGATGTCTAGTATTTTTAGTTTTTTCCCTGAGAAACCATGCTGCTTTTCAATTAGTGCTTCTTTTAGTAGATATTGATGAGGAACATAGGCAAATTATTTTGAGATGGTAAGCATTTTTTTTGTTTTAACTTATGCCAGCTATTTTAGAATTGCTAGACTATAGTAATCTGTCTTCTGTATTTTTACTAGCTATTTTACAGTATACTTAGACATCAGTATTCACATTTAGGAAGAGATGGTACTATATTATTTATGTTCCTAGCTATTTTTTTTTTGTTAAGTACTGTCAAGTTGGAACTGGTTCACATCTGACCCTTCAGCAGAATTTCAGAGGTAGTTAATGGCATGGGAGGAGATTTCCCATGTGAAAATTAGCTGTAGCATGTAATAAGTCAGTGTTGGTTTGCATTTAATGAATTCTTTTCTCCAGTGTAGAAATTAAAAACTTTCCTTAAACCACAAGGTAAAGGTAAATAATCCAATAGAAAAATGGGCACAGGATATGAACACACACTTCACCAGAGAAGACATTCAGATGGCTAACAAGCACATGAAGAAATGTTCAAAATCCCAAGCTCTAAGAGAGATGCAAATTTTAACAGCTTTGAGATACCATCTCACCCCAGTAAGAATAGCAAAACAGAACAGCAAGCAACAAATGCTGGTGAGGTTGTGGAGAAACTGGAACCCATATTCACTGTTGGTGGGAGTGTACATAGGTGTAACCACTGTGGAAGGTGGTATGGCACTTTCTCAAAAAGATGCAAATGGAGATACCATTTGACCCAGCAATTCCACTACAGGGAATATACCCCAAAGAGACCATAACTGACATCCAAGCAGATATATGCACACCCATGTTTATCGCGGCTTTGTTCACAATAGCAAGGAGTTGGAAACAACCCAAGTGCCCACCAACAAACGAATGGCTAGAGAAGCTGTGGTATATTCACACAGTGGAATACTATGTTGCATTGAA
>NW_006399752.1:25942204-25944307 GCF_000299155.1 Elephantulus edwardii
GCGTCCCAGTGCCTCTATGGGGGAAGCAGACAATGGATTATGATTTCAAGGCGAAGCTGGCGGCGGAGCGGGAGCGGGTGGAGGATTTGTTTGAGTACGAAGGGTGCAAAGTGGGACGCGGCACCTACGGGCACGTCTACAAGGCGAGGCGGAAAGATGGGTAAGAGCAGGGGCAGGGGAAGTAGGGTTGCTTTGCCCGCGATCGGGCGGGATGGGTGGGTGGGAGCGCAATCAGACTTTTCCTGAAGGGCGAGGCGGAGGTGGTCGTGGAGCCGCGTCCCGTGGTGGACTCCGAGGAACGCACCGTCTGCCTGTCTTCTCACCCCCTCGCGGTCCCCTCGCGCCCTTCGATCTCCCGCGGCGTAGCCCGGTCGGGGGGCTGTCGGTCTCATCCCGAAGGGTGCTCCTCGTGCGTGGAGCAGGCGGCGACAGGAGTTGGGACCGCGGCTAGAGGTGGAGTTGGTGGGGTCTGGTCTCCTGGGAAGACGCGGAGGGCGGGGAGAGTTCCGCGCCGAGTTGCCGCTCTGGCCCTGTGACGGTGGTGGTTGAACTTCCAATCGGCTCTGTCCCTCCTGGGGGCGGTGGTTTGAAACCTCGCGGTGAAACCCGTCGGGCGGCTGGCTGACCGTCGGGGTCTCCACCAGCCTCCTTGGAGGGGGTCTGACCTGGGGGGTCTGAGAGTCTCAGCCACCACCTCTGCCTCTGGGACCTGCCTGCCGGGGTTGTCTTTTACGTGCCTATCTCGACCCTTCCGCATCTTCCCCTGTTTCATTCACGTTGTCATTCTGACTCCCACACTTTCCCTTAAACATCCTAAGAGATTATCCACATTTTACCAGCGAGAATGTAAGCAGTCTTCCATATTCTCTGGCACCTCTTCCCCCCCCCCCCACACACACACTTTGCAGTATGCTCACATCCTCTCCTTCATCATCCCTCTGTGAGTACATGCCCAGGTTTACCTAGATTAACAAGAACGACCTATGGCGTGACAGAGCAGGGTGTGAACCTTTGTTTTTCTAGGAGTGAGGGAGAATGATAGGAGTGAGCCCCTTGGGAATGCCCTACCGAATTTTTTTCTTGGAAGATGAGCTGGACAGTCTGTTACAAATGAGGACAGGTGGAACGAGCTCTATAAAGAGTAGGTTTAAGCCATTTGTTACTGCTGGTCTCATCCTTGCAGAAATTCCTTTACCCCAGGTTTAAGAAATACACGCTTACGCTCTATGAAGATAATCAAACTGTAGAGAGAATTGGAGGATCATAGAGGAACATTTTTAAAAAGCTGAATATCAGCTATATATACTGACAGTTGTAAAATTTGAAGGGCTTCTTATCGTCCAGCACATGGTTTAGGATCAAAGAGCATAGTTAGGATGTGTACACACGTGCTCAAGCGTTAATTTAATAAAGAACAGAATAAAATGTATTTTTGTAACGTTTTGGAGACATTGCTTGCTAGTTTTAACATTCTGAGTCTAGACTTGGGTTATTGGTGTCAAGAATTTGCCATGCAAAATTTCAAAAATACTTTCTGTGAAAGTACATTGGAAAATGACACAACACTATTCCAGGTGGTTTTAAATTATTAAGTGTTATTTTTCCTTTGTTATGCCTAAACAGGCTGTTTAGTACTCAATTATTTGAAAACTTTATTATAATTCTTTTGAGCTAATTACCAGGTGTTCTTGAGTGAGTGTCATGGAATGTGAGGTACTATAATTAAAGGTGTATTTAGTTGTTGAAATAATTGACTCTACTTGTTTTTTTTTCTTTTTTCTACTTGTTATACTGGTGTTGCTGTGGGAGTCTTAACCAAATTATTTTATGGGACAAGCACATTAAGTTTTCCTATTTGGGCATTGGTGTTAGAAAATAAGTCAAAACGTTTCTTTCACAGTTTACTCGATAACTTCGTAGTCTACTTGATCAAGAATTTTAAAATGTATTTTGGATGGGTTAAAATAGGCCTTTAAATAATTTATGAGAAAAGTCTAAAATATTGCTTCTGAATTATGTTTGGGTAGCATAGCTTACAGCCCAAAACGTTGTTGTTGTTGTTATGTGCCATCAAGTCGCTTGCGACTCATAATGACCCTATGT
>NW_006399752.1:25952642-25969141 GCF_000299155.1 Elephantulus edwardii
ACACAGTGGAATACTATGTTGCATTGAAAAACAAGGAACTCATGCAATATTATTCAAAATGGGTGACCCTGGAGGACATTATGCTGAGTGAAGTATCTCCGTCACAAAAGGACAAATACTGCTTGGTGCCACTGTTGTAAAACAGGACTGACATCAGGGTTGGGGGGAGACTGAGAAAGATGGGTTCAATAATGTATACCACATTGAAACAGATGAGGGAGAAAACAGTTTAAAAGGGATATGTGATTAGGTAATTTTGTCATGACAGGAGTCCAGAGCAAAGGCTGCATAGTGGAGTGGACCTGGGGCAGGGTTTGTAAGCAGTGAAAGAATTTATCTTTTACTTTTTCAAGAGGGTAGTGTACTAGGGGGAGGGTTGGGAGGGGAGAAAAGTGCAACAATGAATGAATGGAAATCCAAAGTCTCTGTAAATTTTCATTGAAATTGAATAAATGAAAAAAAAAAAACACCCTTGAGGAGCACAGGTGGTGCAGTGGTTGAGTATTTGGCTACTAATTGAAAGGCCGATGGTTCAAACCTGCCAACTGCTCCATGGGAGAAAGAAACAGCATTCTACTTTTGTTAGGATTTATGGCCCTGGGACCTGTGGAGGCAGTTCTGCCCAGTCTCTCAGTTTGCTGTGAATCGGTATTGACTCGACAGTAATGGAGTTTTGACACTCAGGAGAAACAGGTGTTTTTGGATGAGACTGGCTACGTTGAAGGTGATATGACTGTAGGCAGAGACAGTCTTTTTAATGACAGTTTTTTGGAGCAGAAAACTCTGAAGAGGCAGATGGTAAATACTTTAGATTTTGGGAGCGATACCATTTCTGTAGGGAGCTCTTGTGGGCTAGTGGTAAGAAATTGTGTCGCCAGTGCAAAGCTGTGCACTTTGTGTTTTTTTTTTTTTTTCCCAAAGCTGTGCACTTTGAATCTGCCAGCTGGTCTGCGGAAAATGGATGTGCAGTCTCCTCCCATGTGGTTTGCTATTGCTGAAAACCTACTAGAGGGGCCACTGTGGATCCTTTCCGACTTGGCAACAAAACATATCATTTCTGTACCAGTTACTCACCTCTGATGTTGTTCTGTCAAAGAGGTTGCTGACATGTATAAATATGAATGAGTGTTGCTGTATTCCAGTAGAATTGATTTACAAAAATAGACAATGGACTGGACTTGAAAAAAGATTTTTTTTTTTTAAAAGATTTTTTGACCCTTAGTCTGTAGCAGAGTTCTAATAAATCTTGTGATCACGACATGTTCTCCATTGTGCTGTCCAGTGTGGCAACCATTAACCACTTATTGCTGTTGAGCACTTGCAATATAGTTATCTTGGCAGAGAAATTGATCCTTAACATAAATATCCACATGTGGCTTTTATTAATTGCTCGCCGGTTAGCTCCTGGTAACAGTATGTGCAATGGAAAGACACGTTACCTGTTCCTTTGCCATTTTCACGCTTCTTAGTGTGTTTGAGTCTTTCATTCTGACTGTTCAGTCAGTCTGTCCTACTGAGGTGTTTCTGTATTTTCGCAGACTTTATTAAGCATGATACCTTTGTCTAGTGATAAGTTTTTTCCTGATAGTGGGTTCAAAATGAGAGGACGTCTCACCATCTTTGCTTCTAAGGAGCTTATTTTCTTCTAAGATTGATTTGTTCATTCTTCTGGCAGTTCGTGGTGTATATGCAGTATTCTTCTCAGTATCCCATTTTGAATACATTGGTTTTTCTCTCTTCCCTTTCATTGTTCACCTTACTCATTTCTGTAAAAAGATCATGGCTTGAGTCACTAAGGTGCACCTTAGTTAGCTCAGGCTCAGCTTTGCTTTTATAAACTTTAAAAAGGTTTATTGTGACAGATTTTCCCATTGCAAGGGACAACCTTGATGATTCAGTGTTTCATTGCTCTCAGCTGCTAATTTAAAAAACCAGCTTGAGTGCTTGAACTGCTCCAGGGAGAAGGATATGGCAGTCTGCTTTTGTAAAGATTGACAGCCTTGGAAGCTCTATGGAAGTTTCCTGTCCTGAAGAGTTGAAGTTATTAGGCAGAATCTGCTTGACCACAGTGGGTTTGATCTTTTGGGTTGATGCCCAGTACACTTGCCATTTGATTTCTTGACTAGTACTTCTCTGGATGTTGGTTGTTGACCCAAGTAGAATGAAAGCATTGACTAATTTTCTTCTTCATGTATTATGATGTTGTTTATTAGTCTAATTGTGAAGATTTTTGTTTTTCTTCATGCTCTGTATAATTCATACTGAAGGCTGCACAGTTATGAAATACTTATTTTTTATTACTTCTTTTTGTGTGTACTGTCAAATCAGCTCTGACTGGTATAGGAGGAGATTGTCCCTCCTCCAGCAGAGCATCTGGTGGATTTGAACCGTGTGCCTCTGGGATTGCAGTGCAGCTTCTTGCCACTAGGCCACCAGAGCTTCCCTAAATACTTCTTAAGTACTGTTCCTTTTTTGGCAAGGAAAGTTGTTTCGTCTACATATTTCATGTGGCAGGTGGCTATAATGGATTGTACAGATTTAGAGTCTTTAGAATGGGTGGTTTTATAACACATTTATGATTTTATAAAATGACCTTTTGATAAAATGTATATGAGGCAATGCCCTGATTATAAAGCAAAATACTACTCTTTTTGAAAAGTGGTTTGTCAAGGGAGCTCTGGTGGTCGAGTAGCAAGAAGCTGCGCTGCAATCCCAAAGGCGCAGGGTTTGAATCCACCAGATGCTTCCCTAGAGAAGGAGAGGCAATCTCCTTCTGAGCCAGTTGGATCCTATTCGACAGTACACAACAACAATAACAACCAAACAGAAAAAAAAAGAAAAGAAAAGCAATTTATGAATGAAATCAGGAATATCTGATACTGGAAAAAAATACTTCACAAAGGTTATACAATGTAGAGTAGATCTTCCTTTCATTCTTTCTTAACTGTCCTTTTCCTTCTCTGGAGGTAGTCATTCCTAGGTTTCTTTTTAGAGTATTTTAGGCTGAGTGTTCTAGAGAAGCAAAACCAATGAAGGTCATGTGTATAATTTATCTTTTGTCTGTTTTAGGACCTTGTGGTGTATAGTCTGTAGGGAGTTGCTCTTCTAATCCAAAGACTCTCTATCTTTGGCAGTTAAAATCCACCAGGGAGGAAGATGGACAGTCTCCTCTTATGCAGTTTACAGCTTCAGAAACCCAGTGGAGGGTGAACAGCAGTGAGTGAGTGAGAGATGTATATAGGGGTGTGTGTGTATAACCCTATATAGGCAGGGACAACACTGTAACTTGTGGTTAACTCCACAATGAGGGATTTATCTTCCAATGTTCTATAAATTGCTTGTCTGTCAGATATTCCTCTAAATCTGAACATTCAGATTAAGACAGACTAGGAAGAAGGATTAGCCATCCACTTCTGAAATAGCAGGCCTCTGAAAACCCTGTGTACAACAGAATACATGTAGACTAACAGAGAGGGCAACTGAGGTAGGACTTTCAAGTATGGAAATACAAAGGAAGAGGAACAGTTGTAAGCAGACACTAGTGATTGGAACATGGAATGTGAATAGAAAACCAGATACACACCCCCCCACCCTCTATATAAAAACTCCAATATTTAGCATCATATACATACACATATACATATACATAGGATCATGAGTCGCAAGTAACTCGATGGCACGTAACAACAACAACAACATATATATATGACCTTATATATATTAAAAACCCCCACGTGTGTGTGTGTGTATATGTATATGTATATATGTATGTATATGTATGTGTGTATATATATATATGTTTGTGTGTATGTATATATATTTGGAAGCAGGAATGACATCCACTTCCTAAATAACATGCCTCTGGAAACCCTGTGAACTTTGATAAACGGTGATAGTCATAGAGGGGCTTCAAGCCTTTTGTTCATAGGGTCACTATGAGTTATGCTCAACCTGAAGGCAATTAACAGCATATATATGTATACACACACATAGAAAGAGTGATTTATATCAGAGGAAGCAGCTTACACATTTGTAGAGTTCAGTAAGCCTTGTGTCTGTGGGTATCGACTGCAATAGCCAATGACAGGCAATATGGTATGCTAGATGATGAGGAGCTTACACAGGATCTGGATCTAGCAAAAAGCAAATAGTTGGGCAGGGAGAAAAGTGCAGCAATGAATGAATGGAAATCCAAAATCTCTGTAAATGTTTATTAAAATTAATAAAAAAGAAAAAAAGAAAGAAAATAATTGGAAAAAACCCCAAACAAACAAAAAACAAGTTGTCTTTACCAGAATGACCATATCCCCAAGGAAATTCCTTTTCACCTGATTGGCTACTCTTACCAGAATTTACGAAGGTAATTAATTCTGTCTCATCAAAGGAATGACTGCATCATAACTGTCAGTCCAGAGAATCCTAAGCAGCCAAATTGACACACAATCTTAGCCATCACAGAGAGATTTTGTGTATACTTATTTTAAGGCAAATGATAGTGGGCTCTACATATGACACAACCCTGTTTGCTAAATCTGAGGAGGACCTGAAGCACTTGTTGCAGAAGTTCAAGGACTGCAGCCTTCAATATGGATTGAAGCTCAATATTAAGAAAACAGGGATTCTCAGCGCTGGGCCAATTGGCAGCATCATGATGAGTGGTGAAGAGATTGAGATTATTGACAGCTTCAGTTTGCTTGGTTCTACAATCAACACTCTTGGTACCAGCAGCCAGGAAATGAAAAGATGAATTGACTTGGGAAAGTCTACTGTCAAGAGACCGCTCCAAAGTACTGAAGAGCAATGATGATATTGGTCTGGAGACCAAGGTATGCCTGAAACAGGCCATGGTCTTTGTAATTTCTTGATATGCATCAGAGAGCTAGACCCAGTGGCTAGGGATGATAGAAGGAGAGTTGATGCCTTTGAGCTTTGGTGCTGGAGAAGAGTATTGAATATACCATGGACTGCTAGGAGAACAAACAAGTTCATCCTGGAGAGGGTGAAGCCAGGATGCTCCTTGGAGGCAAGGATTCTGAAGCTTCATCTGACATACTTTGGACATGGTTCAAAGTGGGATCAGTCCTTGGAGAGGGATGTTATGCTTGGGAGGATGGAGGGACAGAATAAGAAAGGAAGACCCTTCATTGAGATGGATTGATTCCGTCCCTGGGCTAATGGGGATAGGCGTGTTGGAGACAGTAAGATTGGCAAGAGATAGAGCAGAGTTTAGGGCTGTTGCACATAGGGTTGATATGAGTCTCAGGTGACTGGACAGTACATAAGAACAACAAATAAAACTTGAAAATCCTTGGGGTAAGCCGTCATGGCCCTCTGCCCGGGGCGGGCTGTCCTCAGCCCTCGGCTCGGGGCGAGCCATCATGGCCTTCTGCCCGGGGCGGGCTGTCCTTGGCCCTCGGCTCAGCCCTCTGCCTGGGGCGGGCTGTCCTCGACCCTCGGCTGGGGGCGAGCCATCACAGCCCTCTGCCCGGGGCGGGCTGTCCTCGACCCTCAGCTGGGGGCGAGCTGTCACGGCCCTCTGCCCGGGGCGGGCTGTCCTCGGCCCTTGGCTCGGGGCGAGCTGTCTTCGGCCCTCGGCTCAGGGCGAGCCGTTATGGCCCTCAGGTGAGCTCCTCAGTCCCCAGATTGTGCCATCTGACCCCTGGGTAGGAAGAAAAAATGCCTAGGGTATCCAGAGAATTTTATCTAGGCTACTTTCTGCCACCCTCTCCCCCAGTAAACCTGAAAGCAACACCCCCAAAGCCCCCCTATTTGTAACTCACAAGTTTGTTCTCTCTAGGTTTGCTCCCTTTCCTACAGGTAACCTTACCACTGAGTTTTACTTCAGACCTGACCCCGAACCCAGTGCCAGTGACAAAAAGGAAATAAAACTGCCAGCTAAAGAAGCAAAGGAGGATGGAGCTTCTGGGTTCAACCAGCCATCCCCATTGGACCCACCTGGGAAAACACTTTGCAGTCCAGAGGGGAGCAAATGACAGAAAAATAACTTCTAACTGAACAAGAAGGCAAGCAGCCTTAACCCAAGATCACCATTAAGGTGATAAAGTGTCCTCCCTTTCCCCCTTCACATCAATGCCCCTGTTCAGCATGAAGAAGCCAGAGAGTTGACATCCAGTTCCCAAATCAGTAAGACAGTTGATTTAACTACCATTGGAAAATGCTTGTCATTTTCCTGTAGCATCTGGTCCCCACTGGATCACTTTCATTTACTTCACCTGCTCCCCCCACCAACCAATTTCTGCAGCTCTGCAACTGCATCCCTGCCCATCCTCACCCTTCTGCCACAACCCTCACCTTCTTGTACCCCCAATTTGTTTTTTCCCAATAAAAAGAAAAAAAACACAAAAAAACCTTGAAAATCATCAATGTCTTAAGTACTGAAACATTTCCTTCCTATTAGTAGATTGATTGTATAGACTTGTATAATTTATTCAACCATCCTCTTGATGACTGGCTCCAATAATTTGCTAATACATATCTTCTTGTGTTTTTAGCAGTCCATGGGATATCCGGTACTCCAGCACCACAATTCAAAAACTTTAATTCTTCTGTCAACCTTATTTATGGTCCAGGAAGTACAGTCAGAATGCTCCTTGGAGAGAAAGATGATGAAGCTTCATCTCTTATAGTTTGGATTTGTTAGGTGAGGCTATACCTTAGAAAGTGACATCATTCTTGGAAAGATAAGAGGGTCACTGAAGGAGAGAAAGACCCACAATGAGATGGATTGACACAGTGACTCTGGCATACAACAACAACAACAACAACATGTTGGAGAGAGATACATTTTTGTGATGTTGAAATGTATATTTGCTTTGTGAAATACTCTTCAAGTGCAGTCAGGGTTAGACTTCACTATAGAAGAGTACAGTCGAATCGCTTGTGACTCATAGTGACCCTGTGTACAAGAGCCCTAAAGACTACTCTGTCCTTTGTCAACCTTGCCGTCTCTGACACACTCACTCCCACCATTCCAGTCACAAAATTGGTCCATCTCATCGAGGCTCTTCCTCTCCTGTGCTGTCCCTCCAGTCTCCCAAACATGATAGCCATTTCCAAGGACCAGTCCCCTTGCAACATGTCTGAAGTATGTTAGATGAAGCTTCAGAATCCTTGACTCCAAGGAGCATTCTGGCTTCAGCTTCTCTAGGACAAACCTGTTTGTTCTCCTAGCAGTCTATGGTATATTCAACACTCTTCTCCAATACCACAGCTCAAAGGTATCAATTCTTTTTCTATCATTCTTAGTCACTGTCCATAATTGCAAAGATTATTGCACTTATCAGGCGAACCTTAGTCTCCAGCCTGACGTCGTTGCTCTTCAGTACTCTTAAGAGGTCCCTGACAGCTGACTTTCCCGATGCAATTTGTCTCTTGATTTCCTGGCTGCTGGTACCAAGAGTGTTGACTGTGGAGCCAAGCAAACGAAAACTGTTAACTATCTCAATCTCTTCCACTATCCATACTGAGGCTACCAATTGGCCCAGTGGCGAGAATCTTTGTTTTATTGATGTTGAACTTCAATCCATATTAAAAGCTGAAGTTCTTTTTTTTTTTTTTTAAAAGCTGAAGTTCTTGACCTTCTTCAGCAAGCTCTTCAGGTCCTCCTCAGTTTCAGCAAACAGGGTTGTGTCATCTACTTAACGCAGGTTGTTGATGACTCTTCCACCAATCCTGATGCCACATTCCTTCTCATACAGACCTGCGTCTTGGATGATCTGTTCTGCATACAGATTTAAATGGTATGGAGACAGAATACATCCCTGACGGACCCCCTTCTTGATTTTGAACCATGTAGTGTCTCCTTGCTCTGTTCTGATGACTGCCTCTTGGTCCAAGTATAGGTTTCGCATAAGCACAATCAAATGTTCTGGGATTCCCATTCTTCTCAGAGTCAGCCATAGCTTGTTGTGATCCACACAGTCAAAAGCCTTTGCATAGTCAATGAAGCACAGATAGACATTCTTCTGGTATTCTCTGCTTTCTGCCAAGATCCATCTAACATTAGCTATAATATCCCTTGTACCACGACCTTTTTTAAATACAGCCTGCACATCTGGCAGTTCTCTGTTGACATATTGTTCCAAACGTTTTTGGATAATTTACAGCAGAATCTTGTTTGCATGTGATATTAATGATATTGTTCGAAGACTTTAAAGTTAATATAATTTGAAGGAGTCTTAGTGGTGCATTGGTTAAGTTCTTAACTGGTAACCATTGGTTGGAGGTCCAGACCCACCAGATGTCATTGATATGTTGTCAGTTGTGTTGTTACGTCCACCAAGTAGATTACTACTCATAGTGATCTTGTGAACATATCTAAAACTTGTTCTGTCTTATACCATCCTCACAGTTGACATGCTTGAACCCATTGTTTAATGACTGTGTAAATCTGTTTTTTTGATGGTCTTCCTCTTTCTCTGACCTCCACCTGTCCCAGCTTGATGTATTTTTCCAAGGATTGGCCCCTCCTAGCAACATGCTCAAACTGAGTGAGACAAAGTTTTACCATCCTTTTTTCCCAGGAGTACTCCACATGCACTTCCTCTAAAATAGACTTGTTTTTGACCATTCATAGGATTGCTTAAATTGAAGTCTTGAAGACAGACAAAAAAAAAAAAAAAAAGAAAAGTTATAATTTGATAATTTTCTTGGTGATAAGCTCTTAGTGTATGTAAATGTATTCTTAAAAATAAGCTTCTTCCTTATCTTATGACTATATAATATGAGTGCTGATTTTGGACTCCAAAACAAAGGGGCAAAACAATTTTTTTCTCCTCATGTGAACATTTTAATTTTGAATTGCTAACATGGCTATTTCTATAAAATAGGTATTATTAGGTTTAGAATCATAGGAGTGAGTGGACACATCTATTTAAAAATTTTGTCCATTTATAAACAGCTGATGGTCCAATACTTCCTGTAATAGCTGTTTTGAGCAGGATAAAAGAGAGTCTCAAGAGAGATGACAGGATGTAATTCAGGATACAAGTGTGCAGGAGTAATATTTATTGAGAACTTAAGTTCTTAGCCATCAGTGAATAACAGGTCAGAGAGAAATAAAAGCCTATAGAATCTTCAAACAACTGGTGTCCTTTAAAAATAGATTTAATTTTAAAATAATTAAAGTAATAGTGTTTTCCATTATGCCCCTCTTTAAATGCATTTTATGAAAAGAAAATACGCTAACCAATATAAAATAAAAATAAAAAACAAAAAAGAAATTACCCTACTTGTAGAGCTTTTTGAACCTGTTGTGTACATTCTATTTAAAACATTTCTTTGAGATTTTCTGGTTGATGATCTCATTTTCTAATACATCTATCTTGGAAGAAACACAACCAGAATAGAATGGTGAGACTGTGTCTTGTGTGCTTTGGACATATTTTCAGGGGAAATCTCTCCCTAGAGGACATCATGCTTCAAAAAGTAGCAGGTCAGTGAAAACGAAGAGGAAGAGGGATTGAGTCAGTGGTCAACAGTGGGCTCAAAGAGCATTTACTGGGTTGGGCAGTTTTATTCTGTTGTAGAATAGGTCCATAGTGGTCAGAATCTTCTTGACAAAACCAAACAACAACAACAAAGCATTTAATGAGATTAGGGAATAGATTTAATTACCAAGTACACTAGCCAACTTTATTTTATTCTGTGACTCCAGACCCAGACCCATTGATAGCAAACTGTATTGTAGGTGTTTGTATCTAGCTAGAAAGATAAATCATTTGATAGAGAAGTAATGTGCAACGTAGGAAACTGGTGGTTAGTTAGGCCTTTCTTTGTGAAACTTGTAATTTTCTATGTGACTGTTATAAAAAATAAAGGAGCCAAGCAATAAGAGGCATAAAGTAGGTGAATTTTTTTTTTTTACCCTTTGTAGTGAATATGATTAGTATAATTGCAGTGACAGAATAGCCTAAATACGGATTAAATCTTGTTGTTGGTTTGGATTTAGGAGCAAAATTTAAAAACCGGACCTATTTTTTTCCTCCAGAAAGGTTTTTATAGCTTTAACTTGTGTAATATAGAAAAAAAAGAATTAAAAAAATAAAAAAGAGACACTGATTTTGGACTTCAGCTTCTCAGCAACTATGAGGGAATAAATATCTGTCAAAGCCAAACCAAAAAACCCCCAAAAACCCCAAAACCCAAGAATTATATTGTCTCGTTGTGTTGACCTTTATAGTATATTAGTATTAAAGTGGAACACTTTTTTTTGTATTAAGACTTACCAAGTAGTAGTTGTACATGATTAAATACGCCTGTAGTACCCCAGTTCAAACATGTTGCTGTGGTGATTCTGACTCATACATAAAACCCCTGTAGTCTGGGGTGGAATGTTTGGGTGTCCCAGACTTACATCAATAATGCTATCCATTAAATGAAAAAGGACAAATCTTCCTCTTGTTCTTACTCTCTATGCTCCACTCTTCACTTCTCAGAAGTAACCAGTCATTAATTACTTTTCTTTTAACATTAACCATTTCTGATACAGTTTTTTTATATGAATGAAACACAATGTATACGAATTTTGTATGCAGACCAATATGAAATTAAAGAAATGTGTTCAACTATAAGACAGCAACAATATGGTTTTCTCTGCCTTGATCCTTATTAAACAGTTATGAACATTTTGCTTTATTTCCTTTCTCTGAAAATGTGTTTTAAGGAGCCTTAGTGGTGCAGTGTCTTATGTGGTGTTGCTGGTCTACCAACAGAAAGATTGGTGGTTTAAAATCATCAGTTGAGCTGTTGGAAAGTAATGTGGTAATCTGCTCTCTTTTTTAAAAAAAAATATTTTTTTACATCATCATTCATAGACATTGTGTTTCATTAGTGTACATTGTGTCATAATAATTCATATACTTTTTTTATATTTAATTGTGCTTGTCATCCTGTCTCACCTAATCCACACTGGACCTTGCCTATTCCCTCATCCTCCCACCATCTGCCCACTAGTCTCTGCTGCTCTTGTTGATTTTTTTGCTCCTCCTCCTGCCCTTTCCCCTTCCCATTTTGAACAGTTAAGCCTATCCTATTCCTGCTACTTGCAGTAGGCATACTGTCCTTTTGTCATTTCTTCCCAGGTTGGTCTTCCCATGTCCTGAACTTTTAGAGTGTTCATTAACTGTATATTCTGTTTCTGCTCTCCTGATCCCTCCACCCCTCCAGTTTCCCTCCAGTTTTCACAGTAATGGTCTTATACAGTATTTGTTCTTTTGAATCTTTTCTTACCTTTTGCCCAGTTGTTTTTATTATACTGTGTGCTAAGGTTAGTAACACACTTTTTTTTTTTAAAAATTTTATTATTTTTGTGTGAGTGTACCGTCAAATCAGATCTGACTGGTACAGGAGGAGATTGTCCCTCCTTCCCCGGCAGAGCATCTGGTGGATTCAAACCGTGTGCCTCTGGGATTGTAGTTGCAGCTCCTTACCACTAAGCCACCAGAGCTCCCCAGTAACACACTATTAATCAGAAGCCTCAGGTCAATGTAAATGGTCATCCAATTATATAAATATATAATATGTTTGATAATGTTTGATATTAACAGCTCCGTTTGTGGCTCAATTCCCCAATTCCTCTGTGGTCTTCTGGGTTCAGTGAAAAGATTAGCTAGAAGGTCCTATAGGGATTCAGACCTGTCAGGGAATGACTCATATGACTGCAGGTATGCAGGCTATTTTTTTTCTTTCTCTGATGAGCACTAGGCAGGTTGGATGCTGCCGTTTCTGTGTTGGTGTTTTTCACACATGTACCCTTGTGGAGAGTGCTCTCTTATGTTGATCCTCCAGCTCTTGCTGATTTGTGAGACCATACTGAATTCTTTGACTCCATGTAATGTCCTCCAGCTTTGCCTGTGTTGGGTTGTATTTTACAAAATGGTTATTCCTTAATGCATAGTAATTACTACATTGTGTGAATGTATCAGAATTTGTCTACCCATTTGTTTGTTGATGGGCATTTGGGCTGTTTCCATTTTCTTGCTATTGTGAATAAACATGGGTGTACATATCTCTTTGTGCCTCAGCTCTGATTTTCTTGGAGTATATTCCTAGTCGTGGGATAGCTGGGTCATACGTGATTGCTCTATTCACCTTTTTGAGAACACTCCAGACTGCCACAGTGATTGTACTATTCTATAATCCTAACTGCATTGCTTGAGAGTTTCAAACTCTCCACATCCTTACATTTATTGTTTGTTGTGCTGTTCAACTTTGCAGTTGTAGCTGGAATGAGATAGTATCTCATTGTTTGGATTTGTATCTTTCTGATTGCTAGTGATATTCGACATTTTCTTATGTGTTTGTTGACCATGCAGATATCCTTCTTAGTGAAGAATCTTGTCTTTTGCCCATTTTGTAACTGAATTATCAGTCTTTTTCTTGTGAAGGCAGTATAGGCAATCTGATCTTGTTAAGATCTATAGTCTCTAATGCCCCCTGTGCAGGCTTGCCATGAGGTGGAGTCAAAGAGTAGGTTTGGTCTTGATTTTCTAATTATATTTGTTAATGTTGTTTTAGGTGCCATCAAGCCAACTACGTCTCACTCATAGCAATCTTGTGAACAAGAGTTGTGAATCTGCCCTATTCTGCACCGTCTTCAGTATCTCTGATATATTGGAGCCCATTGCTCAGACATCTCTGATATGTTTGAGCCTATTGCTCAAACCTTCTTTTTTGAAATTTTTTTTTTATTTTAATGAACATTTACTCAAACCTTCTTATTGATTGTCCTGTTTTTGACCCTTCCTAGCAGGATGTCTTTTTCCATATACATGTATATATTTCCTGAACCATTTGAAAGTAAGTTACAGTCATTAAGTCATTTAATATTTCAACATGTAGCTCCTAAAAAGAAACATTTCCCAGCAAAATAATAATATAATTATTACAAATAAAAGCCCCATTTTCACTGATTTGATTCTTATAATGACCTTATAGGACAGCATAGAATGCCAAGATTTTTCCTCCTCCTTTTGCCAAGGAGTGGCAGGTAGTGGGTTTTAGATGTTAGTGCTCAACTCACTGCACTACCAAGTACCTTCAGCATTATATTTAAGAACATTTCAATTTTGTGTATTTTTAAAACCTCTTTGTTATGGTAATATATAAAAATATTTATCATTTCAATTGTATACTTTAGTGGTGTTAATCATGTATGATGGGTAATGGTGGAATCGTTATTGGTTTAAAAAACTTTATTAGCTCAAGTAGTATTTGCACTTATTAAGCATTAACTCCCTATATCCTCTGTCTATAGGTCAGTAGTTGCCAGAGTGTACTTTCTGGCCCTTTGCATTTACTTCATTTTAGATGTCCTATGTAAGTAAGGTCATACTGTATTTATCTTTTGTATCTGGTTATTTAGAATATTTTCAGATTTTGATTAATGCAGTAGAATAGAAGTTTTACTTTTTAATAGAACCAAAAAACAACCAGAAATTCTAGGTTGTTCCTTAACCTTTGTTAATGTATTGACTTTATCCTAATCCCTCTTTCCCTGTTTTTTTTTAAAAGGAGAATATGTATATTAGGTAAACATTTGCTTATTTTGTTTGATCTACTTATATAGTCAGTGGAATACATGTTATTTTTGTGGTTTTTGTTTGTATTCAAAAGACCTCTTGAGTTTTCCATATCTTACAAGATTTGAAATAGAAAATTACATGCAGTTTATAATGCAGTGAAAAGGTCTTGTTATGTTACATGTTGTTTTTGATTGTCCTGGAGTCAAGCACGACTCATCGCTACCCTATCAGCAACAGGTGTGAAGTCTTTCAGTAACTATTGTCATTTATCAAAGTTCTTAAAGTTTCCAGAGGCTTGTTATTTAGGAAGTGGATGCTTCCAAATGTTACATATAGTATATGTAATTTCAGTTTGTATTTAATACATGTAAGAAACTGAAGCAAGGTAAAATCAATTATGTACTTTTAAAATGTGGCCAACTTTTTTATTGCTTAAGGAATGCTGAGTTTCTGTAAAGGTTATGAAAATGTTTGGAAATAATGCTGCCGGTTGCACAGCATAGTGAACATAATTAACTCACTGAACTATACATGTAAAAAGAATTGAAATGGCAAATGATACTCTACCACAATATCCATCCAACTTCTGATTTTTCATTTTGAAGAGCAGGAAAGAATGTAGTTATTCTTGGTACTTTAAAATTTAACATTAGGTTATGCATTCACTTAACATGTAAATCTGTATTACTTAAATGCTGTTGCACTTGAATAACTGAACGAAATAAATCTCTTTGTTAACCTTCACCAATATGAAAAGAAAAAAAAACCCACAATAAACAAAAAACTCCAACAAAACAAAACCCAAACTCTTGCACTAATGAAAAATTGTGCTGCAAATCTAACTTGGGGTAGATTTAATTACTCTGCTCTGTTCTCCAGTCCCCCTGCCCTTACCCAAATGTAGCACTATACATTATGCTTCTTCCTCGTAGAGTATCTATTAAGCTATGCAGGAGAAATCATCCTGTTTTAGCCTTTACTCTGTTGCTGTAACTATGGAACTATAGCTCATAACTCAGAGGAATGTACTATAAGAGGGGATAAATGTGTTCCCCTTAGATTAATGGTTTATGAGAACTGCTAGAGGGAGATTGGTTGATTATTATGAACAGACACCGATGTATTTGCAGAGGAAGCAAAATGTATAAAATTATGAATTAAAGAGCTACAACAGCAAGTAAGTCTGGATAGTTAGATTAATTGCTTGAGATAGAGGTTGGAATTGAGTTTGAGAGTACAAAGATGAGATGTGATAGTGGGTGACAACCTAAAGAATTTAACTTGAATCTGATGGAGAAAAGAAGAATGATAGACCATAAGTGGGATAGATTGTACTGGATTCCAAAGAGAACACAGAACTCCCACCACTTGAATTTGAAAGAAACACATACTTCTTGTAAGATGCAAATAACAAATAAAAAAGTGTAGACAGTGAAAGGCCCATATAATTCTGTTCACTAGAGATTGACACCGTTAACAGTTTTGGTGTATGCCATCATAGAGGAGCATTTCATAATCACACTAGAGCAGCAGTGGTGACTGTAGAGTGGAAAGAGGCATGTGATAGGAGAAGTGAGGCTGGAGAAGGAGTCTAGGTGAGAAATGATGGGTGCCTGCGCTTTAGATGTAGCTATAGGCAGACATAAACAAAACCCAGTTTTTACCAACAGCATTATTCCAGAGTAGAGGGAGAGTAGATCCTCTGTTCATATTTATTTCCTGTTCCCAGGCTTATCACAGAGATGTGGATGTTGAAAGTAGTAATTAAAGTCTGTGTTATTTTAAAATTTTTAAATTTATTTTGTTGGGAAAATGCACAGCAGAACATGCACCAATTCATGTTTCTGCATGTAGAGGTCAATGACATTGATTATACTCTTTGATAATTCAAATATTTGCAATAATTTTCACCCTCTTTTTTTAGTTATTTCTCCCTTTATTAACAAACTGACTTATTAGCAAGATTAGTTAAGTTTTCAATATAATCTTTCTGTTGTCATTCTGATCCTATAAAACAGATCTTGAAAGAGCATAAACAATGCTCAAGACAGATGTTCAGTTTTAGTTAAACTAAACTTGTATTTTATTTTAAGACTTAAGAGTATTTTTGGTTTAAGGTTTAAAGAGAAATAATAGTTCTAGGATTTCAAAGATTGGATTCCATGAATGTCTAAAATTTGGTTCTGCATTTTGCTTCTTTTGATCAAAGAACTTTTGGCCATAACGTTCAGTAATGGTCACTGACTGCTGGCTACTTCTTGCTTCATGGCAAAAAAGGTGGCAGTTGTTCATGGAGACAGTTAACCACATGTTCCATATCCTTCTCTGCGTCTGAGTCTGTCTTCCTCTGTTGATCCATTGAATAGGCCAGTAAATTGTGTTTTGACACAAAAAAGTTACTATCTTCTCTTCACTGTTTTCTTCCTTGAATAAAGAATAACAGATTACCTTGAGAAGTTGTTTATGTTTTGCTGTATAATTGCAACATTAGCTTTTATGCTTCAAAAGTTCACATTGGAATGAAATTATTTTGAAGAGTCAGGGTAAAGATTGGGAGGAAAAAAACCCCTTGGGTATTTGAAGAAATGAGATTCTTTAACCCTGAGTTAAAAACTGCCTGAATCTTGAGGAAACTCTTGTATATGCCAGAATTTGCTGCCTTTTTCACCACTGGGAGCAGAGCTATAAACGTGATGTTATAAAACCTCTGGTGTCTGTTGTTCATAGTGTTGCAATCTTGGCACGTTTCCCTAAGTTTTGGCACGCAGTGAAGGATCTTCATTAACCAGAAGAATTAAAAAAAGGATTAGTTGATGTCTTAGTTATCTAGTCCTGCTGTAACCAAAATGCCACCAGTGGGTAGCTTGTTGTTGTTGTTGTTGTTATGTGCCGTCGAGTCGTTTCCGACTCATAGCGACCCTATGCACAACAGCCCTAAACCCTGCTCTATCCTGC
>NW_006399752.1:25971371-25995319 GCF_000299155.1 Elephantulus edwardii
CTCCAGCCTCATTCCTGTAACCAAGCCCATGTTTTCTGACTACTGATTCTTCTTCACTATTCCCAATAGTGGGTAGCTTGAAGAAACAGAAATTTTACACACACAGACACACAGACACACAGACGTGCACGTGTGCATGTGTGCATGTGAGCAGTATACTTTTGTAAATGTACACATTTATTTCCTTGGAAACCCAGTGAAGGATTGTTGAGAGCCAGAATCTTCTTGACACCAGTGGTTTTAGTACAGGAAAAGGCTGAAAGCCTTTTTGGTGGTTTAATAGCTGCATGTCCAATTAGTGAAGGAGATTGTGATGAATCATTGTTTTGGGAATAAAGTTTGGTTCAGTTGTTCAGTGATAGCAGATTTATAAAACTTTAAAGGGAAAGTACAAGTTGTCCATAAATTGCATGTTCAAGTTAGTTTTTCATAGTCTGAGGATTTATTGTATTCCCAAATAAGATTCTGCCTACAGATATATGGGTTAGGATTTACAACACATGTTTTAGCGAGACATAATTAAATCTCTTAACAGTCAGTTAATGGCTGGATTAAGGCAATTATCACTGGATGAGAAAGACTTAGCTCAATATTATCAGCCTTCTTGCTTTCACATATGATGAAACATTTTTCTGTGATTTTGAATCAATTGTTTGTTGTTGGTTTGGTTTTTTGGTTTCTCTATAGAAAAAAAAATACTTAAAAAACATTCCCATCGAAGAAAACTCATTTTGTTTGCTCAGCTTTTCTTTGACTAATTTTCAGTTTGGAAATTCTGTTTAATTTTAGTATCACTGTTTCAGGGAGCTCTTGCCTAGTGGTAAGAAGCTGTGCTGCAATCCCAAAGGCACAAGATTGAATCCACAAGCTGCTTTGTGAGAGAAAGATGGACAGTCTCCTCTCATGTGATTTACTGCCTCTGAAAACCTGCTTAAGGGTCAGATGTGGGTCGTTTCCAACTGGCCAGCACACAATAAATAACATGCCACCATTTCAGAGAATTTCTTGTTTAGTTTTATGTTATAATCTTTCATGAACCTCTCTTAAAAGAGTTGCTTGAATATGCCGGTGCTACATATTGTTTGAGATTTAGGGAAGAATTGGGTAAGCACTATTAAATCACAAAATTTTTAGAATTAAAATCCCTCCCTCAAGCTACTTTCCTGTTTAGGTTCTGCATTTTATTGATCATTTTGCTGGTGAGTAATGTAGAGAATTGAGGCTGTAATTTTGCTAGCATGATTAGAAGCATGCTGTAATGATTTTAATCCAAGATTTTGAAAGTTACAATACTTGTAAGTATTAATCACATGACAGCAAGATTAAAAAAATGGGAGAAAAAAATCAGTCAATCTGACTACTAATATTACTTGGCTATACATTCTTTAGTGTCTTTTAGCCTTTTTCTTTTTAAGAATTTTCTTTTAGTTTTATAAGCATTTACCCTTTTGTTGCTATTCCTCACATATATTTTAATTTTCCAAGAAAATATGGAAAATGCTGAAGAACATGTATGTAGCATGAGTACTTAAGAACATAGACAGTTATTTGGACTTCTCTACATAGGTGTGGTTGTAGTTCTATAGCCAGGCACTTCTTAAGGTCCCTGTCTCAATTTCTTCACCCATAAAGTGGCAATGATAATAATACCTTTGAGTTGTTGTGAAGAGCAAATAAGTTCAGATCACATCATATGTAAGACTTTGTTGCTTATTATTATTTTATTGAGTGTAATTTTATCTCTTTTTCACAAGTTTTTAAAATTTGCAAATAGTTACTGTGTTTCAGTTCTTAGAATAGAATGTCACAAAGACCACTTTTAGAGTAAGATACCATCTAGAAGTTGTTTGGAGATTAACAAGATATATCTCAGGAGGTAGTGCTGGACACATAGCTAAACAAGTAGTGTGGTGCAGGCATCTTTGGGCTCTTTTGGCCAGCTTAGCCATTTTATTTCTTTTTTTGGGCTTCTCCACTCAGCTCTCCACTTGGTTAGGTACTTATTATTCCATTCTGACTCTTACTTAGCATCTTTTTTTTTTTTAAACTATATCCATTTTTATAATTCTTCCTGTCTACAACATTGGCATTTTATTTTTTTTTAATTATTAAATTTTATTAGTTTTAGTGAACATTTACAGAGATTTTGGGTTTTCATTCATTCGTTCATTGTTGCACTGTTTTCTCTACCTTCCTCCCCAGTTCGTTCTTCTTCCCCCCTTACTTAGCATCTTAATTTTAAAAAGTACATTGACTTAAATTTGTGTATGATGTAACACTTACTTACAGCATTTTAAATATTTGATCTCGTTTGATATTCGCTATAAATCCAAGCGATACATTGTGACAATTTATCCCTCACTGAACAACTCTGGTTGCCACAAGATTAAGTGACTTGCCTCAGATCACAAGGCAATTAAGTAATCTAGCTGAACCTTGAACTCAAGCCACTTGACTCCATGGCCACCGTTTTATAATATTTTGTAATACTGGATTTCTCCCTTAGCATAATGCTTTGTATAGTTATCTCTTTCCAATTATTTGTTATTCCTAAAATGGAAAGAAAACGTCCTATTTTTGTTAATCATCTTGAGAATACACACACACACACACACACACACACATAAACTCAAGTATCTACATGTACAATTTAGTGCCACTGATTACATTTTTTGAGCTGTACAGTCATTCTCACCCTCCCTTTTTGAGTTGTGCCTTAATCATGAACTTCAAATAAAAAACCCCTCAAATTCACTGCTTTTGAGTCACTTTCAATTCGTAGTGACTTTCCTCTGAATTTCTGAGGCTGTAAGTCTTAATGGGAAGTCACTGCCCATCTTTCTCCTTTGGAATGGCTGGCAGATTAAAATACCAGAGATGTGCAGCCCCTTGGTTAGCAGTGCAACACCCTGCAGACTACAGTGCTTCCTAAATTTCCTGTCTAATCTTTCAGGTTGCTGCTGTGATTTTGATCTTACAGAGTTTTATTTATTTACGTATTATTTAAGATAGTTTTTAAAGAGCATAATACTCAAGGCAGACGTTTAAATTGGTAAAGCTAAAGTAGGATTTGTTTTTAAGAAAACATCAGGGGATATTTTTAGTTTAAGGTTTAAAGATTATCTCAGGGGTTCATCCAGCCTTAATGGCTCCAGAAAGTATGTATTTAATGAGAATTTGAAAGTCTGTTCTTTATCGCCTCCTCCGCCCCTGTTTTTCATTCTGTAAGGGAAATTTTGATCAAAGTGTTTTGTAATTGTTTCTGGGTACCATCTAGTTCTTAATGGTCTCATGGCAGAGACGACAGTTGTTCATGAAGGCAGTCACATATTTCATTTCTCTCTCCTATTCCTGAGCCTTTTTACTCTCTTGTTCTAGGTGAATAGAAACCAACTGTTCCATCTTGGATGGCTACTTGTAAGCTTTTAAGACTCCAAGCACTACCCAAATAGGAGACAGAATAGAAACATTAAACATAGAGCTAGGTTAATTAACTGAGATAGCCTACAAAACCATGTCACTGAACGTCCAAATTCAGAAAGAAATCACATACTATGAGATGTTTGCCTTTAGAGAATTAGCCTCATCTGTACTCCTTTTTGTTCATTGTTCTTCCCCCTCCATTGTTGTAAATATGTTCATTCCACAGCTTTTGCCAGTTCAGTTTTTTACAGGTATACAGTATATTGACAGAACTTAAAATGATTGGTTTTGTTAGTTGATGTGCTTTTACTTTTGAAGATTTTAAAAATAGCACACAAAGAAATCTGTCTCATTACCATTGTGCTGGAACTGACTATGAGACTCAGGCTTTGAGACTATAAATTGCGTGGGTGGAGATAATCCATTTTTCTCTTGTGGATTTGATCCACCTTCCTTTGGACTGACAGTGCAATTCCTTATCCTCTGGGCTCCTAGAGCTCCTTTAAATTTGTTGTTGTGTACCGTAGGATTGAAACCAACCCACAGCTGACCCTCCAGAAGGTTATCAGATGCAGTTAATTGCGTGGGAAGAGATTTCCCATCCTTTTCCTATGGAGCAGCTGGTGGCCTTGAACTGTGTGCCTTGAGGATTGCAACACATCTTCTTGCCACTAGGCCACCAGAGCTCCCTTTAAATTGAGTAGCTAATAAATGTAACAGATTCGTTTTCCCAGAACCAGCTGTTCTTTTATTCTTGTCACCAGAAAAAGATGAAATAATTTTACCTGATTAGATATCTGATTTTTTAATGAATGTTTTCTAAAATGTCTTTCATGTTTCATGCTCAATTTAATTTTATGAAATTAGAATTAGATTGATTTCTCTCTAAAACTTAGCATATGTGGTACCTTGCTCAATTCAGTATTACTATCAATTAAATTTTGCATTTTTACTATCTTTACAGTCTGCTTTCTTTCTTTTTCCTCTACTTTTTGTACTCTTTTAGGTCTGATTTTAATTTGTTTTGCTTCTTTATTTCCAACAGTTTTTTTGGTGCTAAGGAGAGAATGAATTGTGAGCTGTAGATCCAAGCAGTTTGTTTTGTCAAGTGTACTTTATTTCTTACATAGACATTGGTTTTCTCACATGATTAAAATTATTAGTTTCTTTATGCCTATATGAATTCATAGCTCTTTTATTTTTCTGAGAGTATACTAATAACGTCTGTAAGGTGAGACTATAGTTAGGTTCAACTTTAGTTCTTTCTCTGTATTTAGCTGTGTAATATGACCTCTGAATGTTAACAATGTGGTGTTGATTTGCTTATTGCCAAATCTAAAGTCTGATTTCCTTGGCAGATATATAGACTTGTGATAGGCATTTGGCATTTTGTTTTGGGCAGTGTAACTTTTAAATCTACATAAACTTCTCTGCCTTTTGCCTCTGCTGTGTTCATAGATTCCAGGAGGGCTTCGTGTATGGACCTCAAGCGTTGGAGGTAGCAGACTTTTCAGCAGAAGGTAAAGCAGAGTGTTGCCTTCTGGTGTCATTGTGTGTGTGTGGTGGGGTGGGTATGTCCTAGATGAGAGCTGCTCAAGAATGCCATCACAAAATAACTTGATGTATTACAGATGCATTACATTACATTATATTCACAAAACTGAAAAGCAAGTTAATGCCTATACAATTTTATTTAGTCTTTCTAGGACCCATAAAATGTAGAAGATTATAGCTAAAACTAAGATCTGTTAAATTTTACTTTCGTCTCTTTAAGTAGGGAGTTCTGGTGGCCTAGTGGGTAAGGAGTTGCTCTGCCAACCCAAAGGTAGATGGCTTAAATACACCAGCTGCTCTGAAGGGGAAAGAGGGGCAGTCTCCTCTTGAGTGAATTACAGCCTCTGAAAGTTCACTAAAGGATCCTTCAAGTCAGTTTTAACTTGACAGTGATGAATGAGTTTTCTCCAAGGAAGAAAGATGGGCAGTCTCCTTCTGTGCAGTTTAGCTTCTGCAGATCCACTTAAGGATCAGTTATGAGTTAGTTCTGACTCAACAGCAATGAGTGGGTTTTCATTTACCTAACAAGTAGGAGTAATTAAGAAAAAGAGTGTGTTAGTATAACATACAGGATGTACTATATAATTTTCTCAGAACCAGCTTCAGTATGATTTTCTTCATGGGAAAAAGTCCAAGTCATTATTCATGTTTTGTATTCTTCTCTGTTGCTCTTTTCACTGAAAGATTGCTTCAGAATAAATGAAGAGGCATACTTGTCAATGACTCATGACTGGAAGATAGACATTCTTGCCATAGGTCCCATGTGCCAAAAATGTTAGCTTTCAATATGCTAATTATCTCTTTAGAACTTGTTTGTTCTTGTTTTAGTAGAGAAAGAAACACGTCCCACATACTTATAAAATATGTTTTTATAGAGGCAGTCTTAATGAGTTACTTTTAAAGAAAATAGTGTGACTAGAGATTAGAAATAATGACTTGCCTCTTTCTTGGATTATGCTTACATGATTTTTTTTGTAAAAAACATAAGGAATTTATGTGCAGATACTTGGATAATACTTTCTGTGAATTTGAGTTTATGTACTTTCTTCAGAAGATGCTTCTGCAGTTTTTTTTTTAATAATCTGTGGCAACCAACATAATGGTGTACTTTTGACAAACTTAATAAATCAGAGAAAATGAATGAGAATTAGAAGAGTATTTTCTTAAACCTTCTGGAAATGATACTTGTTTTGATTTTACAACTAAGTAACTGTATATTACACATTATATTCAGGAGTACACTTTATGTAAAGTTATGGGTAGTGTGCATCTGTTAAATCTCTGCTGTGTGCCCAGTGTATGTTCATTCCATTTTATAGGCAACTCAATTTTGCTATCTTTTTCACCTGCCTCTTCTTAAGAGGAGAGTCAGCTCTGGTGGCTTAGTGGTTAGGAATTGTGCTGCTGTACTAAAGGTACGCAGTATGAATCCACTATCTGTTCCACAGGAAAGATACACAGTTTATTCCTTTGTGATTTACTGGCTCTAAAAACCCATGGGAGAGTCAGCTCTGAGTTGGATTTGACGTGATGGTATACCACAACAGCCTTTTCAGAGAAACTGCATGTTTTAGCTAGAGGAAGTAAGCTAGAGGCTATTTTACTTCCTTCTTTTACTCTTTTATCTGCCATTTGGAGGATATTTTATATTTACTAGTACGAGTTAGAATGAGGTTCTGGTGGCCTGGTGGTTAGGAGCTGCACTTCCAACCCGGAGGCGAATCTTAAAGGCTGGCTTTTGGTTCAAATCCACCAGCTTCTTCACAGGAGAAAGATGAGCATTCTCCTCTAAAGTGATTTATTGCTTCTGAAAACCCACCGGAGTGTTAGTTGTGAGGTGGTACTGATGGTACAAAACAACAGCAGTTAGATTGGTAATAATTTAAAGGCCTTTTCATACTTCATTTTAAGGCTAGTCAGCTATGTTAATTGCAGTTGAATTATACACTTTCATATTTATCGCAAACTCAGAACTAATTCACTGCTATTGAGTTAGAACTGACTCACACTTGACCTTTCAGTGACTTTTCAAAGGCTGTAAATGCATGGGAGGAGATTGCCCATCTATCTCCCAAGGAGCTGCAGGTGGATTTGAACAGTCAGAATTGCTACTTTTGGGTTAGCAGCACAACTCCCTATGGATTATGGTGCTAGACTTCTTGTGTTTATTCAGAAGCCTTGGTCGTACAGTGGTTAAACCCTTGGCTACTTGCAAAAAGGTAGGTGGTTGATTATGGGAGAAAGATGAGACAGCTTTCATGAACAACTATACACTTAGAGACATTATGAGCAGTTCTGCTCTGTCCTGTGGAATGACTATAAATTATCAATGGTGGTGATGTGGGTCTTTAGCAAAATGACTTTTTAGCAGAGTTAGCTATGCTGTACTTTTGTTACCAGTTGAGAATTACAATAGATTATTCTAATCATTGTTTATCAGAAGTGAAGTACTGCTTTTACCAGAGTATAGGTAGACTCTTACAGTAAATCTCCATCTTCTTAGAGAAGCCAGATAGCCACTAATTAGTTGGTCATCTGATCAGTTGATCAATCTATCAAATATTTGAGTGTTTTTTGCAAGACATTATGATGGTTACGGGGATTATCTATGTATAGTGTTAGCTGCTCTTGGTAAACTATAGCCATATAACAAATGTTAAATTCAATACCTTTTTAATTTTTGGTGATATAATTTGCTAAAACTTATTTTCTTGTAGCCCCTCCTAAGTATTCTAATTGAGATGACTATCCATAGATTTAATATGTACTGTCTTAAAAATGTGCAGTTTTGGTGTAAGAACAAATACATAAATTGAGACTTTAATAGGTACTGGACACTGTACTGGGTGCTTTACCTATCAGCTCATGTTATCTTCAAGACAATCTTGCAAGGCAATGTATTACTATTCTTGATTTATAGATGCAAAAGCTGATAATCTGAAAGTACAAGTAACTAATTAGCTGATGAATTAATATGAATTATTAAGATAAATTATTTCATAGCCCAAGCTCTGCCAAAGAATACAAAAAGTTATTGGGCAAAGCAATGTAATATGGCTCTTATGGTACAGAGAATCCTTTGTGAATACAGAGGAGTTACCTTTGAGCTACATTTGTAAGGGAAATCTGTAAGTGCCCTAAACTGCCAACCCAGAGGCACTCAGTTCTAGTGGTAGAAGTTATGCTGTCAACCTAAAGGAATGTGGTTTGGATGCACTAACTAGCTTCTCTGTGAGAGGAAGATTTGCAGTCTCCTCCCATGCCATTTACAGCCTCTGAGCACCTGCTGGAGGATCTGCTGAGTCACTTCTGACTCAATAGTAGAGAGTAAGTGATTAAATGTGATCACAGAATATTTGAAAAGCTTGTCTTTGTTACATTAAGGGGAAGAGATCAGGGAGATCAGTTAGTATGGATAACACTGAAAGTCAAAAGATAGTATTTCGTGACTTACAGTTATAAAAATGTAGTGGAAAAAAGCAGTTGAATAAGTTTTGAATAAGGTACCCACCTTCCCACTCCCCCTTCCCCTGCCCCTAAGGTAATTTCTCCTGGATTTACTTATGCCATGTTGAATATGAAAGCGTAGATCACTGAACTGTTGTGTAAATCTCAAGCCCACTTTTGTCAGCTGGCTTAGAATACAGGGTTCAACAGTAGCGTCAGGGAACAGAATGATTGAAAGAATAGGGAAAGTCTGAGGAATCCTAAGAAGATTTCCTAAAATTTATTTTATTTATTTCTCATATCTCTAACTCAGCTCATTGTAGTTGAGTCGGAGCTTACTCACAGCTGACCCTCCAGTAGATTTTCAGAGACTGTAAAGTGCATGGAAGGAGTTTGCCAGTCTTTTCTTCCATGGAGCCACTGGTGGATTTGAACCTTAAGGTTAGCAGCACAGCTCCCTATGGTGGTGGTTGTTATGTGCCATTGAATCACTGCAACTCATAGCAACTCTGTGCACAAAGCTCTGAACCTTGCCCTATCATGAGCCTGTCTCACTGGCTCTGACACAGGGACTACATCACAAATGTTCATCAAAATACCAAAAGCCATGTAGTTACAAAAGGTCTATAAAGAGGACTCTTACTTTTAGAGAATATAGTATTTCTTGGAAAAACAAATAAAGGAAATTGATTAGAAACCAAGTATGAAGTAATGTAGTACACATTGTAACTATTTCTGGAACCTTCCTTTAGTGATGTTCCTCAGAGTTATGTGCAGGACCTTTTTTCTCCAGTCTTGACTTTTGGTCTCTCCTTGGGTGAGCTTTTATTCCCATGGCTTTCGTTTGCAAATATTTTCTTATCTCTCCTGTATATCTACATTCTGAGTTACAAATTCTTCATCCACATATCTTTTGCATAGTTTCGTTTAGAAAACACCATTGTCCCCAATTTCAACATAGTTAAAATTTCACGAATATATTGTTCTTAAATCAGTGAATAGTATCATCACCATCATTTAATTTCCAGGTAGTAAACTGAGGGTCATTTCTGCTTTTATTTCTTTACCATATGCTTTGTTGATAATGCAGTGATATCAGTATAGAGACTTAAGGTGCACCTGATCCAGGCTATGGCCTTCACGATTGCCAGAGAGCTGGGCAATGAGTAAGGATGACAGAGGAATCTTGAACATACCATGGATTGCAAAAAAAAAAAAACCAGATAGGTCTGTCTTGGAGAGAGTAAAACCAAATTTTTCCTTGGAGGCTAGGATTTTGAAGCTCTGTATCACTTATTTAGGCATGTAGCCAGGAGAGACTTGTCCTTGAAGAACGACATCATGCTCAGAAGAGTGGAGAGACAGTGCAGGAGAGGAAGACCTTGGATGAGATGGGTTGATACAGTAACTGGGTCAGTAGGGGTAGGTGTGTGGGAGTCAGTGTAACTGGCTCAAGACAGGGAAGGCTTCAGAACTGTTGTGCATAGGGTCGCTATGAGTCCTCTCCAGGAGGAATCTGTTTGTTTTCTTGACAGTCCATGGTACATTCAATACTCTAATCCAGCAACACAACTCAAAGGCATCAATTCTCCTTCTGTCCTCCCTAGTCATTGTCTAACTCTCTGATGCATAACAAGTGATTGCAAAGACTATGGCCTTTATCAAGCACACCTTAGTCTCCAGAAAGACACCGTTGCTCTTGAGTACTTTAGAGAGGTCCCTAACAGCAGACTTGCCCATCGCAATACGTTTTTTGATTTCCTGGCTGCTGGTGCCAAGAGTGTTGACCATGGAGCCGAGCAAACTGAAGCTGTGAACAATCTCAATCTCTTCGCCATCCATCCTGATGCTACCAGTTGGTCCAGTGGTAAGAATCTTTGTCTTCTTGACATTGAGCCTCAGTCCATACTGAAGGATGCAGTCCTTGACCCTCTGCAGCAAGTGCATGAGTTCCTCCTCATTTTCAGCAAGCAGGTTTGTGTCATCTGCATGACGCAGATTGTTAATAGATCTTCCAATCCTTCCGGATAATCTGCTCTGCATACAGGTTGAAAAGGTATGGAGACAGGACACATCCCTGGCGTACACCCTTCTCAATTTTGAACCATGCAGTGTTACCCTGCTCTGTTCTGACGACTGCCTCTTGGTCCAAGTATAGGTTTCGCATTAGCACGATTAAATGTTCTGGGATTCCCATTCTTCTCAGAGTCAGCCGCAGTTTGTTATGATGCACACAGTCAAACGCCTTTGCATAATCAGTGAAACACAGATAGACATTCTTCTGATATTCCCTGCTTTCAGCTAAGATCCATCTAACATCAGCTACAATATCCCTAGTACCATGATCCCTTCTAAACCCAGACTGGACTTTTGGCAATTCTCTGCTGATGTGCTGTTCTAGTCATTTTTGGATAATCATCAGTAGAATCTTGCTTGCATGTGAAATCAATGCTATTGTTCTGTAGTTTCCCCACTCTGTTGGGTCACCCTTCTTTGGAATGGGAACAAATATAGATCTATTCCAATCAGGGGCCAAGTGGTTGTTCTCCATATTTCTTAGCACAACTTGGTGAGCACATCCAGGGCAGCATCTGTTAGCTGAAATACGTCAGTTGGTATACCATCTATTCCTGGGGCCTTATTTTTTGCTATTTCCTTCAAAGCAGCTTGAACTTCTTCCTTCATCACCATAGGCTCTTGCTCAAATGTTACTTCATTAAATTCTTCTGTATCTGCCAATTCCTTTTGATACAATGACTCAGTATATTCCTTCCATCTTTTTTAATACTTCCTGGATCATTTAATATTCTGCCTAAAGCACCCTTGATTATAGCAACTCTAGGTTTAAATTTGTTCTTCAGTTCCTTGAGCTTAAGGAATGCTGAGTGAGTTTGGCCCTTTTGATTTTCCGACTCTAGCTCCTCGCACGTTTCATTCTAATATTTTGCTTTGTCATTCCGAGCTGCCTTTTGGAATCTTCTGTTCAGCTCTTTAGTATCTTGAATTATTCCTTCTGCTTTGGCTTCTCTACGCTCCAGTGCAATATTCAGAGTTTCTTCTGACATCCATTTAGGTCTTTTTTCCCTCTTCTTTGTAATGACTCTAATTATCTGCAGCATATTTCTTAATAGCTACTAACTGACTTTTCCCTTCTAGTTTATGTACATAGTGATAAAAGTTGCAGGTAAACTCTCAACTTTATTAGACTTTTTTCTTTCAAGTGTGTTTCAGAAATTATGGTTTATAAAGGTTCTAATGTTTGGGTTTTATTAAAGATACTTCTTATATTAGGAAAGAGCCACTGTTGTCACAGCATTTAATATCAGCAAAGAGAAACATACAAAAACTACATTTACACAAGGCGATTCCTAAATGGCCTTGATTTGACAGAAACTTATACTTAACTATATATTTCTATTTAAAAGGTGTCCATTTTGATATTGTGATTTAATTTTGTTGTTGATATTATGACTTGAGATGATGTCAGGATACTGAAATCTAAAATGCACCTTAAGGAAGTAGAAGTGGATTGAGGTTGTGTAGTGCCAATGCTCTCTGATCTGATGACCTAATTCTGTCAGATCTGGCAGTGCTAAATTTAGAAATGGAAAAGAAAAGTTGCTTTTTTCTATTGTTCCAGAGAAGATACTTTCTGGTCAGTTTTAAATTTAACCAATAAAGATAATAAATGTTTGAATATTACTGTAAGTTAAAAATTCTTTTTCTAATTGTGTGGTTTTAAGAGAAAGTTTTCCAGTTTGTTCTATGAGTTTGAAAATTTTTTTTATTACATTTCATTTGTGACAAATGTTTAGTGCCTGACATTGCAAGACATTTCATTAGTTCCTGTAGGACTTATAAAAATGAATAAAGTCATTCCCTTCTTCAGCTAGGAGTGGAGAAAGGGGCATGGGTCAATTTCAGGTGGCTGTGGAGTAGAGTATGGTGAAGTCCTTGTGAGCATTGGTATGGCTAGGGTTGGTGTCACCCAGTGCAGTGACTCAATGTCAACCTCTCCCCGTGCAATCATCTTCCCTTCTTAATTCTGACATCACCTGTCACCTATCTCCCCATGAGTTGTCTCCTTTGCCCTCTATTAGATCATGCACAATCTTTAGTAATGTTTTCTGTACTACTGTTACTCATAAATCATGATTTCTGTAAATTCCAGTGATTCCCATAATATCACTGAATAGAATGAATATCAGTAGATGGAACATAAACTATTAGCAAATGGAAATTATACTTTTAGATGAAAATATCATTTGCACAACCTAAATGTAGGTGTATTTACATAAGTTCATGAGGTTAAAGTGAAAATAAGAAAACAGTGGAATTTGAAGTGGAAATGTTTTAGTTTTTTTGAATTATTTTTACTTCATAGTGGAAATGTTTAGAATTACATTACAAGGAAGTTCATTTCAATGTTTATCTTCTCTGACACATGGAATGTATTAATAACTAGGTTTGTGTAATCAGTAACGGTTCAAATAATGTAGAAATTGTAGACATAGGGAAATAGTTTCATAAATATGGATAGATGCTCAACATAAAAAACCTCTAAAGATTCTCCTGGAAAGGGTTAAACTGGGTGGCTCCTTGGAGGCAAGGATTCTGAGGCTCCATCTAACATACTTTGGACATGTTGTGAGAAGAGACCGGTCCTTGGAGAAGGACATCATGCTTGGGAGGGTGGAGGGACAGCACAGGAGAGGAAGGCCCTCTATGAGGTGGATTGATTCAGTGACTGGGATAATCGGGATGGGAGTGTCAGAGACAGTGCGATTGGCACAGGACAGAACAGAGTTTAGGGCTGTTGTACATAGGGTCACTATGAGTCGCAAGCGACTCTACGGCACATAATAGCAACAACAAAGATTCTCACCACGAGGCCAGTTGGAAGCACCATAATGGATGGAGAAGAGTTTAAGGTTGTTAACATTTTCAGCTTGCTCGGCTCTACAATCAACACTCTTGGCACCAACAGTCAAGAAATCAAAAGACAAATTACATTAGGAAAATAGGCTGTCAGGGACCGATCCGGAGTGCTGAAGAGCTACAGTGTCAGGCTAGAGACAAAGATTTGTCTGGTTCAGGCCATGGTCTTTGCATGCTTGCTAAGCATCAGGCAGCTCGACAGTGACTAAGAATTACAGAAGAAGAACTGATGCCTTTGAGTTGTGGTGCTGGACAAGAGTATTGAATATACCATGGACTGCCAAGAAAATTCCTTGAGACAGTGAAACCAGGTTTCTCCTTGGAGGCTAGGATTTTGAAGCTTAGTCACACATACTTTGGACATGTTGCCAGGAGGGACCAGTCCTTGGAGAAGGACATCATGCTTTGAAGGGTAGAGGGACAGCAGAGGAGAGGAAGACCCAATGAGATGGTTTGAAACAATTAACTGGGGTAATGAGGGTTGATATATTGGAGCCAGTGAGCTTGGCTGAGGATAGGGAAGGGTTCAGAGCTATTGTGCATTGGGTTGCCATGAGTTTCAGATCACTGAAAAGCATGCAACAACAGTAGCAACTGTAAAAATAAATAGGAACAAATACATAGCATTTTTAGCACCTAATGAATTTCTCTGCGAAATCAGAACTATGATTTCCTGGTTTTCATAACTGTAAAGTTGAGAATTACTTTACTGAAGTCAGTATCTTTTTGATACTATAAAATTGAAAAGCCTTGACTATGCTATGGTAGATCATAAGTAGTTCTTTATAATGTTCAGCTTTGAAAAACTCTTCTGGCATGAAGCTACAGGCACACAGATTGTCAGAAATAATTTTAGGCTTTGTGAAAGGGTTGGGAGAGATTCTTCTACCAAGTCCTTTTCAGCTATGGGTGTCAAAACATCAAATGTTCCCCAATTTTTAAATTCTAGATCAAGCTATGCTGCGTTCAGGTGCCTTCTCATCTTTCATATTTCTATTAAAAACTTGTTCTAGGATACCACATCATAGAAAATGGTCATTTTGGGGGTGGGTATCTTTAACTCTTCTTTTTTTTTTTTAACTTTTTTTTTCTTCTATAATTATATTTTATTAATTTTCATAAACATTTACAGAGATTTTGGGCTTCCACTCATTCATTGTTGCACTATTCTCTCTACCCTCCTCCCAGTTTGTTCTTGTTCAAATGCCACAGTGCTTGTCAAAGCCAGTTCTGATTAATCTTCTTTGTCAGTGTATCCTTTGCCATTCCCTATCACTCCTCCCTGAGAGAGACTTCACCCTGAGTCATAAGGAAAAGGGGACGGCGTATTCTCTTAGCTACTTCCTGCTGAAAAGGGACGCTGTGGGTTTCAGGGTGAAGATCTTCTCTCACTACTCTAAAGGGCCCCTTTGGCAGTAGGAAACACATAGACTATTATGAAGATTGATTTTGGAATTCAGATGCACTCTTATTGATTGTGCTTGGCTGTACATGTCTTTAACTCTTCTTTAGTGGGATGTAAGACCCTTGATCAGCCTCACGACTTCCTTGATGACTCTCGATTTGATTGGGAGTTCAGAATGACAGTAGTCAATATCCATCAAGGGTAGCTCTTTTCTTCTTGCAGAATGAGTGCACTATTGCATGGTTGCCCCTGCCGTCCTCTTCGTGTATGTGCATCTTCGCTCTACTGCATTTTCATATTTATTTCTCTTTAAAAAATGTCTGTTCAGTGTTGTACATTTTTACCCCCTCTCTTTAAACCTCCCCCAGTTAATTTTGTTTTTTATTAAATATTCATTGTTGCACAGTTACCTCCCCCCACCTTGCCAGTCCTCTTTTCAATGTACCTCTTATTCTGAACTGTTCGTATCTATATAATGCCTAGTCATATATTCCTTTTAAATAGTTCTTTCAGTACATTGTCAGTCCAGGGTACTGAAGAGCAGTGATGTCGCTCTGGAGACTAAGGTATATCTGATACAGGCTATGGTCTTTGCAGTCACTTGTTATGTATCAGAGAGTTGGACAGTGACTAGGAAGGATAAAAGGAGAATTGATGCCTTTGAGCTGTGGTGCTGGAGAAGAGTATTGAATGTACCATGGACTGCCAAGAAAACAAACAGATTCATCATGGAGAGGGTTAAACCAGGCTACTCCTTGGAGGCAAGGATTCTGGGGCTTCGTCTTACATACTTTGGACATGTTATAAGGAGGGACAGATCCTCGGAGAGGATAATACTTGGGAGGGTGGAGGGACAGCGGAGGAGGGGAAGACCCTCTGTGAGGTGGATTGATTCAGTGATTGGGTAATCGGGATGGGTGTGTCAGAGGCAGTGTGATTCGCACAGGATAGAGCAGGGTTTAGGGCTGTTGTACATAGGGTTGCTATGAGTCGCAAGCGACTTGACATCACATAACAACAACAACCCAAAGCAGACCTACAGCTGATGGAGATTCTAATTTATGCAAACAGAAAGGCTGAAGTAGAGCTGTCCTGTATGATTTCTGAGGCTGTACTTGATATGAATGAGAGAGCTAGATGGTGACTAAGGATGACAGAAGAATTGATGCTGTTGATTTATGGTACTTGAGAAGGGTCAACAAATAAGTCTGTCTTGGAGAGGGTGAAACTGGATTTCTCCTTAGAGGCTAGGATTTGCTGTGTCATATAGTTTGGACACATGGCCAAAAGGGACTAGTCCTTGGAAGAGGACATCCTCTTGGAAGGGTGGAGGGATAGGGCAGGGAGAGGAAGACTCCAGATGAGATGGATTGATAGAGTAACTGGGGCAATGGGGATAAGTGTGTTGGGGGTCAGTGAGACTGACTCAGGACAGGGCAGGCTTCAGAGCTGTTGTATATAGGGTCTCTATGAGTCACAAGCTACTCAGTAGCACATAACAACAACAGAGATCTTTACAGAGAGAGACCACCTCATTTTTAAAGTAACTGCTGGGCCAAATCATTAAACTTTCATTAAGTAGCCCAGTCTTAGGATATTGCTGACCTTTCTCCTGAGGAATACCTAGTGAATTCAAGCCATCTGCCTTTGGATTGACAGCACAACTCTCCACCTACTAGGGTACCAGAGCTCCCTAACTAACCATACAGATTAAAAAGAAAAAAAAAATTATATTTGAGTGAAGGTTTACAAATCATTGATTTATTTTATACAGTAACTTATAGATATTTTGATTATTGTTATGTGCTGTCAAGTTTCCTGTCACTCATAGTGACCCTGTGTACAATTTCACTGAAGCCTGCCCTGTCCTGAGCCAGTCTTACTGATTCTGACACACCTACTCCCATTGCCCCGGGTACTTTGTCAGTACAGCTCATCTGGGGTCTTCCTCTCTTGCGCTGTCCTGTAATTCATTTATTGGCATATTTTTAGAAAAAGAGTAACTTTTTTCGCTGAAATACTGCACAGAAATTTTCATGTAATTTTTATGCTCCCTTTCTGATGAGGTCTGCGCTTCCTGCAACCTCTTAGTGGTACTGTTGCTTGTGAGAGTTTTGAGCGAAGTATTTGCTCTGCTAAGCAAAATGTCATCTACTTCCAAATCTGACCACCTTTTTTTTCTGTTATTTCCTATGTTACTTTTGTTTCTTTAGCTTTTAAAACCTTGGTCCTTGGCTTCTGTCTACCACTTTCTTATTGCTTTTCTCCTGTAAACCAAATAAAAAGCCAAGCTCATTGCTGTCAGGTTGATTCCAACTCATCAAAACCCTGTGTGATGGAATAGAACTTCCCAGAGGGCTTCTCAAGCTGTGATATTTATGGAAGCAGACTGACACATATTTCTTCAATGGAACACTTGGTGGGTTCATTCTGCTGACTTTTTAGTTAGCAACTGAACACTTAAATACTGAACCATCAGAGATCCCAGCTGAAAACAAGGGATACCAGAAGAATGTCTTTTTTGCTTTATTGACTCTGCAAAGGCATTTCCCTTTGTTTATCATAGCAAACTATGGCTAACACTGAGAAGAATGAAAACCCCAGAATACTTAATAGTGCTCATGGGAAACCTTTACTTCCACCAACAGGCTATTGCATGAACAGGGTAAGGGAACACTACCTGATTTAAAATGAAGAAAGGTGTCTGTCAGGGTTGTATCTTTTCTCCATACCTATTCAATCTGTATGCTGAGCAAATAATTCAAGAAACTGGACTCTTATGAAGAAGAATGTAGCATCAGAATCAGAGAAAGACTCATCAGTAAACTTTATTATGTAGATAACACAACCCTGTTTGATGAACATGAGGAGGACGTGAAGCACTTTCTGCAGAAGTTTGAAGACCAGCCTTCAATATGGGTTGCGCCTTAACGCCAAGAAAAGCGGCATTGATAGATGGAGAAAAGATTGAAACTGTCAACCACTGTCATCTGACTTGGATTCACGGGCAGTAGACTTGGAAATAGCATTCTGGATACTGCACTGGGGAAGTCTTCAGTCAGGACCTCTCCAAATTACTGATTTTGTCTCATATTTTGAGCATGTTATTAGGAGAAGCTATTCCTCAGAGAGGGACATTATGATTGGAAAGGCAGCAGCATGGAGAAAGAGTGGGAGACCGTAGACCAGATAGATTGACACTGTGATTGCATTACTGATCTAAAGTGTGTCAGAGATCATGAAGATGGCACAGGATAGGACAGTGTTCAAATCTGTTATTCATAGGGTTGCTGTGAGTCATACTCAACTCGGTTGCACCTAATTACAACAGTTGTTGCTTTTGAAAAGATGGTGGGTCAGCAGAGAAGCAGAAGATCCTCAACAAAGTCGATTGACACTGTCACTGCAGTGGTGGGCTCGAGTGTATCGGAAATTATGAGGCGGGCACAGGATAGGGCAAAGTTCAGATTCATTGTTCATAGAGTTGCTCTGAGTCATAGTCAACAACACCTGACAGCAAGAAGAAACTGCTGCTTATTGGTTACTTTCCTCATCAGTTGGGTTTTTTAAATTAATACTTTTATAGGAGAATCACAGGGACATGGGAAGAGTGCTTTTACAATGTGGGAACTATAATTAATGTCACAAAATAAAATCTGTATGATTGAGTGGAAATAAAATCCTCTGTAAATTTTCACTTAATGACAATAAAAAATTAAAAAAAAAATCCATTTGTATCCTGCTGCTATATATTCATGCCTAAATAATTTTGTTTCAAATCCAGTGACAGTATGTTGTTGTTGTTATGTGCCGTCGAGTCCCTTGCGACTCATAGCGACCCTATGTACAACAGCCCTAAATTCTGCTCTGTTCTGTGCCAGTCACACTGTCTCCAGTACACCCATCCTGATTACCCCAGTCACTGAATCAGTCCACCTCATAGAAGGCCTTCCCCTCCTGCACTGTCCCTCCACCCTACCAAGCAAGATATCCCTCTCCTAGGACTGGTCTCTCCTTAGAACATGTCCAAAGTATGTTAAGACGAAGCCTCAGAATCCTTGCCTCGGAGCCGCTCAGTTTAACCCTCTCCAGGATGAATCTGTTTGTTTTCCTAGCAACCCATGGTACCCTCAATACTCTTCTCCAGCACCACAGCTCAAAGGCATCAATTCTCCTTCTATCCACCCTAGTCATTGTCCAACTCTCTGATGCATAACAAGTGATAGCAAAGACCATGGCCTGTATCAGACGCACCTTAGTCTCCAGAGAGACACCATTGCTCATTAGAACTTTGGAGAGGTCTCTAACAGCAGACTTTCCCATGGCAATACATCTTTTAATTTCCTGGTTACTGGTCTTGACTGTGGAGGCAAGCAAACCAAAGCTGTGAACAATCTCACTCTCTTCACCATTCATCCTGATGCTGCCAATTGGCCCAGTGGTAAGAATCTTTGTCTTCTTGACATTGAGCCTCAATCCATATTGAAGGCTGCAGTCCTTGATCCTCTGCAGCAAGTACTTCAGATCCTCCTCCGTTTCAGCAAGCGGGGTTGTGTCATCTGCATAACACAGACTGTTGATAGATCTTTCACCAGTCCTGATGCTGCATTTCTCCTCATAGAGACAAGCCTCCCAGATAATCTGTCCTGCATACAGGTTGGAAAGATATGGAGACAGGACACATCCTTGGTGTACGCCCTTCCCAGTTTTGAACCATACAGTGTATCCTTGCTGTGTTCTGACGACTGCCTCTTGGTCCAAGTATAGGTTTCATATTAGCAAGATCAAGTGTTCTGGGATTCCCAGAAGGCTTTGAAAGGCTCTGAAGCAGGCCTCTGAAAACCCTATGTACAACAGAACACACATAGAATAACAGAAAGGGAAACTGAGGTGGAGCTTTCAAGTATGGAAATACAAAGGAAGAGGAACAGTTGTAAGCAGACACTAGTGATTAGAACATGGAATGTGAGAACCATAAATGTAGGAAAATTAGATACTGTTAGGGAAGAAATGGAACGCATAAATACTGACATACTAGGCTTGGTGAGATGAGATGAACTGACATGGGGCATTTTGAGTCAGATGATCATATGCTCTATTACTGCGGAGATGAAAAGGTGAGGAAAAATGGAATTGCTTTCATAAGAAAGTAATTTCTAGATCCATCGTGAAGTACAATATTGTGAGTGATAGGATAATATCCATATGCATACAAGGAAGTCCAATGAGTACCATTATTCAGATATATGCACCAACAACCAGAGCCAAAGAAGAGGAAATGGAAGATTTCTACCAACATTTACAGTCGGAGATCAATCGAACATGCAATCAAGATGCATTGATAATAGTGGGTGACTGGAATGCAAAAGTTGAATTTTTGCACAACCAGTGACTTATTCATTGCAAATACATTTTTAAGAGACATAAACACAGGTTATATACATGGATCTCACCTGATGGTATGTATAGGAATCAAATCGATTAAATCTGTGGAAAGAACCGCTGGAGAAGCTCAATATCAGCTGTGAAAACTAGGCCAGGAGCTGATCGTGGAACAGACCACCAGCTACTCATATGCAAGTTCAAGCTGAAGTTGAGGAAAATTAAACCAAATCCATGGCAACCAAAATATGACTTTGAGTCTATCCCACCTGAATTTCAGAACCATCTCAGCAACAGGTTTGAGGCCTTGAACACTAAGCGAAGACCAGATGAGTTGTGGGAGGATATCAAGGGTATCATCCAGGAAGAGTGCAGATGGTCATTGCAAAGACCGAAGAGAAAGACGACCAAAATGGATGTCAGAAGAGACTCTGAATATTGCACTGGAGTGCAGAGAAGCCAAAGCAGAAGGAATAATTCAAGATACTAAAGAGCTGAAAGAAGATTTCAAAAGGCAGTCGGGATGACAAAGCAAAATATTACAATGAAATGTGCAAGGAACTGGAGTCAGAAAATCAAAAGGGCCAAACTCACTCAGCATTCCTTAAGCTCAAGGAAGTGAAGAACAAATTCAAACCTCGAGTTGCTATAATCAAGGATGTTTTAGGCAGAATATGAAATGATCCAGGAAGTATTAAAAGAAGATGGAAAGAATATACTGAGTTACTGTATTGAATGGAATTGGCAGACACAGAAGAGTTTAGTGAAATAACATAGGAGCAAGAGCCTATGGTGATGAAGAAGTAGTTCAAGCTGCTTTGAAGGAAATGGTAAAAAATAAGGCCCCAGGAATAGATGGTATACCAGTCGGCATATTTCAGCTAACAGAAGCTGCCCTGTTTGTGTTCACCAAGTTGTGCCAAGACTGGAGAACAACCACTTGGCCAACTGCCTGGAAGAGATCTGTATTTGTTCCCATCCCAAAATAGGGTGACCCCACAGAGTGTGGAAACTATAGAACAATATCATTGATTTCACATGCAAACAAGAGTCTACTGAAGATTATCCAAAAACGACTGGAACAGCACATCAGCAGAGAACTGCCAGAATTCCAGGCTGGGTTTAGAGGGGGTCATGGATACTGTAGCTAATGTTAGATGTATCTTAGCCGAAAGCAGGGAGTACCAGAGGAATGTATATCTGTGTTTCATTGACTATGCAAAGCTGTTTGACTGTGTGGATCATAACAAACTGTGACTGACTCTGAGAAGAATGACAGTATAGTTATTGATAATATTAAAAAAAATGTTTCATAACATGATATAAGAAGTTATTGCTACGAATAGATATATTATGGATTAAATTATGTGTCCTCTAAAATGTGTTGAAATCCTAGCTCCTATATTTAATAGTAATTTCTCTTTTGAATAGGGTTTTTCTTGTTGTGTTAATGAGGCCTTATCAGTGTAGATTTTAATAAGAATAAAGGGAAAAATTTTACAAAAGCAGACAGAATTGAACTCCAGAAAAATAAATAGCCACATAACTATTGACCTACTTTCAAGTACTGCCTTTCCTCACATTTTGCTTTATTTCTCTTTTTACCTATGAATAAACATGTTTCTTGTTGTGAAGCTATTTGAAATGAAATTGCAGTAGGTCATATGTCACCTCAGTTCTTAAAATTCTGTCCTAAGGATTGACATTCTTTTGCATAACCACTATGCCATTAATTTTAGAAAATTCATAACTTAAAAAATTACAATTAACCACATCATGTTATATCTTTAGTCTGTCATTGTGTTCTATCTAGTCTACAGTCAAATTTCCAAAGATCTCTTAAGAACTTTTATAACTCTTTTGGTTTGATCTGTAGTGAAAGTTTTCTTAGATACTACTTGGTCATTGAATCTAGACTGTACTCCCATTGTACCTTTTTTTCTTAAAAAATAATTTTTTCATTTTTTCTAAGGGTTAGACCAAATTTTCTTATAGCACCTATATCTAGATACTCCTGTTATCAAATACTTTCAATAGTTCCTGCTTCCGAAGTTTGTCAAAAGAACACATTTACCCCTGTGCCACAGGAGTTCTCAGTAGATTAACAGTTCTAGTGTTAATCTTTTTAGCTCTTTGGCATCCAGTGGGACTTGAGCAGTTGAAGCCCATGTGGTTGTTCAGTTCCTCCTGTAGTACACGTGTCTACTTACCCTTGCAGTGAGCACTCATAACAACATTGTACGGGGGCCATGATATGAAGGTCATGGTTCCAGACCTAGAATACCATCCACAGCCACTTTCTTGTTCTGCTCTCTTTCCTTTTGTAGTCATGCTTACTTCCAAGGCTTTAGTAGTTGCCTACTCATTCCCCCCCCCACCCCCGAACTTTAGTTCTGTTTCCTTTTGTTCATCATCTGCTAGTTTTCCAGTGGCTACTTTAAAGTCAGTTCAAAATGAAGTTATTTTCTGCTTGCAGGCCAGCTTATTGTCAGGTGTTTTTTTCCTTTTTGCCTGATAATTGGCCTTACTTTTCATGGAGACAACATTCTTGCTAGAAATCTCTGCCATTCTTTATTTCTCTGGCTCTCTCTGAGATGATTTTAGCCTTTCAGCATACGCATGTGCATATGTGTGCACATACTTTTATTCATCATCTGTTTCTTGAATGATTACAGTGTGCCCACGTCTGTAAGCAGCAAAGGCTTGAAGAAAAAAAAAAAGGCCTGAAGAGCCTGTCTCTTGAAGGAGTCCTAGACATGCAGTCCTTAAGCACTTAGTTGTTAGAAAAATCAGCAGTTGCACCTATAGGCAGGCCATTTTTGAGGGACAAAGATGTGCGGTTCGCTTCTGTAAAGATTTATAGATGTGGAAACTCTATAGGGGTAATTCTAGTCTGTTCTGTAGGGTTCCTGTGAGTAAAAAAAAAAAAGATGCAACAGCAATAGGTTAAGTTTTTTGGGGGGAGAGAAGAGAGTTAGGGGCAGGGAGATACTTCTTGAGCATATTCCTTCCATTCCTGTTATCTTTACATTAGTTTTTGGACTGTTTAGTCCTTCCCTAGAACTACTGCAAAAGTCTTTTACCTGTGGTTTTAAATCACATAAACGGTACTGCCAGTTGATGAAGAATACTTGCTTGATCTTATTTCTGTTTGAAACCCTGTTATAGGTTTCCTTTGTACAGGAAAAATGACGACTTTTAAACATACTGTAAAAGACTGCTAATTCTGGTTTGTTTTTTTTTTAATTATTTAGGTTTTTTTTTCATGGTTGCATATTTTCTTCCTCCCTTCCCTTCTGCCAGTCCTCCCCACAATGCAGCCCTTGTTGCAGATTATTGTTATACACTATTTCTTTTTACCTCTTCACATGTGCTATTTTATCTCCAAGCACTTGTGTTAGAGACATACTAGTATTCTGCTAATATCTTTAAGTAGCACAAATTTTAATCTTCAGACTTTGTTGATGCATTCCAGTGTCCATAGGGCCCTATCTCCAGTTTTTTTTGTGTAATGTAATCCTGCTCATTACTCTCGGGCCACTTGAGTGTTTCCTGTGAATATTAATTGATACCTCTATCTGCCTACCCCCTTGCCAGAACCAGATGATGCTTTATATTATTTATATGATATCCTTTGTACATAAACCTGTTATTTTTTAATTTTAATTTTTTAATTGATATTTTAATTAAAGTTTACAGAAAACTTAGATTTCCATACATTTGTTGTTGCACATTTTCCTCTCTACCCCCCCAGTTTGCTTTTCTCTTTAAAAAGATTCTTTCATTATTGCACACCCAC
>NW_006399752.1:25995419-26005746 GCF_000299155.1 Elephantulus edwardii
GTTACTATGCTTACTAGACTTATTCATATTCCTTGCTTGTGTGTGTGTCTCGGTGTAAAGATAGATATTGAAGAGGATGTCCTGTACAATCCTTGGCAGCTTGCATATGTTTGATAAAGTGTTTCTGAAATGTCAGGTAACTATTGTTTTCTGAAGCAAATAAATTTCATTAAGAGTTCCCAAAAGTTAATATTTTATGTAGAATACTTGGTTTGCATTAGATCTTTGCTAGTGATTGCTTCCTGTATAACATAGTCACTTAATTACTTGTTTTAAACTTGTTGTTGTTGTTATGTGCCGTTGAGTTGCTTGTGACTTATAGTGACCCCATATACAACAGTCCTGAAACCTGCTCTGCCCTGTGCCAACTTTACCGTCTCTGACAGACCTACCCTCAATACCCTAGTCACTCTATCAATCCGTCTCATCAGTGACCTCCTTCTCTCCGTCCCTCCACCCTTCTAAGCCTGATAGCCCTCTCCAAGGATTAGCCCCTCCTTGCAACATGCCCAAAGTATGTCAGATGAAGCTTCAGAATCCTTGACTCCAAGGAGTAGGCTGGTTTCACCCTCTTTAAGATGAACCAGTTTGTTCTCCTGGCATGGTATATTCAAAGCTACTCCAGCACCACAGCTCAAAGGCATTTAAAAAAATATTTATTATTACTGAGGATATATAAATAGCAGAATGCACAGAAATTTAGCAGTTTTTATATGGATGGTTCAGTGGCCTTGATTATATTTATCATATAGTGTCAATATTCTTATCCTCATTTTCTGAATTGTTTCTTCCTCATTTCATAAACTTATTGAGCCCTAAATTTTCTCTTAGGTTGCTGTTATGAATTTGACCCGATAGAGATAGCTTTTTACAGAGCTTAATTCTCAGGGCAAACGGTCTTTCCTAATTACACGTTTAACATTTATGATACCTGTAGTCTTAAAACATATTGCTGCTTTATTTGTTTTCATTATATTTCTTTATTAAAGTTTTGGAAACAAGTTAAACATTGAATATTCATAAGACTGTTTGGTCAGATATTTACCAATGCAGCATGCATTGAATTTGAGACTTCTAAAATGCAAAAATAACTTAAATTGTTATTGATTAGAAAGTAAAGTCTTTGGGAAGCACTACCAATATGTCCTAATGAATAAAATTTGAAAATGCTGGTTAACCAAGGTGAAATATGCTAAAATGGGAATATGATACTGTGAATTTTTTTTTATTAAAATGAACTAGTCAAGATTTGATTGTATATATACGTGGCAACTAAATATGAACACCTTAAAAAAATTATTTGCCTAATTTGTGAAGAAATTATTCTAAATACCTTTTGATGCTGTTTTCCTTGACTAATGCTCTGTCCTGTTTTATGCTGTGATATTCACAAACTAATAATGTAATTTTACAAGTTGAAGTTCATAAAATCTTATAATTTTAGAGCCCTTTAAATTGTAAATATTAATTTGAGTGGGAATATTAAAACAGTATAAAATGATTTTTATTTTTTTTAAAAATGGGATACATTAATTCGTTTGTAGTTTGAGACTAAATAAAAGGGGTCTTCTAAGAGAATGAAAGCTAAAAAGTGATAATGAAAATGTCAGATTACTATGTTTTAGAGAATCCTGACCTTGAATAAGAGAATAATGCTATATTGTGGTAAGGTCTAGAGAATGAGTAGGCAAAGTATTTGGTAGATGAAGGAGGAGGGTACTAGCATCGTTTGACCTCATGTATTAATAAGGGAAATGCAAAGTGTGAAAAATACCTTACAAGATTTTTAACATTTCAGAATTCTTTAAAATGGCTCCTGCCCTTCAAACCAGAAACATATTAAATGCTAAATGTGGGAAAAAAATATAATGGCATTGAAGTATTTATGGACAAAATATGTCTGGGATTTGTTTCAGAATAATCAAGAAAAGGGAATGCAGTAGGGGTGGGACATAGAAGAAACAAGAATGGCCATGGATAAGTATAATTTTCATTTGGTTTTGGAAACTTTCATGAATATAAATTTTACAATGTTGTGCTATTATAAAAAGAAGAGTGTTCTTATAGGCTGGCTTAAATATTGAGTTTATGATAGTGAATAACTGAATAATTCAGAGGAATCTTAATGTAAGAGTAAATTTTTTTTTTTTTCATTACATGTTTTTCTTTCTTTGCCACGTGACATGTTGTTGTTGAGGGGCAACAAGCCAAGTACAATTCATGGCGCTCTAGGAACCACGGATCTGAAACTTGTTTTATCCTGTTCAATCCTCATCGTCTCAAACAACCTTGAGCCCGTTGCTACAGTCATTGTGTCAGTCCATCTTGTTGACAGTCTTCCTCGCTGAAGCTGCCTCACCACCTTTCTAAGCATGATGTCCTTCTCGAGGGACAACGTGCCCAATGTATGTGAGACGAAGTTTCACCATCTTTGCTTCTAAGGAGCACTGTGGTTTCACTTTCTCTAAAACAGATGTATTTATTCCTTGGCAATCTATAGAATATTCAGTACTCTCTTCCCAGTAACAATCTATGTGACATGTTATTCTTTTAATTTGCTAACCTAGATCGTCCATTCAGCAAATAAAAAAGGGAGCTCTGATGGCCTAGTGATAAGAAGCTGCACTACAATCCTAAAACACAAAGTTCAGACCTACCAGCTGCTATGTGGGAGAAGGACGGGCGATATCCTGCTATGTATGTCATTTACTACCTCTGAAAACCTGATGGAGGATCAGCTGTCATTCGGTTGTGAATTAATGGCACACAATGACAGCAGATCAAAGGAAAGAGAAAACCAAAACTACATCTTTTGGCAAAGATTTTGCCAAATAAATTTAGGAGAATTAAAATGGCTATTTGTAAAAAATAAATGGATATAAATCATAGAGATTTTTTTTAAATTCAAAGATGTTTGTTCTGTGCTTGTAATGTGTATCAAAACCTAAGCAAGTTCTAATAAAAATATTTCTTAATCAGAACATTATGTAACAACCAAATAGAAAAATATATTTGGCAGAGATTGTAATTCTGTTAAGACTCTTGAAGCAATTCTATAGTTAGTAGAAAAAATAAGAAGCACATATTTGTGCAAAGAGTAGAAATCATTACTTTATTATTATTATTTTTTAAAATTTTATTATTTTGTATGTGTGTGTACTGTCAAATTGGATCTGACTGGTACAGGAGGAGATTGTTCCACTTTCTCCAGCAGAGCATCTGGTGGATTCAAACCACATACCTCTGGGATTGCAGTGCAGCTTCTTGCCACTAGGCCACCAGAGCTCCCAAAATCATTACTTTAGCTTTGTCCTAGAAAACCAGACTTGGTAGTAGAATTAAAATGAAAATTAAATTGGAATTTAAATGTTCTTCAGGGAACAACTTCTCGAGCTTAGAGAAGCAAGTCCAGGAGGAATATTTCTCTAATTAAATATTAGGAACTGGTTTAATGGAAAAGATACTTTTTGCTAATGTTCAAAATTAGTGGACAGCCTCCAGTCAATGGTAGCAATGTGGCCAACTATTGCTCAGCATTCTATAAACACAACCATAGTTGAGATCTAACCAAAGTCCTTTGCTATGGTAAAATTTAGACAGATTCAAGACTCTTTGCCTGGTAATAATACCAAGTGTCTAAACCAATTCTGGCTATCTTAATTCCACAGAGAAAAAAAGAATTAAAATTTTTAAGGAAAAGGTGAATGAATCCAAACTGCATCAAGACTGAGGGAAAGGCTTTAAAATATCCAAATAAAGTTATAATCCTTTTCACTTTATAAGGAAACTAGAAGTGTGTTATTATATAAAGAGCTTTGGTGGTATAGTTCATTATAATTCATAGTAATGAGAAGGATGGAGGCAGCTGCACCAAGGGAGAAAGATGGGCAGTGTCCTTTCTTACAAGTTTATAGCTTTGGGAACCCAGTGGCGAGTCATCATTGAATTGTCTTCATGGCAATAAAATTTCCAATTTATATCAATCAACAGACAACACTAAGTTATGTACTCAACACTGGGAAAAACTCTAGGGATGAATAGAATTATAGACTGACTATCCAGGTAGAAGGGAGCTCTGGTGGCTTAGTGATAAGAAGCTGCTCTGCAGTCCCAAAGGCACACCGTTCAAAACTGCCAGCTGCTCCTTGGAAGAAAAATGGGCAGTCTCCTTCCATGAGATTTACAGCCTCTGGAAACCTACTGGTGGGTCAACTATGGGTTTGTTTGAACTCGATGGTACACAACAACAACAACAACTTAGCAGGAATTTCACAGTCTACTTGAGAAAAGTTTCATTAACTGATAAGACATGTACAGCCACACTCCCACCTCTACTCTTAAAAAATATGGATAACAGGCACAGGAGAATGAGATTATAAAAATTACTTCAGAACTTTAAAGAAGTTTGGTTTTTGTGTCATGCTGCAAAGAGAAGATTCCATCAGGCAAAGGAAGGAAGAGAGTGTTAGAGAAGTCCAAACAGAAGTATGACATGAGACAACACAGATGTAAGAAACAGCTGTTATTTAGTGTGGCTGGAGATCAGAGTGCATGATGATGAGGAACAGGAGATTAGTTTAGAAAAGTAAACTCTGCTAGCAAAAGAAGGAACCATTTAAATCCTACAGAGAAGCTTGTACTCCATATATAAACAATGTGGAACCAGAGGTTTTTAGAGCAGAGAAGGAGCACTAATAACAGTTCTTTCCTTGGAAAAGTAACTGTAGGCACTACAAAAACATATATTGACGGTGGCAGGGCAAACATTTAGCAGAGTGTGTTAAATGTCTAGATAAAAAGAAAAGGAAGAATTGGAATAGTGTCAAAGAAGAAAAAAATAATGGATTTAAAAACATTTCTGAAAAGAATGTAGAGAATTTAGTAGGCAGTTTGATTCTATAGTTGAAAGAAGCTTTAGGTTTTCACTTTGTCTAACTGAGAAAATACTGAAAGGAAAGAATCAGATTTTGAAAGTTAGTAAATGAATTAAATCTGTGGAAAATATCCTTAGTGACAGAAAAATTTGGAAAGATTGCAAAATTGAAAGGATATTTGTTTGAAGGGAGAAGTATGAGATGGCAAGAGGTAAGGCTCTTAATGAATATGCATGAAATAGAAGGACGCTAAGCTTGAACCGGACATGATGGTACAAAATGTATTGGTAGTCTTCATAACTAAAGTATTGGCACCTGATCCCACAATGGTATCTTCGTAGAACAGTGCTATATGCCTTCCGGGACCCCTCCGTTTCTTCATAAAGCGAACCTCAGTGGTGCGGCATCTTCACTTAACATCTACAGTTAATGTACAGAAGGGAGATGATGATGACGATGTATACACTTCTTTTGATTCTGGTTTAAAAGCTACAAATCTTAAATTTGGAGATCTTTGAGCATTTTATTGATTTAATAGATGGAAGTTACATTTAAATTTACTAAATGCAGTAAATTACTAGGTTCGCTACTTGTTCTAGCCATGTAATTCAGAGTAAGAAGCTTTTGCTTTAGTCTATTGTGCTCCAGCTTTCAAATTCCTTTGACAGCCTGCATGTGAAATTCAAAAGCCATTAATGTGATGTGTTAATTTTGCACTTTTTGACTTACTGCAAAAAACCCTTATAGTTTCCATAGCAACAATAACCTATCCAGATTGTGTAATATTCTTTACAGTATTAAAAATAAAACTGTATGCACTTACATGAGCTTTCTTGAGTACTTCCCTTAGAGGAGCTTAGTATTGAAATACTTCTTTTTAAGAAATTTTAATTCCATATGAAAATTTTGTCTGAAAGCCAGTAAATTATTTTTTCTCAAGAATTTCTTGTGCTTAAGTTCATAGTAATAGATCCCTGATGTTGGTGTGTACCGTCGAGTCAGAACTGACCTATAGCTGACCCTCTGGCAGGTTTTCAGAGGCAGTTCATTGCACAGGAGGAGATTGCTCTTCTTTCTTCTGTGGAGTAGCTGGTGTATTTTAATCATGTGCACTCGGGATTGTAGGGCAGCTTCTTGCCACTGGACCACCAGAGCTCAGATACTACGTAGTTGATACAATTTTTGTTGTTGTTATGTGCCATCAAGTCACTTGCGACTCATAGTGACCCTATATACAATATCCCTGAACCCTGTTCTATCCTGTGCCAACCTTGTTGTCTCTGACACATCTACCCTCCTTACCCCAGTCACTGAATTAATCCATCTCATAAATGGTCTTCCTCTCTTGTGCTGTCCCTCCACACTTGTAAGCACGATGTCCTTCTCCAATTACTGGTCCCTCCTTGCAACATGTCTGAAGTATGTCAGATGAAGCCTCAGAATCCTTGCTTCAAAGGAGCAGTCGAGTTTCACCCTCTCTAGGATGAACTTGTTTGTTCTCCTGGCAGTCTGGTATATTCAGTGCTCTTCTCCAGGACGACAGCTCAAAGGCATCAATTCTCTTTTTACCAATCCTAGTTATTGTCCAGCTTTCTGTCAATTTATACACTTACATGAATTTCTTGAGTACTTCCTTTAGAGGAGCTTAGTATTGCATTATTTCTGTTTAAGAAATTTTGATTCTATATGTATGAAATGAACAGTGTAAGTATCATGAAGCATCTCAAACTCATGCTTTTACACATATACTTAGATATGTATAGGAGAGCATTTGGCTTTAATGACATTCAGTCACCTATTGTTGGTTTTTCTTAGTGGCTCCTGGGTAGTCTGAACAAAGTTTTGATTTATGTCAGAAGGAAATGGAATGGAGAAAAAGAATGAATGTGTATATGTGGGTTTTTATTTTTTACTTCGTTCTTTAATACATACCTGGTTTATCACTTTGAAAATACTAAAGATTGTTTTAGTAGGTGAATATTTTTGGAGTACCAAATTCATTTGACCTTTCCCCTCTAATTCTTATAATGAGATAATAGAATAAGTGCATTAAAATTAAAATAAGAGCCTGTAACACCACCATCTTAATGCAGCATTTTAATTTTTATAATACTTTTATGTGTGTATGTGCATTTTTACATAAATATTTGTATTCTCAATGGTATAGATATTTTTCATGTTTCTAATCATTATGGATTTCATTTTAAGAATTGCATAGCAGCCTGTCCTGTTGACATAGCTGATGATTTTTATTATCAAAATATGGTTTAATTATTTTCTGAATCACTTTTATTGGGAATATGAATATGCTTTTCAGACTGATCCTAGGAGAAAGTAACCATAGCTTAGTTGTTTAGATGAAATGTAGATAATCTTCAAAAGACATGCAAAATTATTATTTTTAAAAATTTTACTTTGCTTAAAATAGACACAGTAAACTGCTTAAAGTAGACACAGTAAACTCCACCCATTACATAGTTTCTGAACAGAATACTCAGTGACATTGGTTATATTCTTTTGCACGGTGTCCATATCTTTGTTATTTTTGTTCTAGATGTTCTGTTCTATTTCCATTTACTTAAGTTTCCCTGACTTTGTAGTGCTTTGAAATGATTGGATGACAGTCTTTACTCTCTGGGTTAAGCTGTTACTTAGTTTAAAAGGATTTCCATTCAAGATTTGAAGAACGGATGAATGTCATAATTTCAAGGATTCTTTCAGACTGAGTAGGTCCAGTAAGTCCGGATTCATATGGAATTTGAAATTCTGTTGCACATATTCCTCCTTCTTTTTAGGATACCTCTAATCTCTACCTGGTAGGAATATTCAGTAGATTAAACAATGTTTTTAAGTGTATGGTATGTTTTGTTGTTGAAGAGTACTGAATATCCCATGGACTACTAAAAAAAAACCAAACATATATGTCTTGGAGAAGGTACAGTCCGAGTGTTCCTGGGAGGCAAAGGATAAAGCTTTGTCTCACGTACTTTGATTATTTGAAGACTCTACTTGTAATTACAGGGCCATTTCTAGAGTTACCAAAAATGAAGTGTTGGTGGAAGAAATTAGAAAGCCTTTCGGAGGCTGTTGCCTTAATGTCTTGGGACCTTTGAACATCCTCTTAGATTAGAACAAGGGCATGCCATTGCGTTAACATTTTTCTATGGTTCTTTCTGCCATAAATGCTTCTGTATTATGGAATTACTTTATGAATCAAAGAGTTTATATATGCCAGTTATATTTGTTGTTACTGTTTATAACAGAATTCTTTCATAGATTCCAGGTACTAAAACAGGAGTGGAATTATCTTGCAATATGCTTGAGTTAGTATTTATGATTATGTATTCTTTGAAACTGGTGCCAGGTGTAGTATCATGTTCTGTCTCAATTTTGAATTTTGTATTTTGGCTCTGTTTGATGTTTTCATTGTTACATGAATTTCTTTTGTTATTTCAATATTTCTGTGTTTGAAATTCTTTCAAAACTATTAAGCAATGCATGACATAGTGAGAGTTTAAATAGTGAGAAGACAGTTTATTTCCATTGTTTTTTGTAGTTATATTTTAAACCTCCAAGTAATCTGTAAAAAATAATTTTCTTTTTATTTTTGTTTATGTGCAGAAAAGATGAAAAGGAATATGCCTTGAAGCAAATTGAAGGCACAGGAATATCTATGTCGGCTTGTAGAGAGATTGCAGTAAGTACATATGAATACAGTTATTTCTTTTATTGTTTTATTTTATTTCTTTCCTTCACCCTCTACTTTTCCATGCATGATATCCTTTTCCAGTGTCTGACCTTTCCAGCTAACATACAAAGTGAGATCAAGTCTCACTGTCTTTGTCTCTAAAGAACACTTCTTCTAAGGCAAATTTGTTTGTTCTTTTGGAAGTCCATGTTCTATTCAGTGTTCTTTGCTAATACCACAATTCAAAAGCATCAGTTTTTCTTAATTCTTCCTTATTATTGTCCACTTTTCGCATGCATACAAAGTGTTTGAAATGAGTATGGCTTAAGTCATTCATACTCTTGTGAAAGTGACAGCTTTTCTGTTTAATACTTTAAAGAAATCCTTAGCAACAGATTTGCTCAATGCAATAGCAGTCTCACTAGCATGTTGTATTTTAATTGAAACGCACTCATATCTGACCCTTCAATGGGTTTCTAAGGTTGTAAATTGCATGGGAGGAGACTGCCCATCTTTCTCTTTCAGAGCCCCTGGTCGACTCAGACTGCTAATAGAGGTGTAGCCGTTTGGTTACCACGCAATTCCCTACAGACTGTGCACCAGAATTAGTGCCTCATAAATGATTGTTGAATGGTGAAATTGCAGCAGCAGCAGCAGCAATCTGGTGTTTATGGTTCTGAGTTCTTTTTATAATAAAAATTTATTTGAAAATTTCAAATTGGGGCTTTCCCATTAATTATAAATGTGTACTTGTAATGCCTTATCAAAATAAGGATTTGATTAGTGATTTTTTAAATCTGAAAGTTCTTACATTTTATTATCTCAGCCAACATGATTATCATTGGTATGTTTTTCACTTTTTACAGTTGATTTTTCAGCCTCACTTTTCATGACTTAATGGGATAAATAATTGATTGTTTTGAGGGGCATGGTGGTTGCTTGTGTGTGAGCCTGTAAAAAAGCATAACAAATTTTGTAGGCTTTAAATTTACATAGTTCATTATATATTAACTGTAAGAACATTGAAGAGACTCAATAATAAGGTAAGTTATTGTTCATCTATCCAGGGGTGAGTGAAAGAGAAATTTTGGAGAACCAACGAATAGAAATTCAAACAGTTCCTTGAATAGGAAGTAAAACAGTTTATCTTCTGAAATTGCATAGAAGGGGGAAATGATATAATTGTAAAGCTTGGTTGCTTCTTCTTGTGTAAGTGCTTAGTGTTGAGAGTTTGAAATAATTGAAGAAGGGTGTGTAAAAAGTTTGTGATCATAACTAAGAGTATAATAAATATGATGTTGGGTGCTGTCAGGTGAAGCACTTACTACTCATAGGGACGCTGTGAACTACCTACCTGAACCCTGTACTATCCCGTGCATCCTTATTGTTTCTGCACACTTGGGTTCATTGCCGCAGTAGTTTTATCAGTCCATCTTGCTGAGGGTCTTCCTCTTTTACGTCATCCCTCCACTTTTCCAAGCATGATGTTCCTTTCCAAAGAATAGCCCCTCCTAGCAACATGCTGAAAGTATGTGAGTCGAAGCTTTGCCATCTTGCTTTCAAGGAACATTGTAGTTGCAGCCAACCTGAAGTAGGAAACCAGTCACATCACCAGTCTATATGATTGTACGGCTTTTCTCTAACAGTACAATGTGAGGAGAAAAAAATTGGAGCTTTGCTGGTTAATGTCAGAGAAGGGATTTGAAAGTTAAGTTAAGGGCTGAGAGAGAAGAATGGAGCCAACATCATAAAATTAAAAAGCAGG
>NW_006399752.1:26005846-26017455 GCF_000299155.1 Elephantulus edwardii
AGATAGGCATATGTGGTGAGAGGTTTTGGAAGGAGATAAAAGTTAGGAAGGCAGTATACTCCTTACTCTGTAATGGGGAGCTGGGATGGCAGAAGAACTTCTGAGAGCCAAGTTGGATAATGAGAAGAACTGAAAAAACTTACAGCAATGGGATGAATTTGGAAAAATGTATGCAAAACAGGAAGATAGTTAAGAATCTAAAAGTATTATTCAGGTCTTAATTGAAAAAGAATATATATAACATTTTAATTTTATTGGAACTTTGTTGAACAAAGCTGAATTCTAGTTCTCTATTTGGGAACAGTGCTTTTATAGTATGCAGTATGCTGTGTTAGTAATTCTAGGAACATTCAAGGTCTCTGCCTAGGATTACAGGGATGCTGTAATAATATTAAGTCTCTTACCTGTGTTTAATTATAAGGATGGTAGTTGAAAATAATGCCATTATTATGTACTGTCGAGTAGGAACTGACTCATAGCTGACCCTCCACCGAGTTTTCAGAGGCAACAAATCACACGGGAGAAGACAGTTCTTCTTAGTCTTGCAGAACAGTTGATGGCTTTGAATTGCCTCGGTTTGCCTTGGCAGGGTAGCTCCTTACTGCTGCACCACCAGAGCTCCTTAGTTGGGAATGTGGTTGATAGTGCTCTCTACTATTAACTTAAAACCCATTAATTTGTTTCTTGATTAAGGAATTAATATAAATTTATGCTAAAGTTTTCAGATAATGTGGAAACAGGACGGGTTGGGTAAAGCTTGTGAGCACCATCAGTCAGAAATAACTACTGGCTTTTTCTGATGACGAGCATTTAGATTGCTTGCACTTTTTAGGCATCGTGTATATAGTGCTGCAAAAAACAATGAAAGGGAAATATAAAAAAAAAAGAAATAACGACTAGTGTTTTTATATGTATTTGTACAGATTTTTAAAATTTTCAAGTAATGTAGAAATTTCCCCAAAAGTGATGCTTCCATTAATCTTTAACTAAATTCCATCTAAAATAATACAAGGGTAAATTTTAACCATTGAAATAAGTTGGAAGAACATTTATTTATTGTGCTAGGTTCTATGGGATTTAAAAAAGGTTATTAAAGCGTAACTCTATTCCTAAAATTTTTTTTCAATTTATGAAATGCAAGTGATAGACTGTGTATTTGCTTAAGATTCCTCTGAGAACATGAAAAGATCTGTGTGCAGGTTTCAAGTAATTCTTTTAAAAAAGTCTTAGGTATTTTGTTAATTGCTATTTATTGAAAGTTGAGAAATATGTGATTTAACTTACATATATTAACTTATTGGAAGCAGGAGCGGCATCCACTTCCAAAATGGCTTGCCTCCAGAAACATTATGTACAAACAGTGCTCAGGCCGTTCATTCATAGGGTCGCTATGAGTTGTCTACGACTCGATGGCATCAAAGAACAACAACAACATCTTAACTTATAGTTAATAATATCTTTTAAGTTGTTTTATGTTCTTCTGAGTGCAGAGTTTCTCTCCAAACAAAAATGTTTAACATTATGAAGTGTGGATTTGTAGAAATGGATGCTACTTATTTTATTTTTTTTTTCCTTGTTGTATACAATGGAGTCAGATCCAACTGGCACAGGAGGAGATTGCTCCTCCTTTTCCAGGAGAGCATTTGGTAGAGTCAAACCATACGCCTCCTGGATTGCAGTGCAGCTTCATACCACTACACCACCAGAGCTCCCTTGGTATTTTACTCTTTTCGCAATCGGCACAAAGTACAGCATTTGAAAAGAATTAAGTTTAAGTAGAACAATGGAAAAGAATTTAGTGGGTTATGATTGAAAAGTTGGTTTTCTGCTCTATTAGTATCCTCCCGACTAAATAAATTAGTGAAATTATTTCCATTTCTAAAAATAAGAAAATTAATCGGCCTCGTATTTCTGCTGTAAGAATATTAGACTTAATTGGCTGTTTATTCTCTGTTATTGTGACTTAATTTTTCCCTTAGATAGTAATGAATAAAAATTAAGCTAGTAATATAAATAATAAAGAACTAAAAACAAATATGGTAATAGTACATAAAAGATTTAGTGGATTCAAAGTGTGTGTATATGTATTTAGTCAAAGTAAGTTATTTTTAAGAATATAATTAGTGGATTTTATAAAATGTATATTAGAACATTGTTGTTGTATGCCATCGAGTCAGAACCAGGTCTTACCCTCTGGTGGGTTTTTAGAGGCAGTATTATGTGGGAGGAGATTGCCTGTTCACCTGTGGATCAGCTGGTGGATTTAAGTTATCTGCCTTTGTGATTGCAGTGCAGCTTCTTACCACTAGGTTATTAGGAATTTGGTAATTTTAAATTAAAAATAAGAGATTGAAATAGGAAAACAAAGTACTTATTGGAAAATAGGCCCTTGATTTCAGATTATAAAGAAAGGAAGAACGTGGATAGAGTTTTGCCTACCTTTTACCATTACTCCTACGTATCTTGGACAAGTTGCAGTTACTGTCAGAACTCATTTTCTACATACCTGGAAATAGAGATAGTGGTGTTGACACAGATTTTGCTCTGCTATAACTCAGTGACCACTGCCCTCTGGCAGTTCAAACCCACCAGTGGCTCCATGAGGGAAAGATGGCCAGTCTCCTCTAGTGTGAAAATCCTCTGGAGGGTTGGCTGTGAGTTGATTCCAATTTGCTGGCAATGATTTGAGTGTAGATATTAATTTTCCAGAAATGTAACCTGATTTCAGTAGGGGACTTGGGATGACAGGTATGATTGCTGATGTCAAATGGATCTTGACTGAAAGCTCAGAATACTAGAAAGAAGTTTTGTTATCTGTTCAAAAGTATTCTACTGTGTGGATCATAGTGAGTATGGATAACATCTCAAAGAACGAGAATTCTAGAACACTTAATTTTCAGGGTGAGCTCTGGCAGTATTTTCTGTAGGGAGTTAACCTTGCTAAATCAGAGGTGGCACCTTTCTGGTAGTTCCACTAGTGGCTCTGAGGGAGGAAGATGAGTAATCTCCTTGTGATTTACAAGTTCAGAAACTCACTGGAGGACTACCTTTGGCACAAAAGGGATTATGAGGTTGGTGCAGGATCTGGCAGTGTTTCTTTTTATTGGACATAAGAGTCATTAAGAGCCGCCTCATTAGAACCTAACAACAAGGACAGGATATGAAATTATTTTAAAGAAGAATCAGGTATATGTTGATTTTCTACTAGAGTTGTCTTGGAATAGCCCAAAGAAGTTGGCCAGATTTTCAGAATCTGTAAGCTTCTTTCTTTACTAATGTTCCAGGACATTTTCAGTTCTACCCTACTACATCAACAGTATCTCAGACTAACTTTGCTAATGTTCAGATCTTTTTGTTCATAAGGTCGCTATGAGTTGCCTCCGGCTGGATGGCACTTAACAACAACAACAACAACAACATGTCCTTTGAATGGGGACCTCAGGGTCTACAGCTCAGGAATCTTGGAGAATGGTATATTCCACACATAACTAGAGAGCTGTAGGGAGCTCTGGTGGTCTAGTGACAAGAAGCTGCATTGTAATCTTTAAGGCACACAGTTCAAATCCACCAGTTGCTTCACAGGAGAAAGATGGGTAGTCTCCTCCCTCCCATGGTGTTAAATGCCTCTGAAAACCCACCAGACAGTCAGCTCTGGGTCGATTACTACTCATTGGTAAACAACAACAACAACAACAACAGGCGGAGCTATTAACTCAGTATTCTGATTGGTCACAGAGAATGAGGTTAGTCAAAGGTAGGAAAAAGCAAAGCATCACCTTTAACATCACTGGCTACATTAATACAACTGGACGTGTTAATTGACTAAGAAATACAATTACAAATACTTGTTAATTGTGTAGAAAGTTGAATGATTGTCTCAAAACAATAATATGATTACTGCCATCAAGAACAAATTTTTTTTTTTAAGAACAAATTTTTAAAGTTACCTTGTTTGGAACATTACATGGTCTGGAGATTTGGCATAAGGAATTTGATAAAGTTTGGTTACAAATTTACATTCATAGCCTAACCACAAACAGTAAAGTTGGTTACTAAGAAACAAACAGGTTTGAATCTATATTAGAGGTTAACTTTCAGCTTTCAGAATTAGTTTAGCCGTTTTTTAGATCAACTATTTCTTTTTTACTTTATATATTTCATATAAAATAAAAAATAAGATTAAACTTTGGTACTCTATTATTAAAAATTTTAGCTCCATTCTGATTGTCTTTCCTATAACAAAGTATGATTCAGTGAATGTTGTTGTTAGGTGCTGTAATTAAATATGACTCATAGCAACCCTATAAAAAACAGATCTGAGCCCTGCCCTATCTTGTGTCATTCTCAAAATTCCAGATATGCTCAAGCCCATTGCAGCATTCACTATGTCAGTTCACCTGGTTGAGGGTCTTCCTATCTTTGGCCAACCCTCTGCCTTTCCAAACATGATGCCTCTGTCCAAGGAGCATGCCCAAAGTACGTGAGACAGAGCTTCACCATCTTTGCCTCCAAGGAGCACTCTGGCTGTATTTTTTCCAAGACTCTTTCTCCAATATCACAGTCAAAAGCATTGGTTCATTTTCCATCATCTTTATTCATTGTACAGCTGTCAGATGCATAGAAAGTCTTTGAAAAGACCATGGCCTGAATCAGGAAAAATTTAGTCCTCAGACTGACATTGTTGCTTCTCAGCAATTTGGAGAGGTCCCCGACTGTAAGCTTTCCCAGTGCAATTTGTCTCCTGAGCTCCTGACTACTGATACCGAGTGTGCTGATTGTGGATCCAAGCAAGGTGAAATCGTTGCCAGTTTCAGTCTTTTCTGCATCTATTATGATGTTACCATTAATCGGTGGGGAAAAGTTTTATTTTCTTGATGCTGAGATATAATACAAATTGCTCTTCTGCAGCAAGTGCTTCCATCTCCACACTTTCAACAGTTTCACACTTCGGTATCTAAATTAGGTATGGAATATTTTGGGACCTTACCTTTTTAACAATCCTGGAAGCAGGAGCAGCATCCACTTCGGAAATGGCTTGCCTCTGGAAACTCTATGTATGAATAGTGCTCGGGCCTTTCTTTCATAGGGTTGCTATGAGTCCTCTACAACTCGACGGCACCTCACAACAACAACAACACAACCTTTTTAAAGTTTGTTGCTTAATTAGTGCCTCCCTCCCATTTTCTCCAGGCTTTTGTAAAAAGAACACTTACACTTTGATTCAGAGGAGTTTCCAGGACTATGAATAGGACTAAGGCTTCAATAGCATCACCATGTGTCAGTTGTTCCCTTTCTTCATCTCTGGGAGAGAAGAAAGAATATTTATAACACCTGTTTGTTTTTATGCAAAACAGCTATTTTGACTTTGCTAGTGTTTTCCTACTATTTTTCTACTTTCCCACCCAGTTATAGGAGGACAGAAGTCTAGGAAGCTTTGTGGTCACTTGATTACAATTGTATCATGAAATACTGCGATCATCAACTTTTTACTCAATTAGGTGGAAGTAGTTCCCTGTTTTTCATTTTGTTTCTCTTTACTTATTGCTCTTTTGAACCTCCTGCTGTTTTAAAATGGCATTAAAATGTAATTTCCTTAGTAATTCTTTCCAGTTTCTTAAGGCAAACACTGTATCTTTCATAACTTGAATTGAAAAAGAAATTTACTCTGAAATAACTTATTGAGAAGAGTCAGGTTAAAGAGGTAATAACTTCATTTTACAAAGCAGTTTAAAAAAGGATCTAAAGAAAATTTTGACAGTACCCTTGTAATGTGAAATTACCAATAAGTTTCTTCCTTATGTAAATATTTATCTTTGAATTTGTAGTAAGTCTACATTTCCCCCCTCCTAATTAGACTTAAATGGCTTACATAAAAAACTTAAGTACTGTAAATTTCAGTTAAATAATTTCCATGTTCTATTGGAATTGTTCTTCAACATTTCTCCTCATAGAGCCCAGCCTCCTGGATAATCTGTTCTGCATATAGGTTGAAAAGGTATGGAGATAGGATGCATCCCTGGCGTACGCCCTTCCCAATTTTGAACCATGCAGTGTTCCCTTGCTCTGTTCTGACGACTGCCTCCTGGTCCAAGTATAGGTTTCGCGTTAGCACGATCAAGTGTTCTGGGATTCCCATTCTTCTCAGAGTCAGCCATAGTTTGTTATGATCCAGACAGTCAAATGCCATTGCATAGTCAATGAAACACAGATAGACATTCCTCTGGTATTCCCTGCTTTCAGCCATGATCCATCTAACATCAGCTACAATATCCCTAGTACCATGACCCCTTCTAAACCCAGCCTGGACTTCTGGTAGTTCTCTGTTGATGTGCTGTTCCAGTCATTTTTGGATAATCTTCAGTAAAATCTTGCTTGCATGTGAAATCAGTGACATTGTTCTATAGTTTCCACGTTCTGTTGGGTCACCTTTCTTTGGGATAGGAACAAATATAGATCTCTTCCAGTCAGTTGACCAAGTGGTTGTTCTCCAGATTTCTTGGCACAACTTGGTGAGCACATCCAGGGCAGCATCTGTTAACTGAAATATGTCAATTGGTATGCCATCTATTTTTGGATCCTTATTTTTTGCCATTTCCTTCAAAGCAGCCTGAACTTCTTCTTTCATCACCATAGACTCTTGCTCATATGTTGTTTCATGAAATTCTTCTGTGTCTTCCAATTCCTTTCGATACAGTGACTCAGTATATTCCTTCCATCTTCTTTCAATACTTCTTGAATCATTTAACATTCTGCCAAAAGCATCCTTGATTACAGCAACTCGAGGTTTGAATTTGTTCTTCAGTTCCTTGACAGAACCCTGCTTGCTGAAACTGAAGAGGACCTGAAGCACCTGCTGCAGAGGGTCAAGGACTGCAGCTTCCATCAAGAAGACAAAGATTCTCACCACTGGACCAATTGGCAGCATCAGGATGGATGGTGAAGAGATTGAGATTGTACACAGCTTTAGTTTGCTTGGCTCCGCAGTCAACAGTCTTGGCACCAGCAGCCAGGAAATTAAAAGGTGCATTGCCATGGGAAAGTCTGCTGTTAGGGACCTCTCCAAAGTACTGAAGAGCAGTGGTGTCTCTCTGGCGACTAAGGTGCATCTGATACAGGCCATGGTCTTTGCAATCACTTGTTATGCATCAGAGAGTTGGACAATGACCAAGGAGGATAGGAGGAGAATTGATGCCTTTGAGCTGTGGTGCTGGAGAAGAGTATTGAGAATACCATGGACTGCTAGGAAAACAAACAGATTCATCCTGGAAAGGGTTAAACCAGACGGCTCCTTGGAGGCAAGGATTCTGAGGCTCCATCTAACATACTTTGGACATGTTGTGAGGAGAGACCGGTCCTTGGAGAAGGACATCATGCTTGGGAGGGTGGAGGGGCAGCGCAGGAGGGGAAGGCCCTCTATGAGGTGGATTGATTCAGTGACTGGGATAATCGGGATGGGAGTGTCAGAGACAATGTGATTGGCACAGGCCAGAGCAGAGTTTAGGGCTGTTGTACATAGGGTCGCTATGAGTCGCAAGCGACTTGGCAGCACATAACAACAACAACAACATTGGAATCATTATTGGTTCTATTCAGGACCTTAAAAGTTGTTTATGAGACTGTTGGCACAATGCCCCTAATACCATTGTAATACTTTTCCAGTATTCTAAGCTCAGTGATTAATTTTGCTTAGAATCTTTTCCTCTGTATTTTTTTAAACCAGGAAGTATGTATAAAATAATGTCAAAACATTTAAAATATGTGTATATTTAAATTACATCATTTATGTTACCTATTTTATGTTCCCTCTGAACTCTGGTGGTAAGTGTTAAGTGCTGGACTGTCAGCTGAAAGGTAAGCTATTTGAATCCATTAAGTGCTCTGTGGAATGATACTAGTCTTCTCCCATAAAGATTTATAGTCTTGCAAACCTGAAGGAAGGTTCCTATACATTTGAATCAACTCTTTGGCAATGAATTTTTTTTTTTTTTTACTCTCTGTGGACCTTTGGAGAGCTCTTGTGACTTAGGGGTAAGGAGTTTCACTGCCAATCCAAAGGCATGTGGTTCGAATCAGGTGTTTCATTGGCAAAAGGTGGACAGTCTCTTCTGGTGAGATTTACTGCCTCTGAAAACCACTGGAGGGTAAGCTAAGTGTCTGTTTGACTTCATAGTACATAACATTAACAACATTGTCTTTTAGTTATATTCCATTTTAGCATTTAGTTTTCTAAGAGGGCTTAGTAAAGACATTAAATTTAATAACAAAATTTATTAATTCCGTATTTTCTTTTGTTTACTTTAATCTTTGCCTCTGAATTTGGTTTAATTTCTATTAACACAGACTTTTGGACTTTTTCCAATGTTCCAAAAACATGAACTAATTCCATATATGGCTCCAAATGAAATAATTGGGAGTTCTGAAGTTACGTCTGACATATTTTGGACATGTTGCAAGGAGGGACCAGTCGTTGGAGAGGGATGTCGTGCTTGAAAGGGTGGAGGGACAATACAGGAGAGGAAGACACTCGATGAGATGGATTGATTCAGTGAGTCGGGTAACGGGGGTAGGTGTGTCAGAGACAATAAGATTGGCACAGGATAGAGCAGGGTTTAGGGCTCTTGTACATAGGATCGCTATGAGTCTCAGGTGACTCGACGACATATAACAATAACAACTACCACGATATATTTATGTCCATTGTATTTAATGTACCTTAATTGTTGGTTTCAGTACTTTTTAGATGTTAATAATAAAATTGTGAAAAATACAAATAATAGCAATCATATCCAATGAAAGTTATATAAACCTGTTGGTATTGAGTCAGTTTTGACTCACAGTGATTCAGCTGAACTGCATAGAATTGCCCTCAAAGAATTTCTAAGGCCATATTCATTATGTATGGAGCTCTGGTGGCTTAGTGTAATCTTACAAGCCAAAACAACATCCCAAAAATGAACCTAGTGTGATTGGAAAGGCCTTGTTTGGTTTATACCATGGCAGAGTAAAATAATAAAGGCCTCTTTCAAAGCTCTTTTTTTCCCCTAAAAAAATTTAAATTTTCTTTCATTGTTGTGTTGTTATGTACTGCAGAGCCGCCGGCCACCCACAGTGACCCTATGTACAGCCCTTCCTGAGCCAGTATCACTAATTCTGACAGACCAACTCCCATTGCCCCCAGTCACTGTATTCATCCATCTCATCTGGGGGTCTTCCTCTCCTGCTCTGTCCATCACCCTTCCAAGCATGATGTCCTCCAAGGATCAGTCTCTCGTGCCCAAAGTTTGTGTGACAAAGCTTCAGAATCCTCACTTCCAAGGAGAAACTTGGTTTCACTCTCTCTTAAGACAGACCTATTTGTTTTCTTGGCAGTCCATGTTAATGTTCAGTACTCTCCTCCAGCACCACAATTTTGAAAGCATCAATTCTTGTCATCTTTAGTCATTGTCCAGCTCTCTGGTGCATAGCAAGTAATTGCAAAGACCATGGCGTGGATCAGATGTACTTTAGTCTCTAGACTCACATCTTTGCTTATCGATACTTTGGAGAGGTCCCTGACAGCAGACTTTCCCAATGTAGTTCATCTTTTGATTTCCTGACTGCTGGTATTATGGGTGTTAATTGTGGAGCTGAGCAAGCTGTAATTGTTAACAACTTCAATCTCTTCTCCATCTATCATGGTGCTTCCAATTGGCCCAGTGGTGAGACTCTTTGTCTTCTTGATATTGGAGTATGCAGAGTCACTGTAGCAAAAAGAATCGGGTGACCCAGAATAATTTAAAGAAACAACATATGATCCAGAGGCAATGGTGATGAAGGGGGAAGTTCAGGCTGCTCTGAAGGACTTGGCAAAGAATAAAGCCCCAGAAATTGATGGATTTCAACAAACAGATGCGGCTCTGGATGTGCTCACCAGATGTGCCAAGAAATCTGGAGAACAACTATGTGGCCAACTGGCTGGAATAGATCCATATTTATTCCCATTCAAAAAAAAAAAAAAAGGTGACCTGACAGTGTGGAAATTATCTAACAGTATCACTAATATCATACACTAGCAAGATTTTGCTGAAGATTATGCAGAAATGACTAGAACAGTACATTGACAAGAGAACTACCAGGAATACAGTCTGGATTTTGAAGAGTTTGCAGCATTATCGCTAATGTCAGAAAGCAGAACCAGAGGAATGTCTTATCTGTGTTTCTTTGTGCAAAAGCATTTGACTGTGTGAATCACAACAAATTGTAGCTAACCTTGAGGAATGTGGGAATTTCAGAACACTTGATTGTGCTTATGCAAAACCTGTATTTAGACCAGGAAACAGTCCACAGGAGAGAGCAGGGAAATACTGCGTGATTTCAAAATCAGGAAAGGAATACGTCAGGGATGCATCCTGTGTCCATACATTTTCAGTCTGTATACAGAACAGATCATTCAGGAAGCAGGGCTCTATGAGGAGGACTGTGACATCAGGATTGGAGGAAGACTCATCAACAACTTACGTTATGCAGATGATACAACCTTGCTTATTGTAGTATTCCATTGTAGACAAATTAAAGTGTTAAAAGAAATTGGCAGCTGTACCATTTCATTTCAGCATGTAATGTAATTCTGCATTTTTAGTAAAGCTAGCCTCGCTGTCTTTGTTCTTTAAGAGCATGCTGATGTCATAAAAAAATTCTTGCTTTATGAACCTTAACCCATTTTGGAAACTGGAAAGGACATTGGCGTCTAAAACAATGAGAAATTGCTTCTCAGTAAAACTGAGTACCTGATTAAGACATTTGGTTTACTGCTTCATTGAAGGAAACAGCTCCTTCCTGTTCATTATGAATCATTGCTTTTATATTGATGTTCAGAGGCTCTGCCTAAGATTCTGAAAGATGTCTAATGCACTGAAAGTCATGCTTCTCTTAGCTAGGGCCTTGATACACTACCTTGACAAGAGCTTCTCTTAAACAGGAGTAGAAGATGAAGTTATTTTCTATTGCACCAGAGTTCATTCATTCACTAAAGTTTTCTGAAAACACTGGGAGAATTGTAATTCCTTTTGCTACTACACTATGAATCAAGACACTTGTAATCTATTAGATTATTGAACCCACTGCTGTGTGGAAAACCATACTCCTGTTACTATTCTGTCTCCTTATTTAAGAAAACAGTAGCAGAGTTCTAATTGAATTAGTTTTGTGATTGAATTTTTTTTAAATTTACTTTTCTAACTTAATGTTGAGAATTCACTCATTTTACATTTGTAAATTTATTTCTGCATTTTTATTCCTTTCTTCTGTCTTGTTTTTCCCCCCCATAGCTCTTGCTATGTTTTCCCCCTCTTTTTTGTTGACGTAGATATAGAATATTATTCTTTGTTTCCTTCCTCCCGCTAGTTCTGATTTGAAAATAATCTAGGTATTTTCCTAATAGTTTCATTTCTACATGTATATTTGATTTATATAGTCAAGTCCATCTTCCAGGTTAATCAGATCTCCTCCTCTTCACTGCTCCACAAATTGCTTGTCTGTCAGATACTCCTCTAAATCTGAACATTCAGATTAAGACAGACTAGGAAGAAGGATTGGCCACCCACTTCCGAAATAGGAGGCCTCTGAAAACC
>NW_006399752.1:26019761-26025843 GCF_000299155.1 Elephantulus edwardii
GGGAAAGTCTGCTGTTAGGGACCTCTCTAAAGTACTCAGGAACAACGGTGTCTCTCTGGAGACTAAGGTGCGCCTGATACAGGCCATGGTATTTGCAGTCGCTTGTTATGCATCAGAGAGTTGGACAGTGACTAGGGAAGACAGAAGGAGCGTGGATGCTTTTGAGCTGTGGTGCTGGAGAAGAGTACTGAGTGTACTATGGACTGTCAGGAATACAAACAGATTCATCTTGGAGAGGATTAAACCAGGCTGCTTCTTGGAGGCAAGGATTTTGGGGCTTCATCTGGCATACTTTGGACACGTTGCAAGGAGGGAAGGGTCCTTGAAGAGGGGCATCATGCTTGGTAGGGTGGAGGGACAGCACAGGAGGGGAAGACCCTCTATGAGATGGATTGATTCGGTGACTGGGGTTATCAGGATGGGTGTGTCAGAGGCAGTGAGGTTGGCGCAGGATGGAGCAGGGTTTAGGGCTGTTGTGTATAGGGTCGCTATGAGTTGATATCGACGCAACGGCACATAACAACAACAACAACCTCCTCTTTTGTTGTTTCCCTTTGTTACTTTTGTTCTGCCTTGTTCATAGTTACCTTTGCCCTCTACTGGCCCCTGATCCAAGCCATGGCTTTTTTCTCTTGCTTCCTATGCGTCTGAAAGTTGGACAGTGAATAAAGATGACAGAAGAATTGATGTCTCTGAATTGTGATGTTGGAGAAGAGTACTGAATAGTCCATGGACAGGCAGGGATGGCGAAACTTCCATCTCATGTACTTTGGGCATGTCATCAGGAAGGGCCAGTTCTTAGGGGAAAAAACCCCATCATTCTGGGAAAAGGAGAGGGCTACGAAAGAGGAAAATGCAACAAGATTGATATAGCGATTGGAACATTGGGCTTGAACATATCAGAGTTGTTGATCTTGCAAGATAGGACAAGGTTCAGCTCTGTTCGTAAAAGGGTCATTAAGAGTCATCATAGTTAACTTATGGCACCCAACAATAGCAATAATTGAAATATCTTAACATCTTTTCCCATGGACTTTAGGCATTTGTATAGATATCTTCATTGAGGAAATGTTTTGTTTTTTTCCAAGTCCTTTGTCCACTTTTAAAATTGAGTGGTTTGACTTTTTCATTCTAATGTTTGAATATTTACTCTGATTTAATTTTAAATCTATTGTTGTTGTTGTTGTTGTTGATTGCCTTGAGTTGTGCATGACTCATAGCAACCCTATGAACAAAATGCCTGAGGCCCCTCTACAACTATCAACATTTATCAAAGTTCACAGAGTTTCCAGAGGCAAGTTGTTTAAGAAGGGGATACCACTCTTGCTTCCAAGCCTGTCATAGAATGTTACTGGTTGAGTTGCTTGCAATGCATAGCGATCCTGTGTACAGCAGCTCTGAACCCTTCCCTGTCTTGAGCCACTCTCACTAATTCTGAGACAGCAGCCCTCATTGCCCCAGTTACTGTATCAATCCATCTCATCCGTGCTCTCCCTCTCTTATTATTAGTTAACTGTATTCTGTTCTTCAAGTGGATAATTTTGCTTTATCGGTATTTGGTAGGATACATTTCTATTCCTTTAATAAATCTGCCCCCAAGTTTACATATATTTGATAATGTGTCTGGGATAGTAAGGCCAGATTGGAATACTTAATATGGCTAATGTTAAATTGCTAAGTGGGGAGGAAGAAGAGATGGTTAGTAGGTTAATAGGGGTCAAAAATAATCTGGCCATTTAAAACTTAGCCAACTTTTTTTTAATATTCTTGTATGCACTCCATGGTATTTCACTTCAAGTACTTGATGACAAATCTGATGCAAAATTAGTTATTTTATATATCTTTACAACAGTGCTAACATTTATGATTTTAGTTCTTTGTGGCAAAAACTTTTTTGAAATGATCACCAAAATCTTTGAATCTTGAAATATCGTGCAGTTTGCTTTCAAGGCATTTTTTTCATGATTAATTAGTAGATTAAAAACAATGGAACATCTTTATTTTATAAGAATAATTTTAAAGTATTCTTAGTTTATAAATATTTTTATGTTAGCATCCTAAAATAGTTTGGCAGTACACAGTGACATTCTTCATGAACAAAAGCATATTACATGTACTAAGAAAGCACACATTTTCTCTATTGAAGGAAGTATATAACAATGCTAATTGTGTTTTAAATCTGTGGACTCATTAAGAGGAGTTACATAAACAGTTTTGTAATTTCTTTTTTGAGCTTTTGGGGGTCAGCTTATTTTAAAGAATTAAAGTAATTAATTTACAAGTATATGACAGTTTCATAATTCAACATCTAACATTTAATTAAGATAATTATTTTAATTAATAATTTTTAATTAATTGTACTAAACTACAAGATTTACCATGCATAGGCATTTGACTGTGTGGCTTTTAACAAATTATGACTAACACTGAGAAGAACAGGAATCCCAAACCACTTAATTATGCTCATGTGAAACTTAAACCAAAAGGCTGTTGTGTGAACAGAGAAAAGAACACTACATTCTATAAAATTAGGAAAGTTGTGTGTTAGGGTGCTATCCCTTCTCCATACCTAGGCTGTCTGTATGTTGAGCAAATTATTTGATAAGTTGGATTCCGTAAAGAAGAATATGGCATCAGGATCTGAGGAAGACTCCTAAATAATCTACATTATGGAGATGATACAACCTTGCTTGCTGAAAATGAGGAGGACTTGAAGTACTTGCTGCAGAATATCCAATATGGATTACATCTCAATGCCAAGCAAACAAAAATTCTCACCACCAATAGACAGCATTAAGACAGATGAAAAGATTAAAGCTATTTATGAGTTCATCTTACTTGGAACCACAATCAACACCATTGGTATCAGCAGTCAGGAGATCAGGACACCTGTAGTACTGAGAAAGTCTGCATTCAAGGACCTCTCCAAATTATTGAGGAGCAATGATAGTGTTTAGTTTGAACACTAAAGTGCACCTCATTCAAGCCATAGTCTTTTCAATCACTATGCATCTGAGAGCTGGAAAATGAGGATGACAAAAGAAGATTTGATGCCTTTTAACTGTGCTGTTGGAGAAGAGTACTAAATATCTCCTGGACTACCAAAAGAACAAATATGTATGTATGTCTGGGAGAAAATGCAGCTAGCGTGCTCCTTGGAGTCAACGATAACAAAGCTTCGTTTCCTATACTTTAGGCCTATTGTTAGGAGAGACATTTCCTTGGAGAGGGACATCATTCTTGGAAAGGTAGAGGGTCAGTGAAGGAGAGGAAGACCCTCAAGCAGTGATTGCAGCAGTGGGTTCCAGTGTGTCAGAGATTCTGAGAATGGCACAGGATAGGACAGGGTTCAGATCTGTTGTTCATTGGATTGCGATGGGTCATATTCGATGGCATATATCAACAACAAGAAAAATCTTAAGTATACCAACATATGCATCATTTTAATCACAGTATCTAACATATTATACCAAAGAATTAATAAACTATAAAAATAGTGGGCTAGGGGGTGGGATTTGGGGAGGTGCGTGGGGGGGGATTGTGTACCAATGAGGGAGTTTTTCTTTTGCTTTTCAAGGAGAGGAGCAAATGGGGGGGAGGGGGGAGAGGTTTGTGTGGGGAAAAGGGTGCAACAATGAATGAATGGAATCCCAAAATCTCTGTAGATGTTCACTGAAATGAAAAATAAACAACCTAAATTTTTTTAAAAAAATAGTGGTACCAGTGTTAATACTTGCACTTTGTTGATACTTGCACTTTACTGATAAAAAGTATCTACCATTCACCACAAGATAAAGGTAAATAATCCAATAGAAAAATGGACATAGGATATGAGCAGACACTTCACCAAAGAAGACATTCAGGTGGCTAACAAGCACATGAAGAAATGTTCAAAATCCCTAGCTCTAAAAGAGATGCAAATCAAAACAACTATGAGATGTCATCTCACCCCAGTAAGAATAGCAAAATTTAACAGATCAGCAAGCAACAAGTACTGGCGAGGTTGTGGAGAAACTGGAAATCTTGTTCACTGTTGGTAGGAGTGTAAAATGGTGCAACCACTCACTGTGGAAGGCAGTATGGCACATTCTCAAAAAGGTGCAAATAGAGATAACCATTTGACCCAACAATTCCACTATTGGGAATATACCCCAAAGAGACCATAACTGACACCCAAGCAGATATATGCATATCCAGGTTTATTGCGGCTTTGTTCACAATAGCAAGGAGTTGGAAACAACCTAAGTGCCTAATGGATAGAGAAACTGTGGTATATTCACACAATGGAATACTACGCTGCATTGAAAAACAAGGAACTCATGCAATACTATTCAAAATGGGTGACCCTGAGGACATTCTGCTGAGTGAAGCATCTCAGTCACAAAAGGACAAATACTGCATGGTCCTACTCTTGTAAAACAGGACTGACCTCAGGTTTGGGAGGAGACTGAGAAAGATGGGTTCAGTAATGTATACTGCATTGAAACAGATGAGGGAGAAAACTGTTTAAAGGGATATGTGATTAGGTATTTTTGTCATGACAGGAGTCCAGAGTGAAGGCTGCATAGTGGAGTGGACCTGGGGAGAGGGACTGTAAAACAATGAAAGAATTTTTCTTTTACTTTTCCAGGAGGGTAGTGTACTTGGGGGGAGGGATGGGAGGGGAGAAATGTGCAGCAATGAATGAATGGAAATTCAAAGTCTCTGTAAATTTTCATTGAAATTAATAATAAATTTTAAAAAAAGTATCCACCATTGATTTACCAATCAAATTCATCACTACATGCTGTTTAGTTGGGTCTGGCATTTTAGTACACTATGACAAATGATACTTAGTGAAGACTTTGGAGTCATTGTGTACTGAATGATCTTAATTATTTTTTTTAAATGTATGTATATACACATAGAAAGAAGACAGGGAGACAATATAGCAAATGTTGGCTGTGGTTGTCATTGATTATAATACCACAATCAACACTCTTAACACCAGCAGTCAGGAAATCAAAAGACGAATTGCATTGGGAAAATCTGCTGTCATGGACCTCTCCAGAGTGCTAAAGTGCAATGATGTCAGTATAGATACAAAGGTGTGCCTAATCCAGGCCATGGTCTTCTCAATTACTTGTTATGCTTCAGAGAGTTGTACAATGATTAAGGATGACAGAAGAAGAATAAATGCCTTTGAGTTGTGGTGCTGGAGGAGAGTCTTGAACATACGTTGGACTGCAAAGGAAACATATAGGTCTGTCTTGGAAAGGGTGAAGTCAAGTCTTTCCTTGGAGGCTAGGATTCGGAAGCTCCACCTCACTTTGGGAACGTGACCAAGAGTGATTGATCCTTGGAGAAGGACATCATGCTCAAAAGGGTGTACAGACAGAGCAGGAGAGAAAGACCTGGATGAGATGGATAGATACAGTAACTGGGGCAATGGGGGTTGGTGTGTTGGAATGAGTAAGACTGGCTTCAGGACAGGTAGGGGTTCAGAGCTGCTGTACATAGGGTCGCTGTACATCGCAAGCGACTCTATGGCACATAACAACAGTAACATAGTATGGCAGGTTTGGAAGCAGAAGTGACATCCACTTCTAAACAACATGCCTCCAGAAACTCTATGAACTTTGAACAATGTTGATAGTTGTAGAGGGGCTTCAGGCCTTTTGTTCATAGGGTCGCTCTGAGTTGTGCTTGACTTGAAGGCAATCAAGAACAACAACAACAACAACAACAACACCACACTAATTATAGTTTCTCTGTTTCCCATGTTTAGCGATAACTCAGTGATTCCTTAGTATTCTCTTTTTGGAGATTCTCAGTGTACCTTACCAGCATGTTGAGCACTGCAAGATATACTTGGTCAAGAAATCTGTTTAACTCAGCATTTCCCAGACTTGTTTAAGCTCAGAACATTCCTTCTCAAACAGTGTCTATTATTTTTTTTTTAATTTTTTTTTATTCATGGTTACAGTTTATTACAGCAAAGAGATACATATTAAAATCTATAAAAAGGAAAGGCATAAGGTGGAGTCCAGGAGAAACCAGGCAAATATTTCTAGTTGATCCCTCTCTGAGGAGTTGCATGTTG
>NW_006399752.1:26033408-26036770 GCF_000299155.1 Elephantulus edwardii
GCGGCGTTCCCGGTCTGGTGGGCGGCGGCGTGCGTTCCCCCCGGTGGGTGGCGGGGCAGTGTCTAGTATTAGCACCATTTTTTGTGGTGTTCTAATTAAGTTAGGCTACATCTGTGGGTGGGAAGAGTTGGAGCTCCTCAGTTAGCAATCAAAACAAAACCAGATACTGACTATGGAAAAGACCGTCAATTACTCATATGCAAGATTAAATTGATACTAAGGAAAAGTCCATGAGAACCAGAATAAGACCTTGAGTCTATCCCAATTGAATTTAAACACTATCTCAAGAATAGACTTGAAGGGAGCTCTCGTGGCCTAGTGGCAAGAAGCTGTGCTGCAATTCTGAAGGTGCACCGTTCGAATCTGCCAGATGCTCTAGTGGAGAAGGAGAGGCAATCTCCTCCTGTGCCAATCCAACTCGACAATAGACAACAAGGAAAAAAAAGTACAAATAATGTAGTTTAATGTAGAAGACCAGATGAATTGTGGAGGACATCATGAAGAAAGCAATAGGTCTTTGCAAAGAGTGGAAAGAAAGAAAAGGCCAAAATGTGTGTCAGAAGAAATGCTGATGTAAGAAAGAGGAATATAATGTGACTAAGGGCAACTTGAGGAGACAATGTAAAGTATTATGTGAAATGTGCAAAGAGATGAAGTTAAAAAAAATCAAAAGGGAAAAAATCTGAAGGGAAAAAATACTCAACATTTCTGTCTGAAAGAACTGAAAAATTTAAGCCTCAAGTTGCAATATTGAAATATTTTGCAGGCAAAATATTGAATGATACAGGAAACATTATAAGAAGATGGAAAGAATACATAGCCACATACCAAAAAGAATTTATCATAGCTGAAATATTTCAGGGAGTAACAGATAAAGAACTGTGATAATGAAGGAAGAAGTCTAAGCTGCACTAAAGGTATTAGCAAAAAATAAGACCTCAGGAACTGATGGAATACCAACAGATACAACCCTGGATATGCTCACTAACTAGCCTGTGCTACAAAATTTGGAAGGCTGCTGCCTTATTTGTTCCCACTTAAAAAAACACAACAAAAACCAAACACTAACAGAATGTGGGGATTTTGAATCAACATTAAAGTTAAGTCTTCCTGAAGATTATTAAAAAATTAACTGCAATGTACATCAACAGGGAACTGCCAGAGAAATATAAGCTACATTCAGAAGAGATCATGGAATAAGGGATATCTTTGCTGAAAACAGAGAGTAACAGAAAGATTTTTTTTACTTGACTATGCAAAGACATTTGACTATGTAGCTCATAATAAATTACGGCTAGCATTGAGAAGAATGAGAATTCCAGAAAACTTAATGCTCATGTGTAACCTGTGCGTATGCCTAGAAGCAGTTGTCCAAACAGAACAAAGGAGCAATGCATAGTTTAAAACAAAAACCAGGAATGATGTGCATCAAAATTGTGTCTTTTCTCCATACTTACTGTATGCTGAACAAATAATTCATGAAGCTGGAATAAATGAAGAACAATGTGGCGTCAGGATTGAAGGAAGACTCATCCTCAGCCTGCATTATGCAGATGACACAATTTTGTTTGCAGAAAGTGAAGAGAACTTGAAGCACTTGCTGCAGAAGATTGAAGACTACAGCCTTTAATATGGATTACATCTCAACATAAAAAAACCAGACAAACCAAAAATCATCACTGCTGGACCAGTAGGTATGATATGTGGAGAAAAAAAAATTTGAAATTGTCAAAGATTCCATTTAATTGGATCCACAATCAGCAACCATGGTATAGAGAATAAAAAAGCACTTTACATTGGGGAAATCTGAGGTCAAAGACCTCTTTAAAATGGTTAAGAGCAAGGATATCGGTTTGTTTTTATAGGTTATTTTCAGTTACCTCCTATGCATCTGAAAGTTGGAGAGTGAGTAAGGAAGGTTGAAGAAGAATAGATGCCTTTGAATTAGATTTTTAGAATACTGAATATCCCAGGAACTGCCAAAAAATAAAGATGTCTGTTTTGGAGAAAGTGAATCCAGAGTACTCCTTAGAGACAAAGATGGTAAAACTTCATCTCACATACTTTGAGCATGATATCAGGAGGAGCCAGTCCTCCTGAAGATATACTGGAGAAGGTGGAGGGGTTGAGAAAGATAGGAAAACCTTCATCAAGATTGTAATGGTAGCAATCAGCTCAAGCATATCAGAGATGGGGAGCATAGTGTATCATAGGGCAAAGTTCAGATCTTTTAATTCTCAGTCACTGTAAGTCAAAGTCATCTCAGGGCACAACAGCAAGAATTATAGCATTACTTAATACTATTAAAGTATTATACTATTTAAGATTACCATTCAATATATAATAGTCTTTTCAATCTATACATGGTTTGCTGACTGAATTAAAGGGTAAGTTTGAGCATAAAATTAGAATGGATACTAGAATCTTTATTTTCCTTATGGTGATTTCCTAACATTGAAGTCTTACTTTTCTGCTTTTAAAAACTTTAAGAATAATATACCACTATATGCTGGCAAAAAGAGCAAGAAGCTTCACTGTAATCTTAAAGGCACACAGTTTGAATCCATCAGCTGCTTCCTGGGAGGAGCATGGGTAATCTCCTCCTGTGCAGTTAATTGCCTCTGAGAACCCATTGGAGGGTCAGCTGTGGGTCAGTTCTAACTCACCTGTACTCAACGACAATAACAAGATTTTAGCTTTAATACTCTCTATATTAACTTCATGATAAAAATTTCCAAGAATATTATAGCTTCTTAAAGTAGATATTCATTCTAGCTTTAGACTGTGAATTAGAATTTTGTTTTTGTGGAAGGAGGCTTTGTACTTTGATTCTATAATTATGAGTCGATCATTTTTTTCCATAGAAAATAATGGAAAATTATTAACATTTGGTGTATTAAGAATCGTATAATTTTAAGTTGCTACTTATTTAAGAGGCAACTCCTGGCATTATTTGAAGGGAATTGTGCTGCCAGTCCAAAGGCTTCACATTTCTGGTGGTTCAAATCCACAGGTGGCTCTGAAAGAGAGACGAGAAGTCTCCTTTCTATAACCTTGGACACACAGTGGCTGGTCAGCTATCCCTGGGCTTGGAGTGGAGGCAGTGATAGGGAGTTTATATAATGAATTTGTAACAGTTTATTGTTTGTTGGTTATTCTATTGACACTTTGCTGCAGCAAATACTTTCCAAGTACTTATTTATCAATGTAAAAACCATCACGGAAGATAAGGAAGGTCACTACATAATGCTGAAAGGGTCAGTAGAACAAGAGGACATAACAATAATAAATATCTATGCACCAAATAAAAGACCAGCAAAATACATAAAACAAACATTAACAAAACTGAAAGAGGAAATCGA
>NW_006399752.1:26037890-26038791 GCF_000299155.1 Elephantulus edwardii
TACATAAAAAAAATAATCCACCATGACCAAGTGGGATTCATAACAGGTATGCAAGGATGGTTCAACATAAGGAAAACAATCAATGTAATTCTCTTGCAGATTTTAAATGGAGGGAAAAAAGCAAGAAAGTTGATCACAAGTTATTTAAAACTGTTTCAATATCTGTAAGCTCTAATAACTTCTAAGTCTAGTCTGTACCTTCTCACCAGCTTTCTGTTGCAGTGGCCCAAAAAAATGATGGAATGCATAAAACCTTTTATTACTGTTAGAAAATTAAGAGTCTCGTTCACACTATCATCATATTAGAAGAGTTTCAGTAGGTAACATAGAAGTAAGAACAGAGTGAGGGAACACATCATCCTGATATTTGCCAGTCAGCACATTCTAGAGAATCCTGTTAAAGAGTTTTGTCTGAAAGCTTGTCCTTCCATATAAATCTAGTAACATATTCAGACTGGGAATTGGTGTTGGAGATGAGAATAGGAGCAGAGATATAACTGTTGTTGTTGTTTGATGCCATCGAGTCGTAGATGACTCATAGCGACCCTATGAACAAATGGCCTGAGCACTGTTCGTACATAGAGTTTCCAGAGGCAAGCCATTTTGGAAGTGGATGCCGCTCCTGCTTCCAATAAGTTAATATATGTAAGTTTAATCACATATTTCTCAACTTTCAATAAATAGCATTTAACAAAATACTTAAAACTTTTTTAAAAGTAAGAATTACTTGAAACTTGCACACAGATCTTTTCATGTTCTCAGAGGAATCTTGAGCAAATACAGTCTATCACTTGCATTTCATAAAGTGAAAAAAAATTTTAGGAATAGAGTTACGCTTTAATAACCTTTTTTAAATCCCATAGAACCTAGCACAATAAATAAATGTTCTTCCAACTTATTT
>NW_006399752.1:26039966-26050661 GCF_000299155.1 Elephantulus edwardii
ACTTTCAAATCCCTTCTCTGACATTAACCAGCAAAGCTCCAATTTTTTTCTCCTCACATTGTACTGTTAGAGAAAAGCCGTACAATCATATAGACTGGTGATGTGACTGGTTTCCTACTTCAGGTTGGCTGCAACTACAATGTTCCTTGAAAGCAAGATGGCAAAGCTTCGACTCACATACTTTCAGCATGTTGCTTTGAGGGGCTATTTTTTGGAAAGGAACATCATGCTTGGAAAAGTGGAGGGATGATGTAAAAGAGGAAGACCCTCAGCAAGATGGACTGATAAAATTATTGCGGCAATGAACCCAAGCGTGCAGAAACAGTAAGGATGGTTGCTGCTTCTTGTGTAAGTGCTTAGTGTTGAGAGTTTGAAATAATTGAAGAAGGGTGTGTAAAAAGTTTGCAATCATAGGTAAGAGTATAATAAATATGATGTTGGGTGCTGTCAGGTGAAGCACTTATTACTCATAGGGACCCTTTGAACTACATACCTGAACCCTGTACTATCCCGTGAGATATAGCTAGGTAGTTTATATCTGCTTCCTTGAGTGGAGCTACAAGAAGAAGGGACATCCTCGGAGCTACAGCTGCAGGGGCAGAGCAGAAGTCACTTTGCGGAATGGTCTTCCGGGAGACGTGGATGGAAGGGTGCACCACCCACCTTCCTTCATGCTGAAAATAGAAGCTATCCTGTATTTAAGAAGTACTTAGTGATCTGCAGTCCAGACTAGCACTGTGTAGTAGAGAAATAGATCTGTACTTTACTGTATGGTAATCTGGCTTTTACATACTTGAAATACGTAGTATAATTGAGGAACTGAGTATGTACAAGAAGGTTTAAAAAAATGAATGGGATATTTTAATTTCAAAGAGTTAATTAAAACAACTGTATGAAGCTATTACACTGTTTTTGTTAAAAAGAATATATAATATTGGAATAATACCCTATTTAAAGCATACTTTTATACTCAGATGATAGAATATTACGCAGTTTTTAAAGAGGGATTTATTAACAGAAAAATTGTCTCTGATATGTTAAGTATGAAAAGTCTGGTTAAGAAACTATATGGTTATTGTGTTCCTGGTTTGGTTCTTTTTTATAATGTAAATATTTTTTAAAATACTCGTACAGACACATATACACAGATAGGATTCATTTTTAAAAAAAGATTGCTTTTCATCTTTCTGCTTCAATTAGCTCTCTGACTTTGTACAAGATTGGGTTGTTTGAAGATTTAATATATCTGTGTTGCTTAACATGGCACCTAATTATCTTGTGCAAAGAACAGAATAAGTAACAAATTTTGCTATGGTCATAGTAATTGTTACGATAACTATATGTGCATTGAGCCTGCGAATCATAGCGACCCTGTGTACAACAACCCTAAACCCTGCTCTGTCTTGTGCCAGTCTCACTGTCTCCAACACACCTACCCCTTTTACCCAAGTCACTGAATCAATCCACCTCACAGAGGATCTTCCTCTCCTGCGCTGTCCATCCACCCTACCAAGCATGATGTCCCTCTCCAAGGACCTGGCCCTCCTCACATCATGTCCAAAGTATGTCAGACAAAGCCCCAGAATCCTTGCCTCCAACTAGCAGCCTGGCTTAACCTTCTCCAGGATTAGCCTGTTCATTTTCTTAGCAGTCCATGGTATATTCAATACTCTTCTCCAACACCACAACTCCAAGGCATCAGTTCTCCTTGTATCCTCCCTACTCCCTACTCATTGTCCAACTCTCTGACGTATAGCCTGTATCAGGTGCACCTTAGTCTCCAGCACTTTGGAGAGGTCCCTAACAGCAGACCTTTCCATTACAAACGTCTTTTAATTTCCTGGCTGCTGGTGCCAAGAGTGTTGACTGTGTAGCCAAGCAAACTAAAGGTGTTAACAATCACTCTCTGTCTCTCTGTCTCTTTCTACACACACACCCCCACACACAAGATCCCAAAATATATATAAAAAAGTTTAGAAGATTCTTACAAAACTATTCCCAAACCTGACTGTTGTTTGTAAGATTACAGGTAACCTGTATTTTCTTTATTCTTTACTGATTCTAGATTAACATTTAAGCATATATTACTTTTATAATTGAAGATTATCTTAAAGTTTTGATGTACCTAATAGTCATTAAAAATAAGATGTAACTGGTTAGGCAAGGGGGTAAAAGAATCATGGTAAGTAGATGAAAGATTTATGATATCTACTATAGATTTTTATTGCTCCCTAAAACTACACAGCCATTTTTGTTCCTGTAAGGAATCTGTAAAGTTAAAACTAATGAAAATACAATAGTATAATTGAAACACATTCCTGCATGTAGAATTATGGCTTTAATTACATTTACATCTAGAAAGATAATATACATGAGTTAGGTTTTAACTTGTAGCTTTCATAATCTGAGCAAATATTAAATACATGTTTCCATTCAGAAATAATTCTCTTTTATAGTAGCTTGTTTCTAGGCTTAAGAACCTCTGGTGGCTCAGCGATAAGGAGTTGTGCTGCCAACCCAAAGGTATTCAGTTCAAATCCACCAGCTGCTTCATTAGAGAAAGATAGGCAGTCTCGTCCCTTGAATTTTACTGTCTCTGGAAATCTGCTGGAGGGTCAGCTCTGAGTCTGTTCTGATACAACAGGACGAAACAACATTTGTAGGGTTAACACAGCTTCCCTGTAATGGTAGTGTGAGCTGTTGACAAACCCCAACCCCACCTCCACTTTTTACAAAGTTATGGTGAATACACAGAAGATTCCATCCCATTTCATCAACCTCTACTTATATGATGTTACTTTTGTGGATTATTCACTCACTCACACATTGCTTTTGGGTCAGAATTGACTCATAGCTGACCGTCCAGAAGATTTTGTTGAGGCTATAAATTGCATAGAAGGAGATTGTCCCGTTTTCTCCCTCAGAGCAGTTGTTGGATTTGAACTATCAGAAAGGTGCTACATTTAATGGAAGAAATCAAGATACTAAGGAGCTGAACAGAAGATTTCAAAGGGCAGCGAGGGAAGACTTCATTGGTTAGATCAATAATCTCTTTGGAGTGGTCTCCACCACTAACCAGTGTCTTTGAATAAGTCCTAACATACATGTATCAGAGTAGATTGTTGTTAGGTGCCACCAGGTTGCCGCTATCTCATGGTGACCTTATATGCAGCAGAACTCACCCCTGCCTGATTGTATCTTCAGATCTCTGCTTTACTTAAGCCTATTGTCATTCCATCTTGCTTTGTCTTCCTCCTTTGTTGAGCCTCTACTTTTCCAAGCATAATGCTATTTTCCAAGGACTAACCCCTCCTAATAAAATGCTCAAAATATGTGCGGGGGCGGGGGGGGGGCAGGGAGGAAGAAAGGTGCTACATTTACTCAGCAACATAACTCCCTATGGGCCACACCACCAGATATCCTTGCTTTTGTAGATATTTTTGTGGAAATTTTGTATTTCAAAATTTTGACAGCCCTGTTTTATATTTTATTTTGCTTAAGTCCGTTGTGTGCCAGGTTCCTTCCGCTCCAGGCACTGTAGAATAAATATTAAGAATGAAAGAAGAATTTCAGCTTTCAGAGGTCAGTCTGGTGGAGAAAATAAACAATTAAGACCATCAGATACCACTGCTGGTATGTTAGAAGTAAGAGTGGTCATTTTTTTAAATGTTGGAGGGGTTAAGTAGTAAAATGCCAGTGAGAAGTGAAACAGGCCACCAAGAAAAGGTTTTACAAAGGACAAGTTTGTTTGAACTGAATAGATTTTTTTTTCTATAATTATATTTTATTAATTTTCATAAACATTTACAGAGATTTTGGGCTTCCACTCATTCATTGTTGCACTATTCTCTCTACCCTCCTCCCAGTTTGTTCTTGTCCAAATGCCACAGTGCTTGTCAAAGCCAGTTCTGATTAATCTTCTTTGTCAGTGTATCCTTTGCCATTCCCTATCACTCCTCCCTGAGAGAGACTTCACCCTGAGTCATAAGGAAAAGGGCACGGCGTATTCTCTTAGCTACTTCCTGCTGGAAAGGGACGCTGTGGGTTTCAGGGTGAAGATCTTCTCTCACTACTCTAAAGGGCCCCTTTGGCAGTAGGAAACACATAGACTATTATGGAGATTGATTTTGGAATTCAGATGCACTCTTATTGATTGTGCTTGGCTGTACATGTACATATCCTTCAAGATGTATCATGGGGGTGTTGCAACCTAGAAGACACAAATTTGACTAACAAGTTATAAGTACATGAGTCCAAAAATTATGGAAAAGTAAAAGAAAAGATTCTTTCATTGTTTTACAAACCCTCCCCCAGGTCCCCTCCACCATGTAGCCCTCGCTCTAGTCTCCTGTGATGACAGAAATACCTAGTTATATATCTCTTTTAAACAGTTTTCTCCCTCCTCTGTTTCAGTGCAGTATACATTATTGAACCCATCTTACTCAGTCTCTCCCCAACCCCAAGGACAGTCCCATTCTACAACAGTGGCATCATGTAATATTTGTCCTTTTGTGACTGGGATATTTCACTCAGCATAATGTTCTCCAGAGTCAACCATTTTGAATAATATTGCATGAGTTCCTTGTTTTTTAATGCTGAACTGAATAGATTTTTGCAGGTTGGGATAAAGACCTCTACAGCAGAGGAATAAAAAGCTGTATAAAACAGCATGATGTACTGAACGGCCTAGAGGTAGTTTAGTGCATCTCGGAGGATAGGATGCAAGGCAGGAGTCAGCCAGTGAGAAAATTGAAGAACCAGGTCAGAGTTTCAGTGGAAATCTTTAAGAAATATTCTTGGGATTAAACAATTCTCTCTGGAAAGAATCCTTGAACCTACATCTCTCTTCCCAATTCCTTTAGTTTTATCCTCTCCTTGGTGTCCCACTCTTACCAACTTTTCATTCTTACATAATTTTATTGCTGCTGGGATGGAGACACATTTAGAGAATTTGTGAGTTTAGGAGTAAAGAAAAAAGGTACTGTGATTTAAAAGCTAATTTTCCTAGTTAATTGGCACTGAGATGGCGCCAACTCATGGTGACTTAGATATAACAGAGCAACTCTTTTTCCAGCCCTATGCCATCTTCCTGCAATTTTATCTGCATGTGGATGAATCACCAGTCATTTACCTCAGCTGAGTGCTCTTTCACGAATCCAGGTAGAAAAGACATTCTTTCTTGTCCAGGACCATCTCAAGTTAAACATACCTGATACTAAAATCATCCTTTTGGTCATTCTCAAATTTGGAGTGTACCACTATCTATCTAGAGCTCTGGTGGCTGAGTGGTAAGTAGTTGTGCTGCCAAGCAAAAGTCACAGGGTTCGAATCTGCCAGCTGTTCAGCAGAAGAAAGATGGACAGTCTCCTCTTATGTGATTTCTAGCCTCTGGAATCCCACTGGAAGGTCAGCTATGGGTGTGTTCAGACTCTATGGTATATAACATCATGTACAATAAGCAGGTCAATTTATCAACTTGTTAATATAAATACATATATATGAAAACAGTATGATATACATAAAATGATAAGTGCTGCAAGAGGTTATTTACTGAATTCCAGATGTGTTGCAAGATCACTTAAACAAAGAGCAAAAGAGATCACTTAAAGGTCAAGCTTTTAATGAGTACAATGGAACATGGAAATGAAAAGGCAGCCAAAGGCTGAGGTGTGGGTAAAAGAGAAAGAGATAATGTAAGTAGTAAAGATAAATCAAAAGCACCCTGTTATTTGGTTGCCATCTTAATGCCTTGAAGATTATTCCCCTCTAGTTCTTACTTAATTTAGTATAATTTACTACCTCTGAAGGAAGAACGTGGCATCAGGATTGGAGGAAGACTCATCAACAACCTGCATTATGTAGATGACACAACCTTGTTGCTGAAACTGAGGAGGACCTGAGGCATTTGCTGAAAAAGTTCAAGGACTTCAATATGGATTGAAGCTCAATATCAAGAAAACAAATATTTTCATCACTGGGCTGATTGGCAGCATCATCATAGATGGTGAAGAAATTGAGATTGTTAACATCTTTGGCTCTATAATCAACACTCCTGGTACCAGTATCCGGGAATTCAAAAGACAAAAAGCTTTGGGAAGATCTGCTGTGAGGGACTGCTCCAGAGTAATGAAGAGTAATGATGTCAGTCTGGAGAGTAAGGTATACCTGATTCAGGCCATGACCTTTGCAGTTACTTGCTGTCAATCAGAAAGCTGGACAATGACTAAGGATGACAGAAGAATTGATGCCTTTGAATTGTGGTGCTGGAGAAGAGTATTGAATATACTGTGGACTGCTGGAGAGGGCGAAATCAGGCTGCTCCTTGGAGACAAGGATTCTGAAGCTCTGTGTGACATACTTTGGGAATGTGGCAAGGAGGGACCAGGCCTTGGAGAGAGAAATCAAGCTTGGAATGGTGAAGGGACAATGTAAGAGGAAGACCCTGGATGAGATGGATTGACTCAGTGACTGGGGAATGGGAGTGTGTCAGAGACAATAAAGTTGACTCAGAATAGAGCAGGGTACAGAACTGTTGTACATGGAGTTGCTATGAGTCACTAGCTACTTAACAGCACATGACAACAACAGTAAAAGCCTCTGAACACATCTGCTTGGAGGGTGAGCTATCAATCAGTTTTAACTGGATAGCAGTGAGTAAGTAGAGGGTGAGTGAGTGAACAAACTGTGTTCCTAATTCTAGTTTTTTGGTTTTTTTTAGTTATCTGTCATGATCAAACAGATGATTGGGTAATAGATTGTGTTTGTAACCAGTACAGACATACCCTTTGACCCCAAAAAGAACATAGAACACACACACACACACACACACACACACACACACACACACACACACACACACACACCCCGGCCAACAAACCCTCTTAAAAAATACACTTTGCTTGTATGTGTATTTGTACTATGTGGTCTTCTGTCAATATTCTCACCCTAGTTTCTGAACAGTAGATAAATAATTTCAAGATAAGTAATCTCAATTAATCTTGTCAATTCTAGGTTCCAAATACATGTAATTTAAAATACGAGACTATTATAAAAATGTGTGTGTGTGTGTGTGTGTAATGTGCTGTTGAGTTGGAACGGACTCATAGTTGATCCCCCAGCAGGTTTTCAGAAGGTATAAATTGACAGGAGGAGATTGCCCATCTTTCTCTTTTGGAACAGCTGATGAATTTGAACCCTCTGCTTTTTGGTTGGTAGCAAATATTCTTGAACAGTTTTAGCATTTTTAAAACACAAGAACCATTTTACATGCAATAAAGTTTTTTGGGTGTTTTTTTTTTTCCAGTAAAGTTATTTTCATGCCGAATCTTAAGAGTCAGCTTGAAAAATAGTAATAATTAAAATACTAACAGATAAATAAAATTTGCAAAAATGCACAGAACAAACTCTAAAAAGATGCATTAAGGTAGCTATACAAAATACATTAAGACCTCACTGAATTATGAAAAATTAGGAACCTCTGGTGGCTTAGTGGGTAAAGAGCAACGTTACCAACCCAAATGCAGAGAATTAGAATCCACCAGCAGCTCCACGGAAGATGATGCATGGTCTCCTCCCATGTGATGTACAGACTCGGAAAACCTGCTTAAGGGGCAGCTATGAATTGTTGCTCACAGACAGCACATAACAACAACAAACACAAAATTATTGATGTTTTTATTTATTTATTTTTTTTAAGTTTTATTATTTTTGTGTGAGTGTACCGTCAAATCAGATCTGACTGGTACAGGAGGAGATTGTTCCTCCTTCCCCCGGCAGAGCATCTGGTGGATTCGAACCATGTGCCTGTGGGATTGTAGTTGCAGCTCCTTTCCACTAGGCCACCAGAGCTCCCCAAATTATTGATGTTTTTAATGTTGCAAATTATTTTTCCCAATTTAGGGGAGCTCTGGTGGCCTAGTGATAAGGAGTTGTGCTGGCAACCCAGAGGTGGTGGTGGTGGTGGTGGTTGGTTTTGAGCCATTGAGTCGCCGGCAACTCAGGGCAACCCTATGTACAACAGCTCTGAACCCTGCTCTACCCTGAGCCAAACCTTTATCTCTGACACAACTACCCTCATTACCCCAGTCACTGAGTCATTCTATCTCGTGCAGGGTCTTCCTCTGTTTTGCTGTCCCTCCACCCTTCCAAGCATAATGTCCCTCTCCAAGGACTGGTCCCTCCTTACAGCATGGCCAAAGTATGTCAGACAGAGTTTCAGAATTCTTGCCTCCAAGGAGCAGCCTAGTTTCAGTCTCTCTAGGACAAACCCAGTTTAAATCCACCACCAGCTGCTCTGTGGGAGAAACATGGCAAGCCACTGATTAAGTGCCTCGAAAAACCTGCTGGAGGATCAGCTATTAGTTCTGACTCTATGATACTCAACAACCACCGCAGCGTAACTATAATTTAGTGATTTCTAGGTTATTTTCTAATTGCTTTTATTTTTATAAAACCCATGTGTATTGCAATGTAATTGTTAAAGTGTAAATTAACACTCTTAGTGGGAATACCACTTTTAAGGATTTATTGATTAAAATTAACAGATGCTTAATGTAAAAGAGAATTTATTTCATTGTGGACACTCATCCTTCCCTGGGTTTTCTCATAACTCATATAAAGGTTTCTGAGCAGAATAGGAAGGAAATGAGCTTTCTGTGTAGTGGAAACAATACAGTAGACATTTCCTGGATTGTGTTTTGGCCAGATCACTTAATAGCTTTCCTTATTGCTCCTGTTCCTGTGAGGTCCTTTGGGAGCTAAAAAAGGATTAATTTGTTTGAGCCTTGACTCTTTGTGTTTATCTTCTGTACAAGCATAATCATCTGAAATACAGTGAGTCATTGGTGCTAGTCATTTATCCATTAATAATTAATTAGAACCCTTAGCTATAAATTGTAAATGTTAGTACAACTTCTTCTAGTATCTGAAGTAACTGCCTGGCTGGGCCAGAATTCTGAAAAGAAAAAAGAAAACCACCACCAAAAAAACAACATCCTAGTATCATTAGAAAACCAGTGTCTTCTCCCTCCTGATCATTAACAGCATGGTCAAGGAGAAAAAAAAAATAATTGTAGTCCTTTCTACTTGGCTGCCTGCTTTTATAAGTAAATAAAAATTACAGGAAATATCGAATGTGTGTTTTAGAAGTATTGTTGTTATGTGCCGTTGAGTCGCTTGCGACCCATAGCCCTAAGCTATCCCTTGCCAATCTCACTGTCTTCGACACCCCTATCCCAATTACCCCAGGGACAAAGTCAATCCATCTCATCCAGGGTCTTCCTCTCCTTTGCTGTCCCTCTACCCTCCCAAGCATGACATCCTTCTCCAAGGACTGGTCCTTCCTTGCAGCATGGCTAAAGTATGTCAGACGAAGCTGCAGAATCCTTGTCTCCAGGGAGCAGCCTGGCTTCACCTTCTCTAGGATGAACTTGTTTGTTCTCCTAGCAGTCCATGGTATATTCAGTATTCTTCTCCAGCACCAAAACTCCCAAGGCATCAACTCCCCTTCTTTCATCCCTTGTCATTGTCCAACTCTCTGAAGCATAGCAAATAATGGCAAAGACCATGGCCACACCTTAGTCTCCAGACTGACATCGTTGTTCCTCAGTACCTTGCAGAGGTCTCTGACAGCAGACTTTGTCAATGCAATTCATCTTTTAATTTCCTGGCTGCTGGTTCCAAGAGTGTTGATTGTAGAGCCAAGTAAACGAAAGTTGTCAACAACCTCAATCTGAGAATATTTGTTTTCTTGGTATTGAACTTCAATCCATATTAGAAGTATGTTGTTGTTGTTATGTGCCGTCAGGTCGCTTGCAACTCATAGCGACCCTGTGTACAACAGCTCTAAACTCTGCTCTGTCCTGTGCAATCTCACTGTCTCCGACACACTCATCGTGATTGCTCCAGTCACTGAATCAATCCATCTCCCAGAGGGCCTTCCCTTCCTGCACCTGCCCTCCACCCTCCCAAGCTTAATGTCCCTCTCCAAGGACCGATCCCTCCTTACAACATGACCAAAGTATGTCAGACGAAGCCTCAGAATCCTTGCCTTCAAGGAGCAGCCCAGTTTAACCCTCTCCAGGATGAATCTGTTTGTTTTCCTAGCAGACCATGGTACACTCAATACTCTTCTCCAACACCAAAGCTCAAAAGCATAAATTCTCCTTGGTCATTGTTCAGCTCTCTGACACATAATAAGTGATTGCAAAGACCATGGCATGGCCTTTACCAGATGCACCTTAGTCTCCAGAGACACACTGTTGAGTACTTTAGAGAGGTTCCTAACAGCAGACTTTCCCATCGCAATGTTGTTGTTGTTGCTGTTGTTATGTGCCGTCGAGTTGTTTGCGACTCATAGCGTACAATAGCCCTAAACCCTGCTCTATCCTGTGCCAGTCGCACTGCCTCTATGACACACCCATCCCGATCACCCCAGTCACTGAATCAATCACCTCATAGAGGGTCTTCCCCTCCTGCTGCTGTCCCTCCACCCTACCAAGCATGATGTCCTTCTCCAAGGACCTGTCTCACCTTACAACATGCCCCAAGTATGTCAGATGAAGCCCCAGAATCCTTGCCTCCAAGGAGTAGCCTGGTTTAACCCTCTCTAGAATGAATCTGTTTGTTTTCTTGACAGTCCATGGTACATTCAATACTCTTCTTCAGCACCACAGCTCAAAGGCATCAATTCTCCTT
>NW_006399752.1:26052266-26055614 GCF_000299155.1 Elephantulus edwardii
ATAGTTTGGCTCCTGTGAATTTGGTTTAATTTTCCTCAGCTTCAGCTTGAACTTGCATATGAGTAGTTGGTGGTCTGTTCCACAATCTGCTCCTGGCCTAGTTTTCACAGCTGATATTGAGCTTCTTCAGTGCTTTTTTCCGCAGATGTAATCGATCTGATTTCTGTGCATACCATCAGGTGAAATCCATGTGTATAACCTGCGTTTATGTTTCTTATAAAACGAATTTGTAATGAATAAGTCATTGATTTTACAAAATTCAATCATTCTATCTCCAGCTTCCTTCCTGTCGCCAAGCCCATGTTTTCCAATTACTGATTCTTCTTCTCTGTTCCCAACTTTTGCGTTCCAGTCACCCATTATTATCAATACATCTTGATTGCATGTTCGATAGATCTCCGACTGTAAAAGTTGGTAGAAATAATCTATTTCTTCTTCTTTGGCTTTGGTTGTTGGTGCATATATCTGAATGATAGTCGTATTCACTGGACTTCCTTGTAAGCTTATGGATATAATCCTGTCACTCACAATGTTGTACTTCAAGATGGATCTATTAACAAGTTAAAAAGTAATTTCTAGATCCCATCGCAATAAGTCTTTTTATTTCCTGGCTGCTGGTGCCAAGAGTGTTGATTTGGAGCCAATTAGACTAAAGCTGTGAACAATCTCAATCTATTCACCATCCATCCTGATGGTGCCAGTTGGTCCAGTGGTTAGAATCTTTGTGTTCTTGACATTGAGCCTCAATCCATGTTGAAGGCTCCAGTCCCTGACCCTCAGCACCAAGCACCTCAGGTCCTCCTAAGTTTCAGCAAGCAGGGTTGTGTCATCTGTATAACGCAGATTGTTGATAGATCATCCACCAGTCCTGATGCCACATTTCTCCTCATAGAGCCCAGCCTCCTGGATAATCTGTTCTGCATACAGGTTGAAAAGGTATGGTGTACCATACAATCCCTGGTGTATGCCCTTCCCAATTTTGAACCATGCACTGTTTCCTTGCTCTGTTCTGACGGCTGCCTCTTGGTTCACGTATAGGTTTCTCATGAGCATGATCAAGTGTTCTGGGATTCCCATTCTTCTCAGACTCAGCCACATTTTGTTGGTCCACACAGTCAAACGTCCTTGCATAATCAATGAAGCACACATAGACATTCCTCTGGTGCTCCCTGGGTCGTGGTACTAGGGATATTGTAGCTAATGTTAGATGGATATTGGCTGAAAGCAGGGAGTACTAGAGGAATGTCTGTCTATTAGAAGTGTAAGTTACAAATTTAAGGACTGAGTGTAAAGCCAGATAACCTGAGGTTATATTGAGAGAAAGTCTGGTGTGGCCACATGGGATTAAACGACTAGGATATTTTGTTTAATTACTCAGATTGCATCCCATGGACGACCAAGAGAACGAACAGTTAAGTCTTGGAAAGGGTGCAGCTGGAGTGCTTATGGAAGGCAGGAATGATGAGGCTTTGCCTCACATACTTTGGGCATGGTGGGAGGAGGGGCTATTCCTTGGAGTAGGACATGATGCTGGGAAGGGTGGAGGGTCAGCTTGACAGGGTGACTGCTACAATGGGCTCTTGTGAGTCAGGAAGTATGAACATGGCGCAGGATCGAACAGCCTTCAGATATTTTGTTCATACTGTTGCTATGAGTCGTACTCAACTTAATTGCATCTAACAACAACAATATCATCATTCAGATTGCAAATAGACATTTTTAGGTTTATGATTATATTCCCTGAGAAAACTTAGTTAATTTTCTTTGTGAGTTGCTTATGGTGAAAGATTAATAGGAAGCTTTAAAAATAGTATTCTTTCAGAGTCATCTACTAACATATTTGAATAGAAAATGATTTTCTATTAATGTCATTACTCATTCACCAGAACTTGTTGATTGACTAACTTGTGCTAGATCCTATACTAGAGGACTTTATAAATATTCTGTGGGGGAAAAAAAGAGTTATACCCTGTATGGTTATGCAAATCTGATAGCAAAATTTAGAGTAAAGTAAGTAGTATTTTCATCTGATATTTACTCATAGAAGATCTGTGATATCAGTGATGTTGTTCAATAATTTCCACAGTTGGATCACCCTTCTTGGGAATGGGGATTGTTGTTAGGTGCTGTTTAATAAAGTATCAATTCTTAGCAACCCTATGAACTGTAACAGATCTGAAAACCCTCTCCTATCCTGTGCCATTCTCACAATCTCTGACATACTCGAGCCCATTGCTACATTGTGTTAATGTAGCTGGTTGAGGATCTTCCTTTCTTCCCCACTTTTCCAAGAGTGATGTTCTTCTCCAAGGAGCAACATGCCCAAAATATGTGAGAGGAAGCTTTTTCATATTTGCCTCGAAGAAGCACTCTGGCTGAACCTACTCCAAGACATGTCTGTTTGTTCGTTACATTCAATATTATTCTTCAGTGTGTTGAGTGATGTTCAAAGGCAAATGTTCGTTTGTCATTCTTTCATTGTCCAGCTTTCAGATGGATAGCAGGTGACTGAAAAGAGGATGGCCTGCATCAAGAAAACAAAAATCCTTGCCACTGGACTGTAGGCAATATTATGATAGATAGAGAAAAAATTGAAACTGTCAACAACTTTATTTAACGTGGATCCATGATCAGTACACTTAATACTAGAAGTCCGGAGATCAGGATATGTCTTACACTGGGAAGGTCTGTAGTCAGAAACCTCTCCAAGTTAATGTATTTTTCTTTATAGTGTCCTTATAATTGCAATTGAAAAATTATTTTTCTAAATGTCTATCTCCTTTGCAGTTTCTTTGAGGCTGTAGATTCTTTAAAGCTCTCTTTACTGGAGTATACTTGGTTTAAACTTATGCTTGTCATTGATACTTGCTAACATTGCTCATTGTGCTTCTGCCTCATTTTCATGTTCCAGGCAAGGCTTCGTTAGTGACAATGAGAAGGATTCTGTGCAGTAGAGACCTTGGGAACCTATTCATAATCACAATGTGAGGAATAAACTGAAGTGAAGGCTACAAGATACACCAGGAATGATGCTTGCTTTAGCAGGGCAAAACCCACTGGCCCTCGCTTAGGTCTTTAGCTCTTGCCTCGGTTCTGGCAATATGGTTTTTGCTGTTTTTCTTTTTTCCTTTCAGCTATTTATTTTTATTTACAGTTTGTGTTCAATGCAAATCAGTTCCATAACATGAGAAGTTACTGTGAATGAAAATGTAAATTCACAAACACAATACACAATCCAGACAGATGTATAGTGTTGAAATAAGACTGGGAATATACCCTGAAGAGACCATAGCTGACATCCAAGCAGATATATGCACACCCATGTTCATTGCAGCTTTGTTCACAATA
>NW_006399752.1:26056561-26057715 GCF_000299155.1 Elephantulus edwardii
ACACACAATAGCTTGAGATTTAATGGATCTGGTTGTTTCCATGTGGAGTGGAGGAATAAAGTGTGAGTTGTCCTTGAGAAACCTGATAACATTTAAAGCAGCCAGATAATAAATCAGACTGGACAATGAATCCCGATAAGACTCTGTCTTCCTTGTTGTTGTTGTTGTTGTTTAATGTCATTGAGTCGTAGATGACTCATAGCGACCCTATGAACGAACAGCCTGAGCACTGTTCCTACGTAGAGTTTCCGGAGGCAAGCCAATTTTGGAAGTGGATGCTGCTCCTGCTTCCAGGCTTGATTTAGTCAGGAAGCTCCAGCCAACACTGTCCACCATGGGTGCCCATTACCACGATTGGCACATCATTGTCACAGGCTTCAACATCACAGCAACGCACAGACCAGTCCTATACCACCTAGAAGAATGTTTGACAGGAAGACAATTTGACCTTAGACCTCTGGAAAACCTCTTTAAAAAGAAACCGCCCTTAACTGCCAGCAAGCCATTTTGAGTCTGTGATCAGGTCTTTGGTGTCTCTCTTAGACCATGCAATAAAGGCCTGTTTCTTTCTTGGGACCTGTTTTTTTCTTTCTCTCTTGTCCTTGAATCTTTTTCTACATAAAGTGGAGCTTTATAACCATGGGGGTTGGGGGGTATGGAGGGGTAGGAGGAGGGAAGTGAATGACTATTACTGTGTAGTTATGAGAACTACTGTGTTCATATTACGTAACTGAAACATCTAAGCACCAGTGTGTGACCATGCTAATAAAAGACTTCATGAAGTGTCTATTTTAAAAAATTTTTGTGCATCAAGGCAGTTGTAAAAGATTTACTTTTGAAAGACCCCAAACTAGGGCTTTTCCCAGATCGGGCGCGACCCCGAGCAACTCACACCAGATCCACTCGCTGCAATCACAAAAGGTTTTATTGACGAAGCTTCGGGACAACTTGTATCTCACACAGGAGACAGGGAAGTCGACCCCGAGCCGAAAAAGCAAGGGAATTTATACAAGGTCTAGGGGTTCTTTCGTGTGGAATTCACTCATTGGCTCTTTGGAAAAGCAGAAGTTCAATTTTAGGTCAGTCACCTGCTGCTGATGTTAGTTAAGATATGGTTTTTGCCAGTAATTGCTTGTTCAGTTTGTGGTCAGCTA
>NW_006399752.1:26060195-26061297 GCF_000299155.1 Elephantulus edwardii
GATATGGTCCCTTCCAGTGAACCTTGAGATTGCTGGTCCTGTGCCGACAGAGTAAGAGTTTATCTTCAACCTGAAAATTGTGTGGGAGGGGAGGCAATTTATCATTATAAATCTCTTGAAGCATTGGCCAGGTCGCCTTTTGGCATGTTTCTAGAGCTTTCAAACGAGTCATTAATGATGCAGAATCAGCAAAACTGGCATCATTGTACTTCACATTTACACTAGTAAGAGGGGGTGGTCCCCCACACAGGATCTCATAGGGGGTAAGTGAAAGGATCCCTGGGGTGTTCCGCGCATGGAACAGTGCGAAGGGAAGGAGAGCAATTTAATCTTTTACGCTGGTCTCAATAGCTATTTTAGTTAAGGTCTCTTTTAGAGTTCTATTCATCCTTTCTACCTGACCTGAGCTCTGGGGTCTATAAGCACAATGCAATTCCCAATTCACCCCCAGTTGTTTGACTAGTCCCTGACTCACCTGGGTAACAAAAGCTGGGCCATTGTCTGACTCAGTTACCTTGGGTATCCCAAACAGTGGGAAAATTTCTTCCAGGATTTTCTTGGCTACCACATTTGCAGTCTCCTGCTTGGTGGGGAACGCTTTGACCCATCCTGAAAAGGTACCTACAAACACTAGCAGATACTTATAGTTATAAATGGTGACTTTTACTTCAGTAAAATCCACTTCCCAGTATGCTCCAGGTCTGTCTCCTCTCAGCCTCTTACCGGCTGTCTCAGCAGCGGTCTTGGCATTTGTTAAGGCACAGGCTTTGCAGTTTTCTACAATTTCTTGAACGATTTTATTTAATTTTAATATTCAGAACTCAGAGGTTTTGATGAGGGCTTTTAATTTCTTTGCTCCTAAATGGGTCAGATAGTGTATTTGTTTTACATACTCTCTACCTTCTTTCTGAGGGAGAACTTTTTTGTTCTCTTGGTCTATTATAGCTCCTTCTGAGTTTTTATTGGTCAATCCTAAGCGAGACAGTTCTTGTTCATCTTCTTCGGAATACTGAAAACTAATATCGGACGTTGGGGTCCACCAGAGTTCACAGATGTTAGTAGCTAATGTCGGGATTCTCTCTGCTGCTGACTTGGCGGCTTC
>NW_006399752.1:26063453-26070549 GCF_000299155.1 Elephantulus edwardii
TGGTCCATGGGCAGAATTTTTGTCCAGTGGCCCTTAGCACCACTGACTTCTTTGTGCTAATCTTCCCCAGGGGCTGCTTCAGAACTGAATGTTGTGCCCCCGTGTCTACTAGGAAGTCAACGGGGGGTCCCCCTCCCACAGATATAGTTACCCTAGGCTTGGGGAGGGAATCCAAGCCCCGTCTTCCCTAGTCCTCATCTAGGGTGAGAATTTTTGATGGTTTATTCTTTTTCTTGGGACACTCTTTAGCCCAGTGTCCTTTGTCTTTGCAGTATGCACACTGGTCTTTGTCCAACTACAGTTTCTTTTCATATTGCTTCGATCCCTTAGTGCCCAGGTGCCCTGTCTGTCTAGACCCTGCTCTATCTCTTTCTTTTTGACTCACTACTGTGGCCAAGATTTTTGTCAAATTCCTCTCTTGACGGCGGTCTCGCTGGTCCTCACGTTCCTCTTTCTTTCTTTTCTCTCTCTGCCTCTCTTCCTTTGTCTCCCTCTTGTGGTACCCTTTCTCAGCTTCTTTCACTACATCTCTCAATGTAAAATCTTGTAACCCCTCTATGTGCTGTAATTTTTTCTTGATGTCTTGAGCAGACTGCCCAATGAAGGCCATAACTACTGCTGCTTTCTGTCCCTCTGACGCGGGGTCAAAGGGAGTGTATCTCCTATAGGCATCCATTAGTCTTTCTAGGAACACGAAGGGGGGTTCGGTAGGCCCTTGAAGGACTTCTCTTACCTTGGCTAAATTAGTGGGGCGTCGTGCAGCCCCTCTGAGACCTGCTACAAGAGCCCGGCGGTAGGCGGATAGCTGCTCCCTACCTTCAGCAGTGTTATAATCCCAGTTGGGGCGAACGAGAGGAAATCCTGCATCTATGGCTGCAGGAGTCTGGACTGGTTGTCCTGCAGCATCTCGGACATTTTTCCTGACTTCCGTCTGAATTCTCTCTTGCTCTTCAGTAGTGAAGAAGACCTGGAGATGTTGCTGGCAATCGTCCCAGGTAGGTTGGTGAGAGAACATGAGGGACTCAATTAGTCCAATAAGCCCTGTGGGGTTATCTGAAAAGGAAGGATGATTAGTCTTCTATTTATAGAGGTCAGCAGAGGAAAAAGGCCAGTACTGGAGGGGTTGGAGTTGTCCTGGCTCTGGGGGCCCTCTGTACGCTCATAAGGGGAGAGCCACAGTGGAATCTGGGCTCTCTAGACTCCTCCGACTGCGAGTCCCTCGTGCTGGTCCCTGGGGGGGCACTTGCAGAGATGGGGGGACCGGGATCAACCTGGCCCTGATATGGGGGAGGATTGTGGCGCATCTCAGGCCACTCAGGTGGATTATCAATCTTAGGATAAATTTTGGGTGGTGCCGATGGCGCAGCTTCTGGGGCCAGAGGAACTCTGGACTCAGAAGTTCGGGTTTTTAGGGCTAATGCGCGCAGAGGGGTGGTATGTTTCTTCAAAACTCAAGGTTTTACCCACGGTGGTGGATTCTGCACTAAATCTTGCCACATGATGATGTATGGCTGTTGGTCAGAATGCATGTTTGGTCCTTCCTGGAAAACAAGATCTTTAACTGCCAAAATGATTGTTAGGTTAAATGCTCCCTCTGGTGGCTAACCGACTCCCAGAGCGGGCCACTCAGAGTAACAGAAAGTTTGCCAAGGTCCTTTTCTAACGTTAACAGAGAGATTATTAGCCCTGGTTCTTACTTCAGAAAAATGTCTTAAAGTTAAAGATAGGGGTGTTGTCATTGTCTGTCCCATATTAGTCGCCCACAGAACACAGCAGACACACACAAGAAGCTCTGTTCGTGACAACCAATTGAAAGCTGCTTCAGACGGGAGAGCCCTCCGGGCTCCTCCTCTCCGGCGGGACACTTTAAGTCCCTCAGATGGACCAGAGACTATTAAAGCCTCTAGATCCATATTCCACCCAAAGGTATGTCTCCCTAGGGCTGTGACTTGTGGTTCTCAGGCACGGCTGCCCACTACAGTCGTCCGGCCCTGGCGGGCACACGACAGCCACAAACTGAAAGTAAGCTAAAAATAAAACAGACTTACGAACACACAGGTTTGGCAGCGCCGCACAGACAAAGGAATTTTAGAGGATCTTCTTACCTCCAAGTGGCTGATCGGCGGGTTGCGGGGGTGGTCGCTCAATCCCGGACGAGCCCCCAAATGAAAGACCCCAAACTAGGGCTTTCCCCAGATCAGGCGTGACCCCGAGCAACTCATACCAGATCCACTTGCTGCAATCACAAGAGACTTTATTGATGAAGCTTCAGGACGACCTGTATCTCACGCAGGAGACAGGGAAGTCGACCCTGAGCCGAAAAAGCAAGGGAATTTATACAAGGTCTAGGGGTTCTTTGGCGTGGAATTCGCTCATTGGCTCTTTGGAAAAGCAGAAGTTCAATTTTAGGTCAGTCACCTGCTGCTGATGTTAGTTAAGATATGGTTTTTGCCAGTAATTGCTTGTTCAGTTTGTGGTCAGCTAGTTCCTGGAACATAAAGATTCACACAAGATCAAAGGTATAGGTTCTTACAATACTTGGGTGTGGGGACATTGTTTAAAAAATTTTCCTTTCACTTTCTAGACTCAAGCCCACCTTAAGACCAGGTTCTAACAGTCTAAAAACATTGACTGGTACAGAAAGAAAGTGTTTCAAATGTGACTATTCTGATTCATTAAGCTAAAAAAAAAAGTATTTACAAAAATGGGTGTAAAAGTTTGTGAATTTAATAAAGACTTGTTTCCATTTATTACTTCCCAAATTCTTGATTTGCATTATATTTGGCTCCTTCACATGTTTGCTTTTTTATTTTCAAATTTTTGTTTGACCTTCAGACAAATACATTTTTTACTTGTAAAAGTATCTATCTTATGCAGAAAAGAAAAGCAGCATTTTTAAATTAGTTTAGGTCAGTGCACTTCCTACTCTTGGGAATCAGTTTAGCTCACTGAATCTGGTGTTTTGTTGACTGAGAATAGGTGATGTGAAATACCTACCATAACTTTATAAATGTATGAGCAAAATTTACTCATTATGTTTTGATTTAGGGTACATTCCAATCCATCATTCCCCGACATAGGTCAGCTACATAAAAAGTCAAATGCAATGCCAAACCCAAAGCGTCAAAGAAGAGTTCAGTTCCCAAGAAAACAGTGATAGCATAACAATGGAAAAATTTATCTAGAGCTTAACAGCATTAAATTAGTAATGCTAAAACAACACATGGAGGATTTACAGAAACATCTGGAGGTTCCTTCTAATGTACATATAAATAGAACCATGGAAGCTTTTTATATTACCTAATCATTTTATGGCCTTATATAGATTTAATGAACAAAATTAAATGTGAATCACCATTCCACACCCCATCTTTTTTCAGGATAAAACTATTCTTTATTTTTTTTTTAAGTAATTGTAAATGTCCAGATTTCCTAGGCCTCATTTAAGGAAATAATTTCTAGACTTGGGGACATTGTTGTTCTTCATCTGGTACAGGAAACTCCACTACATACGATCGTGCCATTCATCATCTTGTCAAGCTCTTCACGTGTTTTTCAAATCAGTGAAATCAGAGATTCTCAACATTTTCTGGGTCAATAAAGTAAGCTGTGGAATCAGTAGATTCAATGGAGATCTGGTTTTTCTCGTCACACTGGATTTCTAGGCGCCTGTTGGATTGAGTTGAGATGATGAGGAAGTAGAGGCGTTTCTTGACCTGAGTCTCTTAACAGTAGAGATGTAGAAGGGAGAGTGAGACCACAAGGAGACTGGCTGTGCACTGCAGGGGACCTCCACTTCCCTTGGTGGTGGTGTTGGGTGACTGTGTGGCAACTGAGGTATACTGGGAGGAATTACTCGATTGAATAAATCTGCATGGGGAGGAGCCGCACAAGTAGCAGCCCCAGTCCAAGCTTGGCTACCATCGCACTACCAGTGTTTGCTCTGTTGCTCTGTCGGTGTACAGTGGGTCTCTTGGTGTTTGGAGTGAGTGGAGTTGCTGCCAGGGATGGGCGCAACAAGGTTGCAATATAGTTTTATCTTGTTTATCACAGTCAGTTCTGACCAATATAATTTTTTTATAGGGAAAGTTGTTTTAGCTGTTGAGGTGGATAGCTTTGAATATTTTATTTAGGTGTTTTGACTGAAGCTATTTATGATTTTGTAGTGGAAAAGTTAACATTATTAAGATTGGTAGATTAAGGTGTGTCTGATCTGGGCCATAGTCTTCACAATTGTGTGTATCAGAGAGCTGGACAGTAATTGGGGATGATAGAGAATTGATGTCTTTAAGCTGTGGTGCAGGAGAATAGTGTTGAATATACCATGGATTGCTAGGAGAACAAACAGGTTTGTCCCAGAGAGGGTGAAAACGGGCTGCTCCTTGGAAGCTTTGTCTAACATACTTTGGGCGTGTTGCAAGGAGGGACCAGTCCTTGGAGAGGGACATTATGTTTGGGAGAGTGGAGGGACAGCGTGGGAGAGGAGACCCTTGATGAGATGGATTGATTCGGTGATTGGGTCAGTGGGAGTGGGTGTGTCAGAGACAGGTTGGTACAGGTTAGAGCAGGATTTAGGGCCCTTGTATATAGGTTCGCTCTGAGTCACAAGCAACTCGAAGTCACATAAGAACAACAACAAGTCATAGATGGACATCATCTATTTCTTCTTGTCTCATATCTGAAACTTGCTTCTACAAGCCATGACTCATTTGAAATCAATCTCACTATCTCTCCAATTTTTTTTGTTCTACTTCTTTAGAACCCAACCTAAACCAGCAAGTAATATTTAGTTTGAGTCTTCCTGTTTTGTTTATCAGAGCTATAGAACAGCTCCTAATTCTGTCTCATTGACATTATTTATTCTCATTGCCATGGAGATTACCCATTTCTCTACTATTGAACTGTTAGTGGACTTGAACTGCTTGAGAGAAGTACTGCCCTTGGGTTAGTAATGCAACTGTTCATGCCCACGATGCCACCAGAGAATTTGCAGCACATAGAATTGTGTTGAGGTTCATGACCATATTGACACACAGTATCATACAGTATCATAGGTGGCATGAGAAGACTGCATAGGAGAAGGCAATTGCAACAGAAGCACAATTTTGAAGAATAAGCCAGAACTTTTTTCTTTCTATAAATTGGCATCTAAATAAGGAGTTTCAGGTTGTTAAAGGTTCCCTCCCCTCTTTGAGAGAAAAGGAAAAATCTTAACAAACCAGGCCTTTGTTAGGAATTTCTTTTACTGAAACCCCAAGGCACTAAAAAATACGCAAAGACAAATTTAGTGTTATTTCTTAATTAAGAAGTTAGGAAGATTTCAGCCAGGAAACCTGAAAGAAAAGATTTTCTCATTATCTTCAGTGACTCACAATAGGAATTAGAACTCTCCAGAGAACTGTAGGTAATTAAGGTTTTATTCTGTAAACTTTTTTGGTTTGCATCTGTTTCATTTTATATACTTAAAACATTGTTTATACAAAATGCTACTAGGTTAAAATCAATATATCCAGTTTTCTCATGTGGAATGTGTTTTATAAAAAATTAATACTCGGGAGCTCTGGTGGCCTAGTGGCAAGAAGTTGCACTGCAGACCCAGAGGTATGTGGTTCAAATCCACCAGATGCTCTGCTGGAGAAGGACAATCTCCTCCTGTTCCAGTCAGATCTGATTTGATGGTACACACACAAACACAAAAATAATAAAATGAATAAAAATGTTAAAAAAAGATTAATACTCATACCTTAAAAAAGAACATATGTGCTACAATAATCAAGAAGATGTGAATATTACAGATCTCACTTGGTCTCCATTCAGGCTAAAGGGCCAGCTTGTTTGTTATAAAATTAAAAGAGGAATAACATTTTTATAAACTAGTACTCTTAGTTACTGTTGAGTTGATTCTGGTTCAAGGTGATACTGTGTGCAGGATAGGACTTCTGCCCCTTGCTGTTAAGTTGATTCTAACTCATAGGGACCTTGTAGGACAGGATGAAACGACTCATGAGGCTCTCAAGGCTGTAAATCTTTCTAGAAGTAGACTGCCGACTCAGAGCAGCTCAGCTAGTGGATTTGAATTGCTGAGATGTTGAGTAGCTGCCAAGTGCTTGGCCACTGAGCCACTCGGGTTCCTTAGTGATGTATTAAGAGTTGTTGTTGTTGTTAAGTACCGTTGAATCGTAGGTGACTCATAGCGACTGTATGAACGAAAGTCTTCACCACATTAAATGAGTATTCTTATCAAATCTTCTAAAGGAGTGTTGTAGGCACTGAAGTAAGGGAATGCTATGACATTCCCCATCACAGAATATCTCTCTGTTAAGTATATTGGATTGCCTGGGGTAGTTGGCATTTACTAAAAAAACCAATAATAATAACTATTATTTATCAAGAAATTATTATGTGCTAGACATGCAACTTATGTTAACCTCATGGGTCTTCGTAATATTGTTGCAAATGATGGTAGCTATGAGTATAACTTGCCAACAATTTTGCTCATGCAGAACACAGATGAAGAGGCAGTCATTCAAACAGAACAAGGGAATACTGCATGATTTTAAAACAAGAATAGTGTGCAGCAGGGTTGCATCCATTTGTCATACTCACACAGTCTATATGCTGAGCAGATTATCTGAGCAGTTGAACTGTATTTAGAAGAACATGGCATCAGGAATGGAAGAAGACTTACAACATGTGGCATGCAGATGGCACAGCTTTGCTTCTAAAATCAAAGAGGACTTGAAGTACTTAATCGTGGATATGAATTATATCCAACAGAAAATAAAACAAAAATATTTATGAGTGCACAAGTAAACAACATCATTATAAATGGAGAAAAGATTGAAGTTCCAAGGTTTACATTGTATTTAGAACCACAATCAATACACTTAGAAGAAGAAATCAAACAACATATTACACGAATATGCCTTTTAAAATACTTTTAAAAAATGTTAAAAAGCAAAGATGCCACTTTGAGTTCTGAGCTGTACCTGACCCAAGCCATAGTATTTTCAGTTGCCTTTTAAGCATATGAAAGTTGAACAAAGATGAAGAAAAACCTGAAGAATTATGGTGTTGGTGGAGAGCTATGAACTGG
>NW_006399752.1:26070649-26095076 GCF_000299155.1 Elephantulus edwardii
TGGGGAGGGGGAAATCTTTGAAGAAGCTCCACCAGAATGTTTTTTGGAAGTGAGGATGGAGAGACTTTGTCTCATGTACTTTGGACATTATCAGATGGAACCAGACTTTGGAGAAGGATCTCTTCCTTGGTAAACTAGTGGAAAAAGATGAAGATCTTCAACACAATGAATTGACACTGTGGCTACAAAAATAGACTCAAACTATCAATGATTATGATGGTGGCACAGGGTCAGGCTTTGCTGTCATATAATCACTGTGAATTGGGAGCTCTGGTGGCCTAATGTTAAGAATCTGCCCTGCAATCCCAAAGGCATGTGGTTTGAATCTGCTGGCTGCCTGGGAGAAGGATGAACAATCTTTTTCCCAAGCAATTACAGCCTTTGAAAACCCACTAGATGGTCAGCTATGGGTCAGTTCCGACTCAGTGGTACACAACAATACTATCATTAGGTACTTAATATATTCCAAGCTTTGTTGTGTACTTAATATGTTTAATGTTAATCCTTAGAGAAACTCTTGTGCATGTTTGTAAGAAAACATCTTTGTTCATTCTTGAGGCTTGGCGGTTAAGCAGCTTGCTTTGTGTCATACAGCTAGTAAGTAGTAGACTTAGAAATCAAGCTTTGGCCTCTGAACTCTAAAACCTATACCTTTCACAATTTACCTACTGCTCAAGAGAGGAAGAACCTGGATGAGATGGATTGACTCAGTGACTGGGGAGTAGACAATAAGGTTTGATCAAGATAGAGCAGAATTCAGAGCTGTTGTACATAGGGTCGCTGTGAGTCACAGGTGACTCGATGGCATATAACAGCCACAACTTGGGTTACTTCTTCAGGGTGGCAGTGGAGGGATTGGACTTCCTGACCTTGTGAATGCAACCTAAGCAGTGTCATTAAAGTAAAAGAAAGTAAAATTTGAGGTCCCTCTTGAACCAAGGCCATCTGGGTTACCCTTTATATATAGACCCCTTTTCAGAGTATGAGTGCCATCTGCTGGAAGGTTAAAATGTAACTTACATGGTTGTAAAAGCCAGCTTCCCTAAACTGGTCATGGTCGTTAAAGTGCCAGATTTCAAAATGCTGGTTATTCAATTTCTATTTTGGGACTGCTGTGTAATTATAGGATCACTACTGGGTTATTATAGAATCACTGGCTCAACAGTGAGTTTGGATTTTAATTTGGGGATATTTTGGATGTTAAATCTCTTGTTGCTGTTGTTATGTGCCATCGTGTTGATTGCGACTCATAGCAACACTATATACAACAGCTCTGAACCCCACTCTGTCCTGTTCTAACCTTATAGTCTTTGACACACCTGCCTCCTTTACCCTAGTCACTGAATCAGTCCATTTCATCGAGGGTTCCAAGCATGATCTATGTCTCCAAGAACTGATCCCTCCACACGGCATGCGCAGAGTATGTCAGGCAAAACTTCAGAATCCTTGCTTCCATGGAGTATCCTGGTTTCACCCTCTCTAGGATGAACCTGTTTGTTCTCCTGGCAGTCCATGGTATATTCAATACTCTTCTCCAGCACCACGCTCAAAAGGTATCAGTTCTCTTTCTATTATCCCTAGTCATTGTCCAGCTTTCTGACACATAGCAAATACTTACGAAGACTAGGGCCTGGATCAGATGCACCTTAGTCTCCAGACCGAGGTTGTTGCTCTTCAGTACTCCGGAGAGGTCCCTGACAGCTGACATTCCCAGTGCAATTCATCTTTTGATTTCCTGGCTGCTGGTACCAAGAGTGTTGATTGTGGAACCAAGCAAACTAAAACTTAACAATCTCAATCTCTTCACCATTCATACTGATGCTGCTAGTTAGCCCAGTGGTGAGAATCTTTGTTTTCTCGATGTTGAGATCCAGTCCATATTGAAGGCTGCAGTTCTTCAACTTCTGTTGTAACCATTTCAGGCCTTCCTCAGTTTCAGCAAGTAGGCTTGTGTCATCAGCATAACTTAGCAGGTTGTTGATGAGTCTCCCTTCAATCCTGATGCCTTATATTTTATCTTATTTGCCATAAATTATAATTTATAATAATGTTTCATTAATCTTTAGGCTTAATTTGCTTGTTTATTTCTCCCTTCACCCCCAAGGGTGAAGAAGGATAATACATTTTTTCTTTAAATGACACATCCAGTGCTTTCTGAAGTAAAGCAATAATGCTTTCCCCAATAGTGGAAAAGCTCAATAGTCAAATGAACCATATTATTAGATCAAATAAGAATAGAAAATTGGATTTAATTTGAGTTGGGCCATTGAAGTGGATAAAAATACAAATGGATTCTAGAGTTTTTATTTTAGCACACAGCTCCACAAATTGAGCCAGGATCTTCAATGGTGACTTGAGCTAAACCAAGATGAGAGCTTTGGATTGTGTATTTGGGGCATTGAAATGTGAACACTTCATAGTCCCTATATGCCCTTTATGAGATCAGCTAAAATACTGGCATATCCATTGCACATTCTTCATTAGTTTCTTTTGGGATTATGTTACTACTTCTCAAGTATTTGGCACAGTAGATGTCCCTATTTAGTGTGGGTTACAGGAAGATCATTGTATACTGAACTGCTATTTAGAAATGATTAAAGCATATTTGTAGTTGCATGATGTCAGGTTGAACAAATACTAGTGAGATAAGAGATTAAAGACCATTGTTAAAATATAGTTTTGGCCAAAACTTAGGGAAAGTACAAGCACAACCAATCTCCTTTGGTCATATCTCTTTTCAGAACAACCATGTAAGAAGAAACTGAGGTCGTGTGATAGTATGCTATCTTGGCTGGTGGATGTCCATAGAGAAAGACCTATCTTAGAGAAATGTCCTGTAGTTTTAAAAAAGTGTAGAAGTAATGTGAATTGTAGAAAACTCAGTTGGGGTAGAAACAAATTTTATATCACCAAGAATAACGACCATTAATTTTTCAGTATGTTTCTTGCGTTGTACACATTATATTTTGAAGTCCTTGGAATATCACATTAGACCATCATAGTTTCAGACTTTTTATATAATTAAATTTTAGCAAATAACATATTTGAGGCTATAATATGTGGACAAACGTCAGTTTATTTTTCAGTTATTTTATTACTAAATGTTTGGTTTTACTAATTTTGTTCATTTGTTTCAGTAAATAGTGGTAGATAAGTTTACTTTGTTGTTTATCCTTTTATAAATAAACTAGAAAAAAACTCCCACTCATTAAAAATAAAAAAAAATTGGTTGCTCTGTTGTATCCTCCTTTGTCCCGTTACTTGGCATTATTTGAATTGAATTATGTAGACTTTATTCTGTTTACAGTCCTTTCTGGAAAGCTCTTTGTCCTAGTTTCTTAGGGCTGACTTAACCCATTTACCATAGACTAGATGGCTTAAGGAGTTCCTGGATGACTCAGCTTCTAGCTAAAAGGTTAGTAGTTGAAACTTAACCAGAGGCACCTTGGAAGAGAGGCCTGCCAATAAGACTCTGAAAGGTCAGTGCCTCGAAAACTCTGTGTAGCAGCTCTGCTTGGCACACATGTGGTCACCGTGAGTTGGAGTTGACTTTATGGCAGCTAACGACGACACATGGTTTAAATCTATAGGAATTTATTCTTTAAGGACCATGCTTTAAGGACCTTAAGGCTCTAAGTGAAGATTCTTCCTTGCCTTTTCCAGCTTCTGATAATCCTAGATGGTCCTTTATTCATAATATCTAATCCTGCTTGCTGAAACTGAGGACGACCTGAAGCGCTTGCTTTAGAAAGTCAAGGACTACAGCCTTCAATATAGATTGAAGCTCAGCATCAATAAAGATTCTCACCACTGGACCAATTGGCAGTATCATGATAGGTGGTGAAGGATTGAGATGATTTAAAAAAATTTTTTTTAATTTTACTATATTTGTATGTGACCATCAAATTGGATCTAACTGATACAGGAGACTGTCCCTCCTTCTCCAGCAGAGCATCTGGTAAATTCGAACTGCGTACCTCTGGGCTTGCAGTGCTGCCTCTTGCCACTAGGCTACCAGAACTCCCTAGGATAGAGATTATTAACAGCTTTAGTTTGCTTGGCTCTACAATCAGCACTTTTGGTACCAGCAGCCAGGAAATTAAAAGATGAATTGCATTGGGAAAGTCTGCTGTCAGAGACCTCTCCAAAGTACTGAGAGACTAAGGTGCGCCTGATCCAGGCCTAGTCTTTGCACTTGTTTGCTATGCATCAGAAAGCTGGACAATGACTAGGGATGATAGAAGGAGAATTGATGCCTTTGTGCTATGGTGCTGGAGAATAGTATTCAATATACCATGGACTGCTAAGGAGAACAAATACGTTCCTCCTGAAGAGGTTGAGAACAGGCTGCTCTTTGGAGGCAAGGATTCTGAAGCTTCATCTGACATACTTTTGACATGTTGCAAGGAGGGAGCAGTCCTTGGAGAGGGGCATCATGCTTGGGAGGGTGGGGGACAGCACAAGAGAGGAAGACCCTCTATGAGATGAATTGATGATTTGGGTAATGGGGGTAGGTGTGTCAGAGGCAATAAGATTGGCACTGGATAGAGCAGGGTTTAGGGTTATTGTACATAGGGTTGCTATGAGTTTCAGATGACTCATCAGCACATAACAGCAACAACTCTAATCTCTTCCTTTATCTTCACTAGGCATCTCTCTGTCTCTTTTCTTATAAAGATACTAATCATTTCAGATTTGCTTATTCTACTCCAGTATAACCATATTCATTCAGTTAAGTACATCTGAAAATAATCTCTTTCCAAGTGATATTACATTCTCAAGTATTGGGAATTGGGGCTTGAACATATCTTTTCAGCAACACAAAGCAAATTATAACAATTCTCATAAAACTCCTTTGCTTTAAGGCTATGTTAATGTGGTCTATCTGATCATGATCTATTAAGAGTGATTTCTGCTCCTCATCAAGCCAGTAATCTTATAATTTTTTTTGTAGAGTGGGTGCTAATTGACTTAGGCCCAAAATAAGTATTAAAAAGCCTTCCTCCTTGCAGTAGCATCAAAAATGACTCATAGATAACCTTCCTGCAAGTTTACAGAGGCAGTAAATTGCCTAAGAGGAGACTGCCCATCTTTCTTCCACAGAGCAGCTGGTGAATTCTGCCTTTGGGTTGACAGTGCATCTCTTTCCCCATTAGGTTGAATGTTTCTTTTTCTGTAATGAAATATTTTAGATATGGGCTATTAAATTTACTTAAACTAAAATAATTTAAATACTTGTTTTTAAAGAACCAAGGCAGGAGACTTCCACCAGCTTTGGCGGTTCATTGTAGAAGCTGCCATGAGCTGAGCAGGCTTCTCCACTTGATCTATACCAGGCTCACTGCCTTAAGACTAGACTTGGGCCTGACATGGCTTTCCTTAGGCACTGTCAGACTCTGCTGCAAACCTGAGCTGGGCTGGGTTGCTCCAGAATTAGCTCTGCCCTCTGTCTGCCTATCAGCAAGGTGTGTTCACACTCTATTGAAATGGCTGTTTTGGAGGTTGAGGTCTACAGGACTTGAGAAAAGAAGAGTGGTGAGAAAGGTCTTAGCTGGGTGCTGGGGAGGGTGTGCAGTGGGCATCAAGGCAAGGAAGCCAGACCTGTACAGGGGTTACATGCACAAGCTCCATTTTGAAATAGTAGCTGCATCGTCGGGACAGTTCTAACCACATAAGTGTGACTTTGCCAGGCAGGCAGGCATTTGCCTATATGAAGTTATCTTTATTGAAGTTCTTCCATTAGTTGACAGATTAGTGTTTTTAAAGTTAGGGAACTTTGGTAGCCAAGTGGTAAGGAGCTGTGCTGCCAATCCAAAGGCCTGTGGTTTGAATCCACCAGCTGCTTTGTGGGAGAAAGATGAGTAGTCACCTCCCATGTGATTTACTTTCTCTGAAAATCCAGTAGAAGGGTCAGCTATGGGTTGGATCTGATTCAATGGTACATAACAATCACTTAGGGATTCTTTTTCCTTTAGATAAATGGGGAATTCTGGAGGATCTTATTTTGCCTTAAAAGCCAGAACCTACTTTGTAAAAAAGTAAAAATAACTTTTCTTTAAGGAGGTGCTTTATGAAAGAGCAAGGAGCTCTGGTGGTGTAGGCCATTGGGAGTTGTGCTGCCAATCCAGAAGTGGTGTCTCTTGGGTGCTTCTAATCCACCAGCTGCTCCAAGGGATAAAGGTGTGTAGTCTACTTCCATGGGATTTACCTCCAAAAACACTTTGGCAGGTTAGCTGTGATTCAGAATCAACTTCCTGGCAATGACTTTGACTTTTGACTTATGAAAGAGTGGCAGACGTTTATAATATTGCAACATATTTGCTGGTTAAATTGTAAGGAAAAATCAGATTAATTCAGTAGACTTCTAGATTATTCAGCAAATATTTACTGAATGCTCACTACATAGTAAGGAACTCTGGTGGATGTGTGATATGGAAAACTAAGCCATTCGAATCCACCAGTTGCTCTGTCAGAAAAAGACGGGCAGTTTCCTCCCGTAAAGATTTGCAGCCCTTCTGTGGCAATGGGACAATTAAAACAGACTTTCAAGAGGGGGAAAAAAAAGACGAACAAACTGGGGGGGGATAGAGAAAATAGTGCAACAATGAATGAATGGAAATCCAAAATATCTGTAAATGTTCCATAAAATTAATAAAATTTAATAAAAAAATAAAAATAAAAAAAAAAAAGATTTGCAGTCCTGGAAACATCATGGAGGGTGACTATGAGCTGGAATTGACTCCCTAACAGTGGGCTTAATCTGGTTTGGTAATACATAGTTGTTGTTTTTATTGTTACGTGCCATTGAATTAGAACCAACCCGTAGGTGACCCTTCAGTGGGTTTGCAGAGACTGTAAATGGCACAGAAGGAGATTGCCTATCCTTCTCCCATGGATACTATATAGTAGTATGGATACTATGAATAATATGTACTAGGTACCCCTTCAAGCACTGGGATGTATTGCACTGGGTAAGTCTGCAGTTAGGGACCTCTCCAAGTTATTGAGAAGTATAGAAGTATCAGTTTGAGGACTAAGTTGTATCTGATTCAGGCCATGGTCTTTATAGTCACTTGCTGTGCATCTGAGAGTTGGACAATGAGTAAGGGTGATAGAAGAATTGATGCCTTTGAGCTGTGGTGTTGGAGAACAGTACTGAGCATCCCATAGACGGCCAAAAGAACAGACAAATGTGTTTCAGAGAAAGTGAAGTCAGAGTGCTCTTTAGAGGCAGTCATGATAAAACGTTGCCTTACATACTTTGGGCATGTTGCTAGGAGAGGCTGTTTCTTGGAAAGGGACATGATGCTCAGAGAGGCAGAGAGTTGGCGAAGGAGAAGAAGACCCTCAACCAGGTGGATTGCCACAGTGACTGCCACAGTGGGCTCTTGTGTGTCAGGAAATGTGAAGCTGGCATAGGACAGAGTTCATTTAGATCTGTTGTTCGTAGGATCTTTATGGGTTGTACTCTACTCGACAACACCTGGCAACAACAACCATCGACCCTTTAAGCGCTGAAGATGTAAAATCAACAAAATTATTTGCCTTCAGGGAGTTTAATGGAAAAAACAGATAATACATAACTGCATAATTCCTTAACTAAGCCCTGGGAGCAAGTATATTTTAAATTAAAACCATTACAAATTTTTTTCTTAAAAAGTATACATACATATATGCTTCACTTACTTTACTGTTGCCCAACAATTTGCAGTTACATAATAGTTAAAAAAGAAAATCTATTTTATCATTTATGACCTGTGTCTGGCAGTAATGAAATGAATGCTGAGGTGCTTAGTGAGAATAAACCTGGAATATTCTGTTCAAATTATTGCCTCTTGGTCTATATACAGGTTCTGTGTAAGCAAAATTAAGTGCTCTGGAATTCTCATTCTTTGTAATACTATCCATAATTTGTTGGGTTGTACACATTCAGATGCCTCTGTAACAGCATTGATACTGTCCACTAATTTCTGCATTCTGTTGGGTGACCTTTGGAGTGAACACAACTTTGAATCTCTTACAGTTAGGTTTTTTTTTAATTCAAAATATATATTTCACAGCATATTCTACCCATTTAATTCCCCCCCCCCCATTCATTCATTGTTGCACATTTTCTTCCCTGCCCACCCCTCCTTCCTGGTTCGCTTTTCTCTTTGAAAAGAAAAAAAAATCTTTCATTGTTATACAATCCTCCCCCCCCCTTCCCCAGTCCACAGTACACTTAACTTTGCATTTATTTTTCTGGAATATTGTCATGAAAATAGTACGTAATCATATATTCCTTTTGAACAGTTCTCTCTCTTATCTGTTTCAATGCAGTATACATTATTTATCCCCTTGTCGTAGGCTTCCCCCAACCTTGAAGTCAGTCCTGTTTCACAACAGTGGCACTATGTGGTATTTGCCCTTTTGTGACTGAGATATTTCACTCAGCATAATGTCCTCCTCTAGGGTCACCCATTTTGTGTAATATTTTATGAGTTCCTATTTTTCAACACAGCATAGTATTCCATTGTCTGAATATACCACAGCTTCTCTATCCTCTTGTTAATGGGCACTTGGTTTGTTTCCAGCTCTTTGCTATTGTGAACAAAACCGCAGTAAACATGGGTGTGCATATATCTGCTTGGATGTCAGTTATGGTCTCTTTGGGGTATATTCCCAGTAGTGGAATTGCTGGGTCAAATGGTATTTCTATTTGCAACTTTTTGAGAAAACTCCATACAGCCTTCCATAGTGTTTGCACCATTTTACACTCCCACCAACAGTGAGTAAGGGTTCCAGTTTCTCCACAACCTCGCCAGCATTTATTGTTTGCTACTCTGTTGAATTTTTGAGATAGCTTTTGGGGACAAAACTCATATTAGTGTCCATCATAAGGTATTAATAAGAATGAAAAATGTACTAGCTAGTTGGAACAGACTCATAGCTAACTCTCCAGTGAATTTTCAGGGATTACGAATCACAGGGGAGGAAATTGCCCACATGCTGTTGGGTTTACGGTGCAAATCCTTCCTTACCCACTAGGTCATCAGAGCTCTTTGTTAAGTATTAAATGAGGAATAAAATTCATAGATAGGTAGGTAGGTAGGTAGGTAGGTAGGTAGATAGATAGATAGATAGATAGATAGATAGATAGATAGATAAACTAGATAGAATTACCTTGCACATAGAAAGCATTCAAGAAAAGTTTTTCCCACTTCTTCCCTTTTGAAACATCCACTGTTGTTGTTGACTACCATTGAGTCAGAACTGACCCATAGTTGACCCTTCAGTGGGTTTTCAGAGGCAGTTTATTGCTAGGAGGAGATTGCGCATCCATCTCCTGTACAACAGCTGATAGATTCGAATCACGTGCCTTTGAGATTGCAGCACAGATTCTTAACACTAGGCCACCAGAGAAGCATTGATAGAGCCTTAAATTTTAAAAATATTTGTCAAATTGTATATATTTCTTTCTAGCTATTATATCTGATCCTTAGTTAAAGACAACTCTCTAAGAACAATATATAACAATTTTTAAAAAATTTCCTACACACCAGAATCCCTTAGGGGGTTTCAAAACAATATCGATGTGTCTCACTTCCACAGATTGTGATTTCTCTTGTTGATTTATGATGTAGTCTAAGCTTTGGAATTTTTAAAAAAGATCTCCAGGTCATTGTATTACATGGAATATTTGGGGACCAGTAGTTTAGAGTTTAAATAATCCCAATTTAAACACATAAACACAAACAAGCACACACACACACACACACACACACACACGGTGGGATTAGAAAGATATGCATCAAAATGCTGACAGAGCTACTGTCTTACTGGAGCCCTGGTGGCACAGTGGAAACAAAAACCTGATGTGATTCAAACCCTGTGGAACAAAGAGAAGAGACTTAATAGATTGTTCTCAGAAAGAGAACATCCTCAGAAGCCTTCTGGCAGTTCTACACTGTCTTACACTGCTACCATGTGCTGTCAAGTTGGAACTGATTGATATCTGGCCCTCCAGTGGGTTTTCAGAACTTGCAAATTACACAAGAGAAAACTGGCCATCTTTGTCCAGTGAAGTAGTTAATGAAGGGATTTAGACTGACTGCATTTGGGTTGGCAATGTTCCTTACCCACTTGGTCACCAGAGCAATAAGGTGAGAAAAAATGGGGTCACATTCATAGTTAAAAAGACATTTCTAGATCCATCTTGAAATACTGTGTTGTGAGCAACAGAATAATGTATCTATATGCATTCAAGGAAGACTTGTTAATACCACTGTCATTCAAATTTATGCGCCAACACCCAGAGCCAAAGAGGAAAAAATAGGTGACTTCTACCAGTTATTACCATTTGAAATTGCTCAGACATGCAACCAAAATGCAAGAAGGAAACATGGGCTTGGTGACAGAAAGGAAGCTGCTGACAGAATGATAATATAATCAATGATTTATTCATTGCAAATACCTTCTCCCCCTCCCCCCCAAATACCTTTTATATGAAGCACAAACAGCGACTATACACATGGACCTCACCTGATGGCCTACAGAGAAATCAGATTGCATCTGTGAGACAATTTATTGGAGAAGCTCAATATCAACTATAAAAACTAGGCCAGGTGCTGATTGTGAAACAGACCATCAGCTACTCATATGCAAGTTCAAACTCAAAGAAAATAAAGTCCAATCCTCAAGAACCAAAATTTGACCTTGAGTCTATCCATCCTGAATTTAAAGACCGTCTCAGGAACAGGTTTGAGTGCTTGAATACTAATGAGTGAAGACCAGATGAGCTGTGGGAAGATACCAAGAATATAATTCATGAATAATGCAAAAGGTCATTACAAAGACAGGAAGAAGGCCAATATGGATGTCAGAAGAGATTCTCAATATTGCAAGAGAGCACTGAGAAGCCAAAACAAAGGAAAGAAATCAGGAAGTTAAGGAGCTGAACAGAAGATTTCAAAGAGTGCATGAGAAGACAAAGCAAAGGATTATGAAATGTAGAAAGAGCTGGAGTTGGAAAATCAAAAGGGATAAACTTGCTTGACTTTTCTTAAACTGAAGGAACTGAAAAACAGATTCAAGCCTCAAGTTGTAATACTTAAGGATGCTGTGTTCAGTATGTGTTGAATAACCCCGAAAACAGCAAAAGAAGATGGAAGGCGTACACAGAGTCACCATACCAAAAGGAATTGGCTGACATAGAAGAATTTAATGAAACAGGAAGGAATATGATCAAGAAGGAATTAAGGCAAATTTGGCATAAAAAATTGGGAAAAGAGTCATCAACAACCTGGGTTATGCAGATAACACAAACTTGCTTGCTGAAACTGAGGAAGACTTAAGGTATTTGCTGCAGAAGGTCAATATGGATTGCAGCTCATTGACTGCAGCATTCAATATGGATTGAAGCTCAACATCAAGCAAACAAAGATTGTGTGACTAGGGCTCTGTTTCTTGTATAAAAAAAAAGAATGCTACATAATTGAATATTTCATCTGTAAAGTAAGAAATGAAAAAGAACCCCCCAAAACCCAAAGATTCTCACCACTGGACCAATTGACAGCACTAAGTTAAATGGAGAAGAGAATGTTAATGGGAAAATCTGTTGTCAGGGACCTCTCCAGAGAATGGAAAAGCAACGATGTCAGTCTAGTGACTAAGGTGCACTTGATCCAAGCTATGGTTTTTGTAGTTATTTCCTATGCATCTGAGAGCTGGACAGTGACTAAGAATGATATAAGAATCAATGTCTTTGAGTTGTTGTGCTGGAGAAGAGTATTGAACATATCATGGACTTCTAAGAGAACTAACAGGTCTTTTCTGGATTGGGTGAAACCGACTGTTCTTGGAGGCAAGGAGTTTGAAGCTCTGTCTCACATACTTTGGCAATAGTCCTTGGAGAATGACATCCTGGTTGGCGTTGTGGACGGACAGCACAAAAGAGGAGAACCTTGGATGAGATGGATTGACCCAGTGGCTGGGGTCATGGGGGTAGATGTGTTGAAGGCAATGAAATTGTCTTAAGATAGAGCAGGATTCAGAGCCATTGTATGTAGAGTCACTATGAGTTGCAAAGCTACTTGAGAGCACACATAACAACCCATCTTTTTTAAGTGGTATTTTGGGATGAGTTGGTTTTTTAAAAAATTTTCCTAGACTTTCTACATTTTCAAAATTTCATTGAAATGGATTATTATAAATGTGGGTTTTTTTGGGGGGGAAATAATCCAAATAATAGAACTTCTTATTTTATTGAGAATGTATTCAAAGTGGAACCCTTGAAGGCAAGAACTTGATGGAAACTGTTATTTTGAACTGAATAGAAATTTAACATTTCCCCTTTTTACTAACAGAATAGTGATCCTTCTCTTCCTCTTGTATTTAGCTTTTGCGAGAATTGAAGCACCCAAATGTAATCGCATTGCAGAAGGTATTCCTTTCTCACAGTGACCGGAAGGTGTGGCTACTGTTTGATTATGCAGAGCATGATTTGTGGGTAAGTTGAAGTACTTGTATTTTTAGCATCGTTTTCTGTAGGTCTGGAGATGTTTTTCTTAGCAGTCAAAGGATTACCTCCTGTGCCATCAGAACTGTCTATGGGTCCCATCCACTCTGTTATGTGGAATCACTTTGAATGAAATTCATCTTGATAGCATCTAACAACAAATACTCCTTGTGGCTGTTGAGCACTTGGCAAAATTAAGATTGAGCTGGGATGTAAAGGAAAAAAAATTACAGTCTGTTGGTTACATGTTGAAATGAATGATAGTGTTTTAGATTTGTTAACAAAAAATGTTAAGATTAATTTTGAATGTTTATTTTTATTTTTTTAAATGTAGCTGTTAAAAAATTACATATGTGGTTCCCATTATCTGTTGGATTATGTTGTTGTGTACCGACCCATAGCTGACTCTTGAGTGTTTAGAGGGAGTTAATTGCACATCCTTATCTAGTGGACCAGGACAAGAGCCCTTCTAGATAACGTTGTTGTTAGGTACCATCAAGTCAAGCATGACCCATAGCAACCCTATAAACAAAAGATCTGAACCCTGCTCTATCCTGCACCATCCTCACACTTCATAACACACGAGCCCAATGCAGCAGTCACCGCATCAGTCCACCTGGTTCAGGGTCTTTCTCTCCTTCGCTGACTGTCCACCTTCCCCAACATCATTTCCCTCTCCAAGGAATAGTACCTCCTAGCAACATGTCCAAAGTATGGGGTGAATAGATAGTAATCAGAAAGACTATCGCCTGAATCAGAAACACCTTAGTCTTCAAACTGACTCCTCAATACTTTGGATAAGTCCCTAATTGCAGAATTTCCAAGTGCAATATGTCTATTTCCTGACTGCTTGTACTAAGGATGTTAATTGTGGATCCAAACAAGATGAAGCTGTTGGCAGTTTCAGTCTCCTCTCCATCTGTCATTATGCTGCCCATCAGTCCAGTCAGTGGTACGAATCTTTGTTTTCCTGAAATTGAAATGCAACCCATACTGAAGTCTGCATTCCTTGATCTTCTGCAACAGGTGATTCAAGTCCTCCTCACTTTCAGCAAGCAGGGTTGTGTCATCTACCTGACTCAGGTTATTGATGAGTCCCCCTCCAATCCTGATGCCACATTCCTCCTCATAGAGTCCAGCTTCCCAGATAATTGGCTCAGCATACAGACTGAATAGGTATGGAGAAGAAATACAGCCTTGACACTTTCCCTTCCCATTTCCAAACCATTAAGTCTTCCTCTGCTCTGTCTGCACAACAGCCTCCTGATCCAGGTATAGATTCCACATGAGCACAATCAAGTACTCTGGAACTTCTGGTCTCCTCAATGTAAATAATCACAACTTGTCACAATTTATCTGTCTCTCTAGATAAAGTTACTATAGTATAAACCCAGTTTTCCTATTGTTTCTTAAAATCAAGTGAATGCTGTTGAGCAGCATTTAAAAATTCAAACTGTATAACTAGCTTAAAAATTTTCCAGTACCACACGGCTATCTTAAGAGCACCAATCAGAGGATCTTCAGTGGTGCATAAGTGCTCAGTTGCTAACCAAATGGTTGGTGGTTCAAATCCACTAACTACTCCACAAAAACATGATTTGACTGTCTGCTTCTTGGGAGCCCTTTGAGGCAGTTCTCTGTCATAGAGGGTCACTAAGTCAGAATTTACTGCAATATTTTTTTTTTTTGTTTTGGTTTCAGCCAATAATTCTAATAACTAACTTTTTAAAAAAATAGTAAAGATTTTTAGTAGCTTTGTTGGTTTGGTTTTTACCCTCTTTTGTTTTGCCTTAAGCTCTGGTGACTTATTCTTTAGGAAGTTGCATTGCTAATCCAAAGGCATTGATTTTCTTGTGGTTCAAATCCATCAGATCCTTCACAGGAGAAGATTGGGCAGTCTTCTCCCATGTGATTTACAATTCTGGAAAAACTGTTAGAGGCCCAGCTATGAAAGAGTCTGACTCCATGGCAATGACTTTGAGCTTTTTTTTTTTTTAAATTATTCTGTCAGTAGCAAATAATAGTTGTTTTATTTATTTATTTTCTTTACATGTTAGATATGTGATTTGCTTGTGAAGAGATTATAGGAGAGTCTAATGTTCGATTAAGGAGCTAGGGAACACAAATACTACTAAAATTTCTTCTTTGAACAATTATAATAGACTATTAGGTTTAGAATATTTTTAAATTATCCATAAACAGACAAGAAGGAACCCTTCAGTCTATCATAAAAAAATTATTGTAGTTTTAATATTGTGAAAGTATGATTTAATTAAAGAGTTAATATAGGGAACCCCTGGATAGGTTCTGGGCCTTGACCCAAAATGATCCTATGAAGCCATTATTGAATTAAACAGAAGTTTGACTTGATTGGTGAAGAATGTTTACATGGAGTGTTGTGTTCTTATAAAGAATTACCATATGACTTCAAAGTGGTAACAGTTAATCTGAGGCACTGATAAGACCTGCAAGGAACAGAGAATCAGAATGAATAGTAATACACTATCGTGGGTAGGGATAGTGAGAATGATGACACATTGTGAAGTAGGTAGCCATTGTCATTGAACTGCACATGTAGAAATGGTGAATGGATATATGTTTGGTTTTGCGTATTACCATTAAAATTAAATTTTTAAAAGCATGCAGATGGTCAAGGTCTGTAGTCTTCAGTATGGATTGAACTCAACATTAAGACAACAGATTTTCACCACTGGGCAACTTGACAGCACCATGATGGGTGAAGAAGAGATTGAGGTTGTTAAACAGTTACAGCTTGCTCTGCCCCACGGTCAACACTCTTAACATCAGCAGTCAGGAAATCAAAAGACGAATTGCATTAGGTAAATCTGCTGTCAGGAACCTTTCCAGAGTACTGAAAAGCAACAGTGTCAGTCTAGAGACTAAAGTGTACCTGATCCAGTCCATGACTAAGGATGTCAGAAGAATTGATGCCTTTGAGTTGTGGTGCTGGAGAAGAGTCTTGAACTTACCATGGACTGTCAAGAAAACAAATAAGTCTGTCTTGGAGAGGGTGAAACCAAGTTTCTCCTTGAAGGCTAGGAAACCTTCATATACTTTGGGCATGTGACCAGGAGGGACTGAATCTTGGAGAAGGACATCATCCTCAGAGGGTGGAGGGACAGTGCAGGAAATGAAGACTCTGGATGTGATGGATTGATAACAGTAAGTGTGACAGTGAGGGTGAGTGTGTTGGAGTTAGTGAGACTGGCTCAGGACAGGGCAGGCCTCAGAGCTATTGTATATAGAGTCACTGTGAGTCTCAGGCAACTCGATGGCACTAAACAACAACATGATGTAGATATAAAACAAAAGATACTATTACAGATAACAGGATATAAATATTTTTTTGGTGAAGTATATTTTTAACAGCCTCACATCTAAACATCTTTCTTTGAACTGGATATTTCCTTATGAAAGAACATTTCATAGATAATCATAAAAGAAGGTAAATTCTAAGCAGGTAGCATAATTTATATTTTTAGGTAGGTTTTTAATATAAACTCTTAGGAATATAAATCTTTTTACCTTTTGTTTCTGTTTGAATAAATATCTTAAGCAAATGTAGTCACTCTAACCCTCATTAAGATAGATAGCAATGCCAATCATATCAATTGGTTTGTATGTAAATCTTTTGCCTACTATTTAAGAAACCACTGACTTGTCAAAATTTTATATATTCTCAATTCATAGTGAATTTGGACTTTCTTTTTTGTTTTTTATAGCTTATTATGTTATATAGTATAGACATTTAGCAACAACTATAAATTCTTATGCTATGTTTTATTTTTAATTTTCTAGCATATTATTAAGTTTCATCGTGCATCAAAAGCAAATAAAAAGCCCATGCAGTTGCCAAGATCCATGGTTAAATCGTTACTGTACCAGATTCTTGATGGTATTCATTACCTCCATGCAAATTGGGTGCTTCACAGAGACCTGGTAAGTATGTTTCTTTTTAATCAATTTTTTTTAAATTATTATTAATTTTAATGAAAATTCCAGATATTTTGGCTTTCCATTCTTTCATTGTTGCTCTTTTCTCCCTGCCCACCCTTCCTCTCCAGTTTGTTCCCCTCTTTGAAAAGTAAAAGAAAAATTCTTATATTGTTTTACAATCCCTTCTGCCAAGTCCACTCCACTATGCAGCCTTCGTTCTGGATTAGTTTTTTCCTTCTTAAAAAAATACTTCTTTGAACAGTTACAATAAAAAATAAGTTTTCTGTTTTGAAATTATACATAACTAGAAGAAAAAGAACCATTCTTTGGCCTATCATCCAAAAAGAATAATTATGTTACATTTGGTCTATAGTCTTTCAGTCTGTTTATGAATAGGTTGGTTTTGCCCTGTAACTTTTTTTTTTTTTAATTTTTTTTTTTTTGTCAGTGTACTTTTAAAACAAATTATTATTGTTACTTTAATGGGACAGTCATAAGGACAATAACTATGTTTTTCTTTTTTGTTCTTCACATTGCTATTTCCCACCATTAGTAAAAATATTAATAATTACAAGGGAGCTTATGGGGCCAAGTGGCAAGAAGCTGCTCTGAAATCCCAAAAGGCTCACAGTTCGAATCTACCAGCTGCTCCATGAGAGAAGGAGGGGCATTCTCCTCTCGTGTGTTAACTGTCTCTGAAAACCCACCAGAAGGTCAGCTATGGGTCAGTTCTAATTCAACAGTACACAGCAACAATAATTATAGACTAAATTCTCATGACTTTGATTCTCTAAATCCAAACGGAAGTAATGACATTGCAGTTGGTAAAAAAAAAAATGTGGTCAGTACTAACAATATATAAATCTAGTAATAGAAATATACTTATTAAATGGAAAATTAGTCACTTTCAAATATTTGATTTTAAAATAAGTATGCTTATAATAATATAAAATAATTCATCTTCACATTATTGTAATTTTAATTTATATTGATGAGGATTTTGTTTATTTTTAAGAGGATGTGGGTACTGAATAGCTATAACCTTATCAGTCATAATTGGAAGTTTTGTTTTACTTTTCTAAAGTGTGATCTTATTTCTTAGTATAAGGATATGGTAGAACTTTGTCTGGGTTGATAACAGTTTCATGGTAGGAGAAAGAAAGGCTTAAAGTGATTTAGTTAGTAGACCCCTTGGTATGTTGTCATTCAAGTCTCGGTATCTGATGTGACCACTTTTTGCAATGACAGTGAAGTTAAATTGACCCAGAATGGCAGTGAGCTTTAGTATGTCTTTTTTTTGTTTAGCTTTATTATTTCAATGAATACATTTCATCTTCTAATTTTTAACTGTAAAGTTCTCAAAGGTGGCACCTCTGTGATAGTTCTTAATCTACCAGTGGCTCTGAGAGAGAAGGAGGGACAGTCTCTTTTGACTTACAGCCTCCAAAAACCTTCTAAAGGGTCAACTGTGAGTTGTAACATGATGGAAAGTGAGAAAGTCTAGGGTAAGTGAGGTTTTTCTAGATTAAGTAATCTGAGTTTCTGAGGCTATAAATCTTATTGGGGAGTAGATTTATCGATCTTTCTCCTTTGGAGCCACTTGTGGATTCAAATCAGGGACCTTTGGATTAATAGCTCAACATCCTAGCAGTAAACCACCTGAGCTCCTGTAGACCAAGAGATAGTATCCTTCATAAATAGACTTTTAGAGATTAATTGATTTCTGCATTAATGTAATTAATTTGATTTATATTTTTGAATCCATAACTGTATTTGAATAACTGATTAAAATATTTTGTTGACAATTAACTAATTCAGGATTTTTTTTTAACAAAATTTCTGTTGTTGCAGTCAGCATTATTTAATACATTTTAGTTTGGATATTGCCACCTACTTGTCGAATAGTATACTTAGTATAACTAGGATTAATTTTTGTCCCATCTGTACTGCTACTTTACTACTCTGTGTTGGCTGTGATACCACCCTCTTCCAATGCTGGAAGTTTCTTTTACCCCTTCTGATTTTTCTTGCTTTCTACATCTTCTAATACTTGCCAAGGCATATTAGTTTCACATCTGAAATATCTCTTCCAGTCATCTCTTTTCATTCCCATTGCCACGTTCCTCCTTGTTCAAATCTTTATTACATTTTTTTCTTGGATTATGATACTATCCTCTAAAATTTTTCTCCTTGTCAGCAATCTCTTTCCCCCAATTTTGACCTTCTGATTCATTAGTCAGCTTCTGCTCGAGAATGTAAAAATAATTTCTTACTGCTTATAACTTTACTTCCTAGTTTGGCTTTCAGAGGCTCAACAGATTAAGTTTAGAAAACTGTCTCTTCTAATTTACTGTATCCGCCGCGTGGATCCTTTCTCTCACTCTCTTCCTCTCCACAGTTTTATTGAGATAGAGTTTGTTGTTGTTATGTGCCGTTGAGTCGTTTGTGACTCATAGTGACCCTATGTACAACACTAAACTTTGCCCTGTCCTGTGCCAATTGCACTGTCTCTGACACTCCCATCCCAGTTATCCCAGTCACTGAATCAGTCCACCTCATAGAGGGCCTTCCCCTCCTGCGTTCTCCCTCCACCCTTCCAAGCATGATGTCCTTCTCCAAGGACTGGTCTCTCCTCACAACATGTCCAAAGTATGTTAGATGGAGCCTCAGAATCCTTGCCTCCAAGGAGCCACCTGGTTTAACCCTTTCCAGGATGAATCTGTTTCTTTTCCTAGCAGTCCATGGTACTTTCAATACTCTCCTCCAGCACCACAGCTCAAAGGCATCAATTCTCCTTCTATCCTCCTTGGTCATTGTCCAACTCTCTGATGCATAACAAGTGATTGTGAAGACCATGGCCTGTATCAGATGCACCTTAGTCTCCAGAGAGACACCATTGCTCTTCAGTACTTTGGAGAGGTCCCTAAGAGTAGACTTTCCCATGGCAGTGCGCCTTTTAATTTCCTGGCTACTGGTACCAAGGGTGTTGATTGTGGAGCCAAGCAAACTAGAGCTGTGTACAATCTCAATCTCTTCACCATCCATCCTGATGCTGCCAATTGGTCCAGTGGTGAGAATCTTTGTCTTAATGACATTGGGCTTCAATCCATATTGGAAGCTGCAGTCCTTGACCCTCTGCAGCAGGTGCTTCAGGTCCTCCTCAGTTTTAGTAAGTAGGGTTCTGTCATCTGCATAATGCAGATTGTTGATAAATCGTCTACCAGTCTTTACCTCACATTTCTCCTCATAGAGCCCAGCCTCCTGGATAATCTGTTCTGCATACACGTTAAAAAGGTATGGAGATAGGTTGCATCCCTGGCGTACGCCCTTTCCAATTTTGAACCATGCAGTGTTTCCTTGTTCTGTTCTGATGACTGCCTCCTGGTCCAAGTATAGGTTTCGCATTAGCACGATCAAGTGTGCTGGGACTCCCATTCTTCTCAGAGTCAGCCACAGTTTGTTATGATCCACACAGTCAAGTGCCTTTTCATAGTCAATGAAACACAGATAGACATTCCTCTGGTATTATCTGCTTTCAGCTAAGATCCATCTAACATCAGCTACAATATCCCTAGTACCACGACCCCTTCTAAACCCAGCCTGGACTTCTGGTAGTTCTCTGCTGATGTGCTGTTCCAGTCATTTTTGGATAATCTTCAGTAAAATCTTGCTTGCATTTGAAATCAGTGAGATTGTTCTATAGTTTCCACACTCTGTTGGGTCACCTTTCTTTGGGATGGGAACAAATATAGATCTCTTCCAGTCCGTTGGCCAAGTGGTTGTTCTCCAGATTTCTTGGCACAACTTGGTGAGCATGTCCAGGGCAACATCTGTTAGCTGAACTATGTCAGTGGTATACCGTCTATTCCTGGAGCCTTATTTTTTGCCATTTCCTTCAAAGCAGCCTGAACTACTTCTTTCATCACCATAGGCTCTTGCTCATATGTTGTTTCATGAAATTCTTCTGTGTCTCCAATTTCTTTCGATACAGTGATTCAGTATATTCTTTCCATCTTCTTTTAATACTTCCTGGATCATTTAACATTCTGCCGAAAGCAGATAGAGTTTACATAAAATAAAATTCATGAATTTAAAGTGTACTATTCAGTTGTTTTTAGTATATTCTTAGTCATGGGCAACCATTACTACAGTCAATATTGGAGTATTTTTTTCACTTCAGAAAGAAGCTTCATACACTTTACACTCATCTACATCCTAACCCCCAGTTCTATAGCTCTTTGTTGTTGTTGTTGTTGTTGTTGTTGTTGTTATGTGCCTTTGAGTTGACTATGACTCATAGTGACCCTATCGACAATGGCTCTGAACCTTGACCTATTCTGAGCCAACGTAACCATCTCTTGCACACCTGACTCCATTGTCACAGTCACTGTGTCAGTCCTTCCCATCCAGGGTTTTCCTCTTCTATGCTGACCCTCCACCCTTTCAAGCATGATGTCTTCTCCAAGGACTTGTCCTTCTTTTCCCTATACAAATAGAATTATATACGTGGATTTTAATTGCTGCCTTTTTTTTACTTAGCTAATGCTTTTAAGGTTCATCGTTTTATAGCTTCTATCAGCACTTTATTCTTATTTATGTCCACATAATATACCACATTTTGTTTACCCATTTATCAGTTAATAGACATTGGGATTGTTTCCACCTTTTGCCTGTAATGAAAAATACTACTAATAAACATTCTTCTACAGGTTTCTGTGTGGGTATAGTTTTAATTTCTTTTGGATATATATTTGTTGTTGTTGTTATGTGCTGTCGAGTCGTTTGCGACTCATAGCGACCCTATGCACAACAGCCCTAAACCCTGCTCTGTCCTGCACCAGCTGCACTGCCTCTGACACACCCATCCCGATTACCCCAGTCACCGAATCATTCCATCTCATAGAGGGTCTTCCCCTCCTGCGCTGTTCCTCCACCCTCCCAAGCATGATGTCCCTCTCCAAGGACCCGTCCCTCCTGGCAACATGTCCAAAGTATGTCAGACGAAGCCCCAGAATCCTTGCCTCCAAGGAGTAGCTTGGTTTAATCCTCTCCAAGATGAATCTGTTTGTTTTCCTGGCAGTCCATGGTACATTCAGTACTCTTCTCTAGCACCACAGCTCAAAAGCATCAACTCTCCTTCTGTCCTCCATAGTCATTGTCCAACTCTCTGATGCATAACAAGCGATTGCAAATCTGACTGGTACAGGAGGAGATTGTTCCTCTTTCTCCAGCAGAGCACCTGGTGGATTTGAACCGTGCACTTCTGCGACTGTAGTTGCAGCTTCTTGCCACTAGGCCACCAGAGCTCGCCTAGAATATATATTTAGGAGTGAAATTACTGAGTCCTAGGATGACAGTACGTTTAACCTATTTCAATGCAGACAGACTTTCTGAAGTATCAGCACAATTTATATTCCCACAAGCCAAGTATGAGAGTTCCAGTTTCTCTTCATTGTCTTCACCAATGCATGTTATTATTTGACTTTTTAAATGCTAGCCATCCTGTTACGTGTGAAGTTCATAGTTTTAATTTGCATTTCTCTGATAATTCATGATGTTGAGAATCTTTGATGTGATTTTTGGTCATTAGCTTTTTTTTTTTTTTTAAAGAAATGATTATTACGAATCCTTACCCATTATTTAATTGGATTATTTGTTTTCTTATCGTTGAATTGTAAGAATTCTTAGGAATTTCATATGCAAGTTCCCTTTTTTATTTACTGTTCTTGTTATCTGCTGTCAGGTCACCTTTAACTTATAGCAACCCTATGTACAACCCTAAACCCTGCTCTATCCCTTGCCAATCTTGCTGTCTCTGACACATGTATACCCATTACTTTTTTAATATATGATTTGCAAATATCCTGTCCTGTGAGTTTTCTTTTGCACCTTTTTGCTGGTGTGTTTTGAAGCAACAGTATCTTTAATTTGGGTTAATTTTTTCCGCTGTTTCTTGTGCTTTCTTTGAGTGTATATTAACATCTTTGTCAAGGAATCTTTTTTTAAAAAATTTTTTAAAAAATAATTTTCATGAACATTTACAGAGAATTTGGATTTCCATTCATTCATTGCTGCACTTCTCTACCCGCCCAGCCCCCGCCCCCCCAGTTCGCTCCTCTCTTTCAAAAAGTAAAAGAAAGACTCCCTCCCTGGTACACAATCCCCCCGTACCCCTTCCACCGCCCCAAGTACATTCCACTATGCAATCAAGTAATTTTTTGTCAAATGCAAGGTCATGAAAATATATCCCTAAATTCTAGTGATCTACTTGGTAAAGAATTGAGCAGCCAGCCCAAAGACAAACCATCTGAACCTGCCAGCTGCACTGTAGGAGAAAGATGGGCTGTCTTCTCCTCTGTGATTTACAGCCTCTGAAAACCCACTGGACTATTAGCTGGTTCTAACTAAATGACAGTGAGTTGAATTGAGTTTTCTTTTAAGGTTAAATACAATTTTTGTTAAATACTGGTTTACTTACAAAGTTCATATACATTGTTTTCACGCTGAATCTTTCCCATTTCCTTTACCCACCCCCTCTCTCTGCCCATTGAATTTTCTGAGAGTTTTATAGTTTTAGCTCTTACTTGTAGGTCTTTTGATTGATGTTGAGTGAATTTTTATATGCAGTATGATTGATCTAAATGACCATCTTCATATTTTGCACGTAGACATCTAGTTGTGTCAGGACCATAAAAAGAGATTTTTCTTTACCCATTGAATGAATGTGATACCCTTGTTGAAAATCAGTTGACAATAAGAACTTGTTCCTTTTTTTCTAGAATCTTATTTGTACTCCATAGATCTGTATATCTAATAAGTGAGCCCTGGTGACCTAGTCCATAGGGAGTTGTACTGCTACCCCAGTGGTTGTATCTCTCTAGTGCTTAGACTACATCAGCCTCTCCAGAGAAAAAAGATGGGAATTTGGAGGACAACTGTCTGGCCAGTGGATTGGCCATTCCCAAGAAAAGTGATCCAGCTGTGGAAACTGTTGAACAATATCACATGCAAGCAGAATACTGCTGAAAAAACATTAAAAAGCAGCTAAAACAATACAGACATAGGGAACTACCAGAAGTTCAAGCAGGATTTAGAAGACGCTGTGGTATGAGGGATATCATTGCTGATGTCAGATGGATCCTGTCTGAAAGGAAGGATACCAGAAGAATGTCTGTTTGTGTGTTATTGACAATGCAAGGTATTTGACTATGTGGATCATAACGTGTTGTGTCTGACACTGAGAGGAATGGGAGTCCCAGAGCACTTAATTGTGCTCATGCAGAGCCTATACCTCAGCCAGGAGACTTGTGTGTGAACAGAGCAGGGAAACACTGCATGGTTTATCTTTGAGAAGAGGGTGCATCAGGATTGTTTTCTCTCTCCATACCTATTCCATCTGTATTTTGAGCAAATTATCTGAGAAGCTGGACTCTATGAGGAGGAGTATGTTACCAGGATTGGAGGGAGACTCATCAATAACCCGCATTATGCAGATGACACAATCTTACTTGCTGAAAGTGAGGAGGACTTGAAGCCCTTGTTGCAGAAGATCAAGGAATGCAGCCTTCAGTATGAGTTGCATTTCAAGGTCAAGAAAACAAAGATTCTTACCACTCAACTGATGGGCAGCATCTTGTTGGATGGAGAGGAGATTGAAACTGTGAACAGCTTCATCTTGCTTGGATCCACAGTTAACACCTTTGATACCATCACTCAGGAAATAAGACACATTGCACTGGAAAAATCTGCAGTTAGGGATCTCTCCAAATTATTGAAGAATAATAATGGGCTGTTTTACAACTCAGAAGTTCACATGCGAGGTAGAGGTGAAGTAAGGAACTGCTTATGAGGTTTTCCATCCATCCCAACAACTAAGAGATAGTGAGAAGAGTTGGGACCTCAGAAGGCTTTTAGGACCAATTAGTAGGCTCTGTGTCCAGGAGAAAATGAATATACTTACCAGTAATGTTAATG
>NW_006399752.1:26095751-26096509 GCF_000299155.1 Elephantulus edwardii
CTGCAGCCTTCAGTATGGACTGACAACGTAATAGTACTTCAGAAAGAATTCTGGATCATTTGTCATACTAATTAAAAAGGAGCTAGCTATGTAGATTACCTTTCAGCCTTAAGAAAACAAAGGACCTTACCACAGGAACAACAGTCAACATTATGATAGATAAAGGATTTAAGCTGTCAATGATTTATTCTTGCTTAGATTGCTAGTCAACACCCTTCATACCTGCAGTCAGGAATCAAGAAACATTTTGCTTTGTGTGCAGAGTTGCTGTCAAAAACCTTTCTAAAGTGATGAAGAGCAACATTGTCAGTTTGAAAACTGAGGTATGCCTGATTCAGGCCATTGTCTTCTCGGTCATCTGCTACACAACAGAGAGTTAGACAGTGAATAATGATGAAAGAATAATTGATTTGTTTGAAGTTTTGAGTAGTGAATATCCCAAGGACTGCCAAAAGAACAATCCAGATATGTGTTGGGAAGAGCCCAGCCAGAGTGTTCCTTGGTAGCAGAGATGGTGAAGTTTCAATTTTCATACTCTGGACATGTAGTTAGCCAAATTTATTACTCGGAAAAGGTCATCATTCTTGGAAAGACCAAGGGTTAGTGAAGGAGGAAAAAGACCCCTAGTGAAACAGATTGACATATGACTTCAACAGTGGGCTCTACAGAGCCAGAACTAAGAGAAACAATACCTTTCACCATAGCTAATCACAAGATTAAATACTTGGGAATAAATTTAACCAGAAGTACAAAGGACC
>NW_006399752.1:26096609-26097413 GCF_000299155.1 Elephantulus edwardii
GTGGCCCAGCTTTCCACAGTGGAAGCAATTCTGACCTCCTTTATTACCTTTGGGTGGCACTGTATATGAGTAAGACTTCCTTTTCCTGACACAAGGCTAGGGAATTTTTTGTTTGTTTAGTTTAGAAGTGGAAGTTTATGAACAACAGAATGGGTCTTCTCACCTTTCTCCCCATTTAAGAAGTCATTACTCAGTATACTTTCTTTATCCAAACATGAAGAAACACAGAATTAAGCATGTGCTCTGACTGTGTTTTTGACTTAGGGTAGCACTTGTTTATATTTCGCCTGTATTTTCACCAAGTGGCTTAACCCTTAGGAAAAATAACTCTCAATAAGATTGAAAAACCTGTGGGAGAATCTAGTCTGTAGAGCCTTTCTAGTTTTTTCACTAATCCTGAGTCCTATTCTCTGGCCCATATTATCATGATTTTGTCAAATTATCTTGAGGAATAAAGATTTAAATAGTATGTCTATTTTTTAAGGTTTATTCTTTAGTAGAAATAAAAATATAAAGGCTGTGAAATACAATTATGTTAAAAAGTAGACGATAGGAATGTTCGAAAATTTATTTTTGTGAACTTAGGGTTAGAATTGCCATTTTAATCAATGAATAATGATTCTCTCTCTTTGCCATTGAGTCAAAACCAACTCATAATTGACCGTCTGTTGTGTTTTGTGGCTGTAAATTGCAAAAGAGATTACCTGTATTTTCCTCTCTGGAGTTCACTGTGGGATTTTTGTTTTCTTTTCTTTTTTCTTTTTTTTTTTTTAGTAAACCAGTATAAAAGAAAAGTTTTATTAA
>NW_006399752.1:26098358-26102099 GCF_000299155.1 Elephantulus edwardii
AGAAGGCTTTTAGGACCAAATAATAGGCTTTTGTGTCCAGGAGAAAATGAATATACTTACCAGTAATGTTAATGCTCACCCATGGCTCTTATGTTGAAGCGTCCTCCTTTGTTTCCAGCTGGGAGCTGGGGCCTGTCAGTCCTGTCAGCCATGAGGACCTGATGTGGGCCGCCCTTGGTCGTGTGCCCTTTAGATCCACACTTAAAGCGAGTGGGAGCTTCCTCTCTACTCCCTTTCCTATGTGTGGTTCTTGTCTGTGACACTGTCTACTGAAGTGGCCCAGCTTTCCACAGTGGAAGCAGTTCTTACCTCCTTTATTACCTTTGGGTGGCATTGATTTTTGTTTTCTTGTTTATTTTAGGCTTCATTTTCTATTGCTGTAAGAAATCCAGTTTTAAACTATTTATTTGTCACCTTCATTTCAGAGTAGTCATCTCTAACTCTATATAATTAAAGGTCATAGGGTAAATATAGATTTATAGTTGTTGATTGCCTTCAAGTCAAGCATGACTCATAGCGACTCTATGAACAAAAGGCCTGAAACCCCTCTACAACTCTTGGAGGCATGTTGTTTCGGAAGCGGATGCCTCTGTTTTAAAGGAAATAACAGCCATTGTTTTAGACTTGACACACAACAAACATTACATCATCAAAAGATATTGGTGGGCTTTTGTTTGTTTTGTATTAGCTGTCAAACTTGAAACCATTTATTTGATTTGTGTCCTAGAATTTAATACAGCTAGAAAATTTATATAAAGTCACAAAAAGTATTTCATCTATTGAAGAATTGCTTTAAAAGGAAAGAAGAAAAAAAGCTAAATATATTCATCCTGGCAGAGAGGCAGTGAAGTAGAGACATAAGTCTATAAATATTTGGAACTTGTAAACACTATGAAAGATGAAATGTATTTTATAGCAGGATGTAGCTAAGAGTGAGAAAATGAAATATACGAATAACTCATTTTTATGGGATTACAATTCTAGTAAACTGGAAGAATGCCAAAATATAGTTTATCTCCTTTTTGAAATTATGAGCTGCTGGAGAACAGGGATCACATCATATTAATTTTTGTATTCCTAAATTTGACATATTGTTTGTGCTTATAAGTTACTTGAATTGAATTTTAGGGAAGCATCTGGCAACTTCATTATTCTTTAGCAAAGATGAAGAAATACTGGGTAAATGATTGCATTGTTAAATGGATTCCTCCTTAGTTACAGAATATTACTACTAGATCAATGGCACAAACTGAAAGTAAAGTAGATTATCCTCTTTTCATTGTCATATCTCAATATGTGCTAGGTCTTTACTGAAGGAAGGACTTGAATTAATGCTCCAAGCTCTGACTCTAGCTTTTTCTTTTAAACAATAAAAATAATTTGTAGAGATCTTATTGCAACTTTCCTACTTGGTTTTTGAATAATTCTTTTTTACAATAATCATTAATAAAGGAGCTCTGGTGATCTAGTGGCAAGAAGTTCAAGGCCACCAACGGCTCTGTGGAAAAAGGATGGGCAGTCTCCTTCCGTGCGATTAACTGCCTCTGAAAACCTGAAGGAGGGTCAGCTCTGGGTTGGTTCCGACTCTATCGTATGCCACCACCACCACCACCACAACAAATCATTAAGAAATTTGAAGTCCTCCCCCCCTTTTATATTCAAAATCAGTAGCACCCCTCCAGGAAAGAGGGACCACAGCAAGGCTTCTCCAAGGTCTGGAGTAGATCTTTTCTCTCTCCCTCCATTACAAAAGCCATACGGTGTTATAAATTTGAAGTCTTTTAAAGCCTACAAGTGCAAATGGTAAAATGGTCTGCAAAGAAGGCATAAGGAAATTTTGTGAGCTCCTTTTGAAGGAGAAAATTAATTTTTATCTAGTATTCTTTTGGTTTTGTTATTAACTAAACATTTTGAAATTTTATATATATATATATACACACACACACTCTGCCTTTCTTTTATTAAAGGTTTACTACTAGTAGACAAGTGGTCCAGGAAGAATCAAAAAAAGATCAAAGGAATACAAAGAGTCATTGTACCAATGAGCAAAAGCCAGTGGTTCTAAAGCAAGAAGTCGAAGCTTTATTGAATGCTTTGGCAAAAATAAGTTCCCAGGAATTGACAGTAAAGTAGTTGACATGTTTTAAAGAAGGTGCAACCGTGAATGTGCTCACCAGTCTGTGCCAGGAAATTTGGAAGACAGCTGCCTGGTCTGCTGACTGGAAGAGGTTTGTTTGTATTTCCAAGAAAGGTGACTCAACAGAAAGTAGACATTATAGAATAATATCATTGATAGCACATGTAAGCAAAATATTGCTGAAGGTCATGTAAAAATGGCTAGAACAGTACACTGACAGAAGTTCAAATGGGGATTAGAAGAGGCCATGGCACCAGGAATATCATTGTTTGTCAGATGAATCTTGCCTGAAAGCAGAGAATACCAAAAGAATGTCTTATCTGTGTTGTATTGACTATGCAAAGGTATTTGACAGTGTGGATCACAACAAACTATGTCTAATATTGAGAAGCATAGGAATTCCAAAACAGTTAACTGTGCTCATACAAAATCTATACCTAGACCAAGAAGTTGTCTGAATGCAGCAAGGGGACAAACACTATATGGTTTAAAATCAGAAATGTATACCAAGAATACCCAGGAATGTATCCTTTTTCCCCCATGCTAACTCAGTCTGTATGTTGAGCCAGTAATTCCAGAAGATAGATTCTATGAAGAAGAATGTGGCATCAGGACTGGTAGATGGTTCACTAACAACCTACATTATGCAGATAACAACCTTGCTTGCTCAGATCCTGCAGAAGGTAAAAAATTACATCTTTCAAAATGGATTACATCTCATTATCAAGAAGGCTAAGGTCCTCCTCACAGGCCAATAGGCAATATTATGATAGGTTGAGAAAGGATTGAAACTGTCAGTGAGTTCATCTTACTTGGATCCACAGTCAACATCCTGAACACTAGCAGTCAGGAGATCAGGAGATACATTGCACTGGACAAGGCCCCTGTCAGAGACCGCTCTAAAATACTGAAGAGCAGTGATGTCAATGTGAAGACTTAAGTGCTCCTGATTCAGGCCATGGTATTTCAATCACTTGCTGTGCTACTGATAGCGGGACAGTTGAATAAGAAAGAAATGAGAATTTATGCCTTTGAGTTTTGGTGTTGGAGACAGCTGAATATCCTATGGATTGCCAAAAGAACAAACAGATATATCTTGAAAAAAAAATTATAGCCAAAGTGCTTTTTGGAGAAAAGAGGTGGTGAAGCTCTTTTTCATACTCTGGACATGTTGTTTGGAGATGCTATTCCTTGGAAAGGTGGAGGGCAGCGAAAGAGAGGAGGACCCCCAGTGAGATGGATAGACACTGTGACTGCAACAGTGGATTTATGTGTGTCAGAGATGATGAGGATAGCTCAGGATAGGAGAGGGTTTAGGTCTGTTCATCTGGTCACTATGAGTCATACTCAACAGCATCGACCAACAATACAAAAATAATAAAATAGTTTCAGTTTATTTTTTTTAAAATGATATAAACTTAAGAGACACTGGCCAAAAGAAAAAAAAAAAGTCAGCAGTTGACGTCTTTGGAATTACAGAAGCCAAGAAAGCTTAAGATACAAGCTGTCAGATCATGGGTTGGACAATGGAAGATATTTTCTGAAGGGACTTGGCAGATGTGAAGGGTTATCCTGGTGGAGGGTGGAGCTGGGAAGTAAGTGGG
>NW_006399752.1:26107079-26113563 GCF_000299155.1 Elephantulus edwardii
CAAAAAACAGTGGGCTCTAGTGTGTGAGAGATGGTGAGGATGGCACAGGGTAGGGCAGGGTTCAGGCTGGCTGTTCTTTGGGTTGCTATGAGTCGTATCTGACTCGCTAGAACCTTACAACAACAACATATGATATTAGGAAACTCTGGTGGCCTAATGTGTAAAGAGTTATGGCTGCTGAGTCAAAATAAGGCAGTTAGAATATACCAGCTGTTCCACACAGAAAGATGGCAGTCTCCCCTTTGAGATTTACAGCCTTTCAAAACCCACTGGAAAGTCAGCTATGAGTTGATTCCAACTCAACAGCACATAACAGCATATAGCTTTGAAAGTTTATACTTTATTTTTTCTTCTCTAACACGTATTTTCAATAACATTATAGGTTTATTATATATTAGATATGTGTTTTAAAGCCAAAATAATTACCTATTGCTGTGTAACCAACCTCAACTGTGAGATCAGGATCTGTGACTTACTGTAGCTCAAGAATAACCTTACCTGGGGCTTTTGCTTAGTAGTCTTTTTTTTTCCTTTAAATAAAGAAGAGAGGCTTTATTTGCTGGTGGGAGCTGCGGCAAAACTAGTTATATTTAAAAAGACTACAGTCCTCTATATCAAGGCTAGAGTGGGAACAATGCACCTTCTTACTCAGATTTGTTAGCCGAATTCATGGCCTCATAAGCAATGGTGGAGACCTTCCTTGGTTTCTTGCTACATAGTCCTCTTCATAGAGCATCTCTCTACATCAATGACAGCTTGCTTCACCAGAAAGCAAGCCAAAGGGAAAGATATGAGAGAAGAAAGAGTGGGGTCAGCAGAGAGAGAAAGAGACAGACAGACAGAGAGAACATGAATGAAATGAAGTTAGCAAAACTGAGTCAGTCTTTAATAACCTTATCATGAAAGTGACATCCTGTCACTTTTACTGTATTCTAGTTATTTAAAGGTAATTAGTAAGTGAAACCTATACTCAAGGGAATGGTATACACAATGGCTTGTATATACAGAAGTAGGGGACATTGAAGGCCATATATGAAAGCTTACTATCTCAGAGTCTGAGAAACTTTTAAGTGATGCTTGGATCCTACTATTATCCTTTTAACATTGGCAAACTCATAGTCACCTCTCAAGTTGTAACTGACTTCTTGCTGACCCTTTTATCACATTTCCCAGGCTGTAAACAGCACAGGAGCCTGTGAGTAAATAGTGGATTCGAATTTCCAGAGAGGCATGGCAGCTAAGTTTCCTGTAGAACATGCCTTCAGAGCTCTTAGTAGAAATACAATAATGAAAATACAATAGTCTCTTTTCACATACAGTTTTTTTCAGTATATGAACATCTCAAGGAGGTCTGGTGGAGTAGTTTGTACAGAGGTTTGCCACTAACTCAGTGGCTGTACATCTCATAGGCTGTGCATCTCAGGCAGTTTGAATCCAGCACCAGGTCAAAGGGAGAAAGATGGACAGTCTCTTCTGAGGTCACTTTCATTTGGAACTGACTTCACAGGAGTGAGTTGGATTTTGTTTTAATGAAAAATAAAAGCTGAGTGGTTGCTAAGGATGTAGGTATGGTTTTGGTTGTTGAAAGGTAAGAAATATTATACCGTTTATCCCTGACCTATTGGAACATTCTTCAGTGGTGTATTTCTAAAATTCAGTGTGTTTTCACTTTTTAAATTTTCCCTCCCTCCTCATCTTTGCAAAAAGCAGCAAGTTTGTTTTTGTCATTATTAGGTGCTGTCAGGTCAAGTGCGACTCATGACGACCCTATAAACAACAGATCTGAACCATGTCTTATCTTGTGCCATCCTCATATTCTTAGACACACGCACGCCCATCGTTTTAGTCACTGTGTCACTCTATTTCATTGGGGTCTTCCTCCCTTTTTGCTTATCCTCTGCCTTTCCAAACATAATATCCCTTTCCAATAGTCTCTCCTAGAAACGTGCCCAAAATATGTAAGATAAAGTTTTGTTATCCTTGCCTCTGAGGAGCACTCGGCCCACACTTTGTCCCAGACAGATCTGTTTGATTTTTTGGCAGTCCATGGGATATTCAGTGCACTTCTCCAACGCCACAACTTAAAGGTATTCATTCTTCTGTCATCAAAATAGCAAGTATAGCCAACTTTATTGTCAAAGAACGTGCTCAATTAAGATTCACAGTTCCTTACTGTGACAGTGCTTAGAGCTTTTCATCTCTTTATGTGATGTGAAACCTGTGCTTATCATGAGCATTGCTCTTGTTAGGTGCTGTCGAGTTGAGTATGACCCATAGCAGCCCTGTGAACAACAGATCTGAATCCTGTCCCGTCCTGTGTCATCCTCACCATCTCTAATACATTTGAGTGTATTGCTGAGTCACCGTGTCAGTCCATCATTGTGGGTCTGCCTCTCTTTTGCTGACCCTCCACCTTTCCAAGCATGATGTCCCTTTCAAAAAAAGAATGTCTCTTAGCAACATATCCAAAGTATGCAAGACTAAGCTTTGTTGTTCTTGCTACTCTGGCTGCATTTCTTCCAAGACATACCTGTTTATTCTTTTTGGCAGTTCATGGGATTTTCAGTTCTCTTCTCCACCATCACAGCTTAAAGGCGTAAATTCTTATTTCATTCTCATTCATATCCATCTCTCATTTGCATAGCAAGTGATTGAAAAGACCATGGCTTAATTCAGGAGTTTTCAAATTGACATCAATACTTCTAAGTGTTTTGAAGAGGTCTCTGACAGCAGCCTTGACCAAAGCACTATGTCTCTTTATCTCCTGACTGCTGTAACCAAGGATATTGATTGTGGATCCAAGTAAGATGAAATAATTGACAGTTTCAATCCTTTATCCCTCTGTTGTGATGTTGCCGCTTGGCCCAGTGGTGAGAACCTTTGTTTTTTGCTATTTAAATGTAATCCATATTGATGGCTGTAGTTTTATCTTTTGCAGCAAGCACTCCAGGTCCTTCTTACTTTGCACAAATAAGGTTGTGTTATCTGTATAACATAGATTACTGATGAGTCTTTCACTGATACTGTTATCACACTTCTTCATACAGTCCATCTTCTCAAATAATTTGCTCATTATAAAGATTGAATATGTATGGAAAAAGGATACAACCTTGGCACACACCTTTCCTGATTTTAAACCATAAAGGTTCCGCTCAGGGATACATGTTGTTGTTGTTAGTTGCCATCAGATCAGCTCTGACTTACAGCATCTCTATTTCCAGGATTAAAACCTTGTCTGATCCTGTTCCATTCTCACAATCGCTGCTGTGCTTAAGTCTGTTGTTGCGTTCACTGTGCCAGTCCTTCTCATTCAGGGTCTTCCTCTCTTTGACTCCCTGCTTTTTCAAGCATGAAGTCCTTTTCCAAGGACAGGACCTGATACTGTGTCGAACGTATTGAGATGAAATCTCACCATCCTCACTTCTCAGAAACGCTCTAAGTGTACTTCCAAGATAGATTTATTTATTCTTTTGGTGGTCCATGGTATATTCAGTATATAAAAAGAAGGCTGTTTACCAGATTAACTCAACAGGCCACCAATTAAAAGATATAAAATATATTCCACATTGACAGCAATGATGGGAACTACTTAGGAACCAAAGATCACACACCAGAGCCCCGTGACGTTGAGTCCTGTGGTTAAATTTGAAGAATCATTGCTTAAAAGCTGTGCTGTGGCATCGCTTCCTGACTGACTTCCCCCCCCGCCCGCCCCCCAAGAACAGACAGAGCACCCCTGGAGCAGCAGTCATGTCTTCCTCAACAAGAAAGAGGGACATCACTTTGATGACCCTGGTGCATCTGACCCAAGCTGTGGTGTTCAGTCACTTTATCTACATGTGGAAGTTGAACAATGACTAGGAAAAACCAAACAAGAATAGATACCTTTATTTAGGTCAAAAGAACAAATATGTCTTCAAAGAAATGCAACCAGAATGATACTAAGACAGGTTATCAAGAGGTGCGAGTCCATAGAGAAGGGATATCGTACTTGGTAAAGTGGACGGTCATTGAAGAAGAAGACTCAGAGAGAGAGAGATGCAGTGGCGGCAGCTGTGCACTCAAGGACACCACCAGTTGTGAGAAGGTGCAGGATCAGACAGTGGTTTTTTCTGTTGTACCGAAAGCCACTATGAATAAGAGCCAACTTAACGGTACCTAACAAACCAAGGCAAAATCTTTTAGAAGTAAAGGTGCTAGAAGTAATTTAAGAGCTGTGCATTTTCCAGTGTGTTTTTGCTGTCATCATAGTCTAGGCCTAGAAGTGCATCTCTGAAAAACTTTGGTAAAATCTAATTTGATGTATGGCTGATTAGTTAGCAGTGACAGAAATTGCTTGAAGTTTATTGAATATGCAGTTTGCAAATTCAGGTAACATTTTGAGTACGAATTTAAAAATGTTCGACAGATAAGCACTGTCACATTGTTTTAGTATTACCATGGAAACAGGGCCCAGAGTAGCATTTATATAATAGTGTTTACCCTAAAACACAATTTCCAGTCTGTCTTTATAGTCAGTTGAAAGGATGACACATTGCTAATTATTCAAACAATCTCTAAGTCAAACCACTTTCTACTAATTAATTATCTATACCATTGTTTGACTTTAAGGTAACTAGTTCTAATCCTGTATCTGCTTGTTGTATGGGTGAAATGGACTTGGTTGAAGACTTTTCACTTCACTTCTTTGGGTCTCAGAGTTTTCAGTAAAAACGACTCCATTTGCTACTTTCTGCCTCACTTAATATCTCATTGCATAAAAATAATGGTGAATTATTTTATTTGAATGTCACAGATTCAGATAGAAATATCCTTTCTTACAGGGTTGCTACTCTGACAATGACTTTAGTATTTGTATTGAACAGGACAGAGTCTGAATGTCTTTGTAGTATCATTCCTGCCATTTTGCTGTCAGTTTGGACTGTATCTTGATTATACCCTCTTAGTGACCTTGAAGTTAGTTTGGCAAACAGCTTTCTGGATACATGTGTTTGTCTTGCATTGAGGGTTTTTAAAATAATGGTTACTTTTATTGGTTCATGTTAGAGAAAAGAAAACCTTATCTCTGCTGTTCAGGCCTGTAACCACTCCTAAAAGGGAAAGACAAAGAAGTGCTTTGTTAACTGTTGCCAGTGTGAGCTTGGCAGGCACTGTTTACTGTGAATGCCAGAATTCAATTAACATAAGCTCTGTATTACCATCTTAAAGTAAAATGAAATGAATCACAGCATTTATTGTAATAGATTGCACCCAATTTACAGATAGTTTGCAGTTAGTTGTAAATATGTGATTTGGAACTAGGAAGACATTTTTGCATTTTAAACATTGATTAGATAATCTGAAAGAGAAGACTTGCTTAACCAATAATAAAATGATGATCCAAGCATATCTGTAGCTAGTTTTTTATTTTGGTGGGGGGAGTATTTGTACTTACAGACTTAGAGTCTTTGTTTTGGAAGCACACTTTGATCAGACACTGTGTTGGGCACTGAGAATACAGAAATTGATAAAAATAAATATAATCCTTTCCTTCAGCAAGTGCGTGATGGGAAAGATATACAAATGTGTAGTCACAAAACAACAAGATTTAAAATGGAAATCCAAGTACCTTCAGAGATCAGCTGTGCATCCTCTGTGAAGAGCACAGAAAAGAGAACATAACCAACTGGAGGACGCGCTGAACTGAATCTCTAGGATGATGAGTAGGCACTGTGAGGTGAAGGGTAAGAGCATGGTGGGAAGAGCCTTCCAGGCAGAGAACACAGTGTGAAGAAGGGCAGAATAAATATGCGTGTTACTGGAGCAAAGCAGAAAGTGGTGGGAAAAAAGAAAGATAAGAGACCAGGTTATAATGGATCACAGTTGTCTTTTTATAAGCTTGAATTGTTACCCAATTGTTATCTTTAGTTGGAGCTGAACTGGTCACGTTTTTGTTTAAAATAGACCACTAGGACACAGATATGAAGGACTGTTTTGAGAAGTCAGAGAGACCACCTCTATTGGGGTCTTGTAATCTGGTTGAGAAATGATGAAGGCAAAGCCAGTCTGCTGACTGTAATAGGATAAAAGCAGAACAAAAGTATCAAGATAAAGAAAAATATAGATATTTAGGACATAATTCAGATATGGGGATGGGTTAAATTTTATGAATAAGGGACAGGGTGTGGTTCAGCCTTTGACTGATAGTCTTGGCAGGAAAAAGTACAAGTTGGATTTTGAACATGTTGAGCATGAGGTGATGGGGAGATGGCCAACATGCAGTTGACATGTCTCTAAAGTATATGAAAATATAGAGACCTCTAAAGGCTTGGATTTGGAAACTGTTAGCGAAGGGGTGATTGTTGCAACTCATGGATGAAAGGAAAAACTAAAAATTTTATGTATTTATTTATTTTATACTGGTAAGAAGATGGAAGGAATATACTGAGTCATTGTATCGAAAGGAATTGGCAGATACAGAAGAATTTAATGAAATAACATATGA
>NW_006399752.1:26122796-26124145 GCF_000299155.1 Elephantulus edwardii
TGATTTTCTGACTCCAACTCCTTGCACATTTCATTGTAATATTTTGCTTTGTCATCCCGTGCTGCCTTTTGAAATCTTCTATTCAACTCTTTAGATTCTTGAATTCTTCCTTGTGCTTTGGCTTCTCTGCACTCCAGAGAAGATTCAGTGGTTGGAAAGTATGTACTCGGTGACAGAAATGGAGCTGGAGAGAGAATGATTGAATTTTGCACAATGACTTATTCATAGCAAATGCATTTTGTAAAATTTTATTTTATTTTTTTAGCAAATGCATTTTTTAGGAGACATAAATGCAGGTTGTATACTTGGATTTCACCTGATGGTATGCATAGGAATCAGATAGATTACATCTGTGGCAAGAACCGCTGGAGAAGCTCAATATCAGCTGTGAAAACTAGGCCTGGAGCAGATTGTGGAACTACTCATATGCAAGTTCAAGCTGAAGTTGAGGAAAATTAAACCCAATCCAAGGCAACCAAAATATAACTTTGAGTCTATCCCACCTGTATTTCAGAACCATCTCAGGAATAGGTTTGAGGCCTTGAACACTAATGAGCGAAGACCAGATGAGTTGTGGGAGGATATCAAGGGTATCATCCAGGAAGAGTGCAGAGGGTCATTGCAAAGACAGAAGAGGAAGCAAAGACCAAAATGGATGTCAGAAGAAATTCTGAAGATTGCACTGTGCCATAGTCGTGTCAAATACCATAATGGTTACCCATCATGTACAATGTTTAGATGAGCTTCCAGATTGATTCAGGTTGGGAAACAGGAGTAGCATCCACTTCCTAAACTAGATGCCTCCAGAAACTCTATATAAACTTCATAAATGTACAGAAATGATGTTAGTTATAGAACAGAGTTCAGGTCTTTTGTGCAAAGGTCACTGTGAGTCATATTCAACTTGACAGCACTTAACCACTGTTAAAAGAGACTAGTAATGTTATATCTGGAGAAACATTCTTCCACTTTCTACATCACTCATTGTCAAAGTGCTGTTTGAAGTAACCTGGATTGCTGTGATGCTGAACCTTGTGCCATTGGGGTATTAAATACCATAATGGTTTCCCAATGTGGATAGTGTTTGGTGGAGCTCCCAGTTGTAGAACAGATTTGGAAGCAGGAGGGTGTGGCATCCATTTCCTAAACCACATGCCTCTGGAAACTCTATGAACTTGGAGAAAAGACGATAGTTATGGAAAGGCATTAGGTCTTTTGTTCATAGTCACTGTGAGTCATGCTCAACTTGACGTGGCAATCAACAACAAAAAGCAACAACCTTTGTTAGTTATATATGTTGTAAATGTGTGTACCAGTTTTTGTCTTTCAATTTTCTATTATCTTGTGTT
>NW_006399752.1:26124245-26128246 GCF_000299155.1 Elephantulus edwardii
CTTTGGACATGTTGCCAGGAGGGACGGGTCCTTGGAGAGGGACATCATGCTTGGGAGGGTGGAGGGACAGCGCAGGAGGGGAAGACCATCTATGACATGGATTGATTCGATGACTGGGGTAATTGGGATGGGTGTGTCAGAGGCAGTGTGTTTGGCGCAGGATAGAGCAGGGTTTAGGGCTGTTGTGCATAGGGTCGCTATGAGTTGCAAACGACTCGACAGCACATAACAACAACAACAACATAGTGGTTTACTTACAAAATAGATTCTGACTCAGGGTGACCTCATGCGTATCAGGGTAGAACCATGTTCCAGAAGGTTTTCAATAGCTGTGACCCTTTAGAAGCTAGTCTCTAGGCCTTTCTTCCAGGGTATCTCTGGGTGGGTTTGAACTGCCAGCATTGTGATTCGTAGCCAGGAACTTAACCATTTTTACCACTCAGAGGCCCTGGAAACTAAAGATTTTTTTTTTAATTTTTTATTGGTGGCCAATGCGATGTTTATTGAAAGGTGCAAAGGAGGGCCAGAGCCTTCCTGGATGTGACACTTTATGCTGAAAACCAGGTAATAAGTCCGCTGCAGCCAGCACCTCGGTAGACACCCAGGGCCTGTTCTAGGTACCCCAGTAGTCCATGCTGATTGCGAACAGAGGCAGGATGATTGAAATGTACTCATTATTTCTCTGAGCTTTCCTCTGGAGGCTGTAGGATTCCTTAGTGAAGAACTTGACTTTGTAGGTACCTGCGTGGGGGCACCCTTGTGGTTCAAGCTCCATGATGCCTGTTAACGCCCAACATCCTGGCCTCTGGATACAGGAAATTGCCTTCCACTGACGTCTGCATACAGAGCCATATTCTGGACCCTGTTCTTGCAGGTCAGGGAGATCTCTACGATAAACACCATCTCGGTGGTGATGTCAGCATCCAAGGTGGTGGAGGAGGAGGGTGTGAGCTGCGGTTCCCCACACGCCTCTCTGCTGAGCAGCACAAGAGACTGGACAGCAGGAGCAGTGCTGGAACCCGGAGAGGTGCCACCACCATCACCACTTCTCTGGGAGGGGAACAAAGCCGGCTCCTGAGCATGAGGACAGATGCAACACAGCAACACTGCTGCTAATCGAGTGCTGACCAGTTGGGTCAGCCTACGGGACTTGGTCATGGGCACTGATGTGTCCTCCTCCCCCAGCCCGGGAGACCAGGCCACCCCCGACATGATGGCGGTGCCCCCCAAGAATGAAACATTTTTAAAACATGTATTCTTTAGGGAGCTTGACATCAATGGGTGTATGTACTTTCTTTCTTCAAATGGCTCTTAGAATCGAGAACTTGACTGTTCAAGGATATTCATACATTATCCCACAGCTGACAAGTTCGTAAGTGGCATTTTTCATTCATTAGATCACTCAGTATCTACTATGTGCTTGGTTTTTGATAGAAAATTCAAGTACTAGTGGAAATAGAATTCTTACCCTCTAGGAGGTTGTAGTCACTGTGGTCAGAATGTACACTGTGGTCTTGCGACATTCTACAGTTCTATATTGTAAGTTTATTAACTGAACAATGAGGTTATTTTAAGCTGTAAGCAGGGACAGTAGACTAATTCTGTTAGCAAATAGCTGTTGTAGTTCTTAAAAACAACACACAACACCCCCCCAAAGTCCTCACTTTTATACCCCCCCCCCACATTGTTGCAACACAAAATCTTGTTTGTTCAGGGTAAACAGTGGAGAACAGTGTTGAGAAAGAGCCATGAATTGAGGTTTTTTCCCCCCCTGAGAATGTACATCTGTATCAAGTGTAAGGAGAGTGGAGGCATCACAGCATTTAAACATATAAGAATAGTTATAACCACTAATACACTGTGTTTCCTAAATTAGTCCTGTTGATGTTCTGATTATTTTTTGTTCTACTCCTCAGGATAGTAGATAGTAAATAGTTGTGGTTGTGATTTTTTTTTATGTTCCTTCTGCTGGTGCTGATAGTCATATTGTGGGTTTCATACTTGTATTCAAATTTGTTTCCACAGGGTGAGGAGGAGGTACAAAGCAAATGAAGTAGAAAGACGCTATATCTCTAAGCTGTTCTATTTGTGATGAACCAATTAACAGAAACAAGTTTAACCCTGCAAAAAAAATTCATTCTATAAAAGCGAAAAAGCAAATCTGGAGTACTTGTGAAGCATGGTGAATGTAAATTCAGGAATGCACTAAATTGTACTAAAATGCAGATATATCAAGAATAGCCTCCTCGTATTCATGTTATTTATCATATTATTTCTCTGACTTTGCCTTTAAAATGCAATTTAACTAAAATGAACCCTGCAGCATTGATTTTGATCCGATTTTAGTGCTGATAACTTAAATGTAAGGCATCCAACCCCTGCCATTTCTACTGTTTCTATGGTAACCAGAGTGTGCAAACCCAGCAGTATCACTTTCTTTCACAGCTGGCATTTTGTGTTCGCAGTAAGAAGAGGAGTTTTAGCAAAGCATGGTCTGTGTTAATTGGGATGTAACTAGGTCAGAACAATTTTGGTATCCTTTCTTCACCCTCGCAGGCTCGTGTGTGGGTGCAGGTGCTTGTGCATAGACTACAATTTCCCCTTTCTTAAAGCATATACTTTCATTTAAATTCATCATCATTAAAGTAGATGTTTTGAAAATGAAATGTACTTTGCATCCTTGGTAGCACAGTGTGTAATGTATTAGACTGCTAACTGAAAGGTCAGTGGTTTTAATATGCCAGTTTCTGTGTGGGAGAAGGATGGGCAGTCTCCTCCCATCAAGGTTTACAGCTTCTGGAATCCAGTGGAAGGCCTCTGGCTGGTAGAGCTGACTCAACAGCAGTGTGTTTTTATGTATAAGCATGAGTCAGTACGGAAGACAGATTTAGGAAATTCACACCACTGGTCTCTTTTATGCATGCACATAATAAAACTTGTTTTTCTACTTTAAAAAAGAGTTCATGTAGAATCTTGCAGATTAAAAGGAGTTCCTTTGAAACTTAATTGTCTTGAACATTTTTTAGTATTCCCATTAAGAAAGATGAATTTATTGATATGAAATGCTCTTAATGGTGATTATAGAATTAATTATTATTTTGACACAAAGTTGTGACATTAGTATTTGTTTACTTGTTCTGAAGGGAATAGGGAACAATGGTGGTTTAGTGTTTGTTAACTTCTCACTTGCCACCTTACATGCAGCTACCTTTTTTAGCCAGTGGAGGTTTCCATGTTGCTATGAAACTGACCTAAGATAAGCTATGAAGAAATATCCAGTAGTCTCCTTGTAAAAATCAGCCAGTGAAAACTGTATGGGCAACAATAGTTCTGCCTACAGTGTAACATGGGGAGATGCAGGACTGGAGATTGGGTTTCATCTGTTGTGCCTGAGGTTTCCAGGAATTGGAGACCAAGTTGAAGGCAGGTAGCAGCAAAACGGGACAGGCACAGTTAAAGGGATGCTTTTTTGAAAACATGACTCCTTTTAAAATGCCAGGATTTAACGTAGTTTTCTGAGTGTTTTTTTGTGAATACTACCCAAGCTCTGAGTTCCTTTCTTAGACTATACAAGCGAACTGTTAGGCTACTGCTTTTCTAAACTATATCAGTACCTCTGTCCTCACCTAACACTGCATAGACAGCCTACTCTTGAAGCTTCTCCAAGCCTCAAGTACTTTGTGTCTAAATTATTCTCTTCTAACTTCAATAGTCATCAGATCCGTTTTTCTCTGTTAATCTTCATTCAATTGTGGTGTTCATACGCTATTTCAACATAGCATGACTGTAAGAGTTTCTGAGAAGAGTTAATTAACAGTGATATAAAACCAACTTCTGTGTCTTTCCACTTCACTGTTCGTATCTGTTTTTTCATTTCGTAAGTGAAGCAGTGTTTGCCACTTTATCTCATACTTTGTGTTTTTGTCTTACACTTTATTTTGAAAGAGTTTATGCATTTCCAAATTTTAAATTAATGTAACAAAGTAAGATTATTTGATACT
>NW_006399752.1:26133530-26137073 GCF_000299155.1 Elephantulus edwardii
ATATATTTACCACCGTTATTAGAACTCTGATTGCTTTTGAGTCTGAAATGGTCTTATAGCTCTCTGATCCTCTGAAAGGTTTTTGGTGGCAATAAATCACTTGGAAGGAGATTGCCCATCTTTCTCCCAAAGAACCAACCCTCCCAGAGATGCCTTTGAGTTAACAGTGTAGCTCTTTGTGGACTCCCCCACCAGAGCTCTCTTTGTTAGGATTCTGTACATCAATCTCATTTATCTATACTTGTGTTTTGCGTGTTTAATACACACAATGTAATAAAAGCTTCCCATTTCCTCATTTTAAACTCCACTTCTTGCAGCCTTAGCTTTATACTTAGGAAAATGCTGCCCTTTGGATCTTGTGTGGTTCTGTTATTGGTTACTATAAAGTTTAAGTGCTGTCGTCCAGTCATTTACAACTCATAGTGAACTTGTAAACAATGGCTCTGAATCCTACCCCAATTCTACCCCATCCTATGTCATCCTCATCATCTCTGATATAATTGAGCCCATTATTAGAGTCACTGTGTCCAATTAATATGGTTGAACCCCCTGCTTTGGTGACCCTGTCTGTTTGTTCCAGACCGATGATTAAGAGATATAATCTTAGGGTTTCCACCAATCCCTAAGGAACCAGTAAGTCTGACCGTTTTTATGTTTTTGAATTTTGTCTGACACTTGTTTACCTACTTTATTCAGGACCTTCTCTGTGGTCCGATTTGGAGCAGTCTGCTGTGATACTGCAGAGTATCATCTCATTCTTTTGGTCCTAGGGTCATGGATGTTGAGAGTTTTCCCTCTGACTTTCTGATTTGTATACCTCTAATTATTCTTGTCTTATAGCACTGACTTCTAGACTTTAAAAATGATGTTAATTAAAATCTTGTTTTATTCCTGATTTTAAAGGGACATGCTTCTTATATTTCCTTACTACCTTTTAGTGGTGGTGGTGGTGGTGGTGGTGTAACCAACCCCTGACTGACTATCCAGTGCGTTTACAGAGAAAAACTGCTCTTTCTTCCAAGGAGCAGCTAGTGGATTCGAATTACATACTTTTGGGTTTGCAGTGCAACTTCTTAGCCATCAGAGCTCCCGCTCTCTGCCTTTATCAGGCTGAGAAATTTTCTTCCAGGCTAATTGAGTCAAAGTTTTTATCCGGAGTGTGGGTTAAATATTGCCATGTGCTTTGTCTGCATCTGTGATTTTTCTTTTGTTCATTTTTATAAAAATTGTAGCTATCCCTAAAGTCCTTGTCTTCCTAAAGACTTACTTACCCTGTTGTTTAGGAAAAAGAATCATTCATTCCTGGCTTTTTGTTATGTGGTTGTTGTGTGCTTTTGAATCAGATGACACATAGCTGATCCTCCAGGGGATTTTCAGAGGCGGTTAATTGCACAGGAGGAGATTTCCCATCAGTGAGCGGCTGGTGGATTAGCACTGGGTGCTTTCGGAATTGCCGCACAGCTTCTTAACAGTAGGCCATATGAGCTCCCTTTTGTTATAGTTGTCTTTCCAGAAATTTCTTTCAAGTCCCTGGAAGTAAAAGTTTTTTTACTTCCTGAAAGTCTCTGGTACAGTGGTTTATTCATAACAACTTTTTTTTTTAAATTCATAACAACATTTATGAATAGTTATCCAACTTGAGTTTTGAAGATTCCATTTTGTCCTACTGCTGTTTTTCTCCTTATGCTGTAGTGAGCTGACTTGCCCTCCGTCATCACACACCAGTGCCAGTAACTCACACATTCCTTTAGGACAGTACCCGATTCCACTTTATTCGCTGTTTGACTTGGGCATCTCACATTAGAACACTCACTGTTATCACACTTTCTGTGTTCTCCATCTCATATCTCTTCTAGCGCCATAAAAGGCATCCTCATTCTGCCAGTTGTGCAATGTCAAAACCTTGATGAAATCTTTTATCTCCGTTTTTCATAATCTTCTCATGCCAGCCAGACTCAAGGCCCTATTAATTGATCCTTTAAAATATCTCTCAGCTCCTTACTGCTCCATTTCAGTTGGCAGACCATTAAACAAAACCCTCATCACCTCACATCCAATTCTGCTGCCCCTACCTCATCTTGGTGGCACAATGACTAAGCCCTAACTGAAAAAGTCAGTGGTTTAAACCCACACAGCAGCTTAGAGGAAGAAGAAACTGGTAAGACAAAGACCTGATAGTCGGCTTCTGTAAAGTCTAACAAACCCTATAGGCAATTCTATTATGTCCTACAGACTCACGGTTAGTGGAAGTCGTAGAAGTCACTCAGCACCACCACCATAAAAGATAAGATACTTCATCTGGCATAAAAGACTTTCCAGATTCTGGGCAAACTCTACCACCTCAGTATGAGCCTTTTCTTTTTTTGCCAATCAGACTTCTTTCTGACTCCTGAGCAGACTGTGATTGTAGCCCTTTCATTCTCTTTGCAGTGCTCTCTTTCTCAGTTTTAACTCACTTATTAGGACCTGGCTGAGTTCTCAGTCTTCAACACGCGTGAACATTTTCCTTAACAATGGAATCCTCGGTTAGTCATGTCTACTTTTTGGAATGTTTTTTGTTGTTGTTGTTGTTCGTTTTTATTGGAACATTTTTTAAAAGTGCATAAACTGAATCTTATTTCAGAGTATTTGAGTTTGAACTCTTCAAGAACTAGTTTGACCTCTTCAACCAAGTTCCGTAAATGTATAACAGTTGTGATACATATAGCTTTCATGAAAAGCTTTTAATATTACAGTTTCTGATTTTTTTCTACTTGTTATTGTTACCTGCTTGCAACTCATAACGACCCTAAACTCTGCTCTGTCCTGTGCCAGTCTCACTGTCTTCGATACACCCATCCTGATTACCCCAGTCACTGAATCAGTCCACCTCATAGAGGGAGGGCCTTCCTCTCCTGCACTGTCACTCCACCCTACCAAGCATGATATCCCTCTCCAAGGACCATTCCCTCCTTACAACATGTCCAAAGTATGTTAGACGGAGCCTCAGAATCCTTGCCTCCAGGGAGCCGCCTGGTTTAACCCTTTGCAGGATGAATCTGTTTTCCTAGCAGTCCATGGTACTCTCAATACTCTTCTCCAGCACCACAGCTCAAAGGCATTAATTCTCCTTCTATCCTCCTTAGTCACTGTCCAACTCTTTGATGCATAACAAGTGATTACAAAGACCATGGCCTTTACTAGACGCACATTAGTCTCCAGAGAGACACCATTGCTCTTCAGTATTTTGGAGAAGATGGAAAGAATACACTGAGTCATTGTATCGAAAGGAATTGGCAGACACAGAAGAATTTCATGAAACAACATATGAGCAAGAACCTATGGTGATGAAGAAGTTGAAGCTGCTTTGAAGGAAAAAGCAAAAAATAAGGCCCAGGAATAGATGGTATACCAATTGACATATTTCAGCTAACAGATGCTGCCCTGGACGTGCTCACCAAGTTGTGTTAAGAAATCTTGAGAACAACCACTTGGCCAACTGACTGGAAGAGATCTGTATTTGTTCCTATCCCAAAGAAAGGTGACCCAACAGAGTGTGGAAAC
>NW_006399752.1:26137173-26139456 GCF_000299155.1 Elephantulus edwardii
ATGAAATGGAACAATTTTTAAATTATACTGTCTTTTTTTTTTTGCACATTTTCTTCCCCCAGCCCACCCCACAATACTCCCTTTGTTCCAGATTGCTGTCATACATATATAAAAAAAATTATATTTAAATGTTCTGTCCCAGTGCATCTTCTCCCCTAAACATGTTTTGTAAATCCTAGCCCCTTTATTTGCTGTTAAAGCTTATTTGGTAATGTGTTATTCTTTATGTCCAAAAGCCTTAGCAGTGTAGGGAGTGTTTTAAGTCATTCACCTTTGAAACCTAAGAAGGACAGAGGAACAAAAAGAGATAGGGGAAGATGCTGTGCCATAGAAAGACCACTAAGGAGCCAAGGAGAAAAAGCCTTGCACCGAGAGCCGCTCTCCATAGATGAATCATCCTATAAAGACTTCATTGTTCTGTCACCTCTCCTTTTCTACTTGTCCAATACAGTTACCTCTTCTCAATTTTGTTCTACTTTACCTGATGACCACTCTTAAATTCTTATCTAGATTTTCCTTATCTTTGATAGTACTTTAAAAATAGATTTCTTGGCTTTTTTTCTCTGTAACTTTCCTTATAAATACTCTCAGCATTGTTCTTTTTAATTATATTTTAAATGCCATTTAAAAATTATTTTATTAATTTTAATGAACGTTTACAGAGATTTTTAATTTCCATCCTTTCATTGTTGTGTTTTTCTTCCTGTCCTCCCCTGCAGTTTGCCCTTCTCTTTGAAAAGTAAAAGAAAAATTCCTCAGTATACAACCCCCCCGACTAAAATTTTTTAATTGTCATTTTAACAAAAGTTTGCAGAAAAGTTAAATTTTCATTCATTCATTGTTGCACATTTTACCCCCTCTCCCTCCCTTCCCCCTGCCCAAGATGACTTTTTTCCCGCTAGTTTATTTATAGAATTCTAATACAAATTCAAACAAATACTTTTAATTTCCCTCAACCCCCTAATCAAATTGTACAGTCTAATGATTAATCCCCTCTTCCCCCTGTACATTTAAAATACCATTTTTATGAGGACTCAGTTGTTGTTGTTATGTGCCATCCAGTAGCTTGCTACTGATTGTGACCCTGTGTACAACTTTGAACCTGCTCTATCCTGAGCCAACCTTATGGTCTCTGACACACCTACCTTCATTCCCCCAGTCACTGAGTCAATCCATCTCATCCAGGGTCTTCCTCTCTTACGCTGTCTCTCCACCCTCCCAAGAATGATAACCCTCTCCAAGGACTGGTTCCTCCTTGCAGTGTGCCCAAAGTATGTCAAATAAAGCTTTAGAATCCTTTCCTCCAAGGAGCAGCTTGGTTTCACTCTCTCTAGGACTAACATGTTCATTAAAGAGAATTGATTTTTATTAGTATAAACAGTAATATACAACATCAGACATTATAGAAAAGTGTGTCAGTCTAGAGACTAAAGTGGCACCTGACCTAGGCCATGGCCTTCATAATTACTTGCTATACATCAGAGAGCTGGACTATGACTAAGGATGACTGAAGGAGAATTTATGCCTTTGAGTTGTGGTTCTGGAGAAGAGTATTGAATGTACCATGGACCGCCAAGAAAACAAATAGGTCTATGTAGGAGAGAGTGAAACCAAGTTTCTCCTTGGAGGCTAGGATTTTGAAACTCTGTCTCACATACTTTGGGCATGTGGCTAGGAGGAACTGGTCCTTGGAGAAGGACATCATGCCCAGAAGACAGAGGGACAGCATAGGAGAGGAAGACCCAACTGGAGCAATGTGGGTAGGTGTGCTTATAGTCAGAGAGACAGGCTTAGGACAGGGCAGGCTTCAGAGCAATAAATTTGATTTTTTATTTTGGTTACTCACGACTGCAGTCACGTAAGGGAAGTTTTCACATAAGGGAAGTTTTTGGGTCGTGTTTAATGTGTGTTACTGTTCTCGCCCCCCCCCCCCAAAAGCGGGTGTCCCTTGAACTTCTGATCAAGGGTGGAGACCTGCTGAAGGGTGTGTCTTTTTAAAAAATTTTAGAATGAATATTCTTCAGGTGACACAGCAATTGTTTGTCTATTTGCTGTCCTGAAGAACTTGGAGTTGCTGTGATGCCGAACACTGTGCCATGTTGTTGTTGTTATGTGCCGTTGAGTTGCCTGCGACTCATAGCGACCCCTGTACAACAGGGGCCTAAACTCTGCTCTGTCCTGTGCCAATCGCACTGTCTCTGACACTCCCATCCCAATTATCACAGTCACTGAATCAATCCACTTCACAGAGGTCCTTCCCCTCCTGCGCTGTCCCTCCACCCT
>NW_006399752.1:26141455-26144120 GCF_000299155.1 Elephantulus edwardii
CAATTGGCAGCATCACGATGGATGGTAAAGAGATTGAGATTGTTCACAGCTTTAGTTTGCTTGGCTCCACAGTCAACACTCTTGGCACCAGTTGCCAGGAAATTAAAAGATGTATTGTGATGAAGACGTATTTTTCTACTTACATAGTAAATATTTGAAGGTTAATTTTTTTACTTTTATTTTTCGTTTTTGCCCTTTTGTTTTTCTTCAGTTGTTTATTCATAGAAGAAACCAAAAAATAGATTAATTGATTGAATAAATGAACTTAATAAGTAAAAAGCACATTTTCTTTAAAAACTGTTTTTATTGTTATTAATTTTAATGAAAATTTACAGAGACTTTGGATTTCCATTCATTCGTTGTTGTACTTTTCTCCCTGCCCACCCCTTCCCCCAATACAAAAAAACACTTACATTTTCTGTCCAAAGACTTTACAAAGAAGTCTTATTTTCTCCAACAGAAAAAATATAAATAAAAACCTGTTCCCACAGTTCCTATGGTTTCCAATACCTATAAAAGAGGGTGACTTAAGAGAGGATGCATACATTTGCAGCCTACTTCTTTCTTTATATAGTTCTGGGTTAGCCTTGATTTTTATTTTCCTACTTGAAATTATATTTGGAGCATCTCACTTGTGCATGTACTATAGCTTAAAAGATACATGAATTTTAACAAAATCTGCTGAATGTTGATCACGTTTTCCTGTAGTAGCTTGAAAATCTTGAGCAAAGAATATTCCATTTTATTTGCTTAAATGAAGATAATTATGTTACAGTTGGAAATTTTATATAAAATTTTCCACCATCTGAGCGCCTTGTCATGGGCAGTTAGTAGATAGACTATAACTTGTAAAAGATTTTTAAAAATTTCTTTGTTTTGATTGGTTTTTGTCCTGGTAGGATGAATAGAAAGAATCACTTTATTAGCTTTGTATTTATTTGTAAGTTACAGTTTTGAAAAGAAGATGTATTTTCACATAGCAAGGATAATTGTATAAAGTTAGCGTTTGTTTCAAGGATGTCTAATGCATAAACTATGTAGACGGTACTTAAATATTTGTAGTTTTGATGAAAATGCAAAGTGGTATTCTGTTATCATAAGAAACCTTTTTTCCCCATTTTAGAGCATGTCAAAAGACTAAACATAGTAATTTGAGTGCTCTATTTTTATTTCTAGAAACCAGCCAATATCCTAGTAATGGGAGAAGGTCCTGAGAGGGGGAGAGTCAAAATAGGTAGGTAATTATGCCTAAAATAATTTATTAAGAAATTGAAGTGACTGTAACAATGATTTTTCCCTTTTAATACTCTTACTTAAGTATTTAGTTTTAAAATTACTCCCTCACAATAGTTTTGTAGAAAATGTATATAAATAGTTTATAACCTCTTGAAATAAGAGATTATAATTTGAAAGGATTTTATAAACAAGCCTACATAAAACAGTAGTAAACAGATAGTATCTCAGTCAGTGTGTCTGTACCATTGTCTTACACAATCACCCTAATCATGATCTACTAAATCATATATATATCTCAGCTTTGCTACATATTCCCTTCTCAGCCACCTTGACCTAATACATGGGCACCCTCATAGAGGCCCTTCCCTCCCCCACCCCTTACCCTAGGCCTGCATATCTGTGCCAGGTACCAAACTGTCTTTTCCAAATGGATATAAGTATGTTTACAGCCTTTCTGACTTACCTCAGTTGCAGGCAAAGGCAGGAAGAATCTTTTCCACATCTTAATAGTTCCTTTGCAATCCTACATATTGTTGAAGAAGTCAGTATCATTTAAACCTGTGATAATAGCTTTTGAGGGGAACCTAAGAGGCGCTATATTCTATTTTCTCTAAGTAGAAATACTACTTGTTGAATGTTCTTTTAAAAAGAATTTAAAAGTTTCATGTCATCATTCTGCTGTCTTCGCTTATAAAATATTATGCTAGTGATGATACAGAAGTTTGCTAACTTAATATATTAATTCATGCTGTGCCTGCTTCAAGCATGTATGCTTTGCTGTTTGGTATTCCTTAATTCTTTAGCCCAGTTCTTTTTTTTTTTTTTGTTCCCTCCTCATTATCCTTTTTTTTCCTTCTTTTTTTTTTTACATTTAAAAGAAATTTTATTCTGATTTATTTATAAAGTTTGAATACATTGTTTTTCACAAAAGATCCTTCCCATTTCTTTCACCCACCAATTCATCCAATGTGCAACCCTACTCCTCGACCCATCCTTACCTATTTATTTCCACCCACCCCTCTAGCCTTGGGTCCTCATACTCATTCTACAATAATGGTGGGTTTTCTGTTTGGGTTTGTTTTTTTTTAAATTTTTTTTGGTGGTTTTGTGGGGTTTTTTTTTTTACAGTATTTGTCCTTGTGGGACTGAGTTTCTTCACACAACATAATTCTAGCCCAGGTCTTAAAGAAGCTCTTCTAAACCACCATCCCTCTCTTTAAATATGTTCTCTGAGTTTACTGAGATTTACATTTATTCAAATCTTTGTTAATGTTTATTGTTGTTGTTGTTGTTGTTATGTGCCGTCGAGTCGCTTGCGACTCATAGCGACCCTATGTACAACAACCCTAAACTCCGCTCTGTCCTGTGCCAGTCGCACTGTCTCTGACACTCCCATCCCAATTATCCCAGTCACTGAATCAGTCCACCT
>NW_006399752.1:26144668-26145791 GCF_000299155.1 Elephantulus edwardii
AGGCTGCAGTCCTTGACCCTCTGCAGCAGGTGCTTCAGGTCCTTTTCAGTTTCAGCAAGCAGGGTTGTGTCATCCTCATAACGCAGATTGTTGATAAATTCTCCACCAGTCTTAATGTTTATTAAGCACCACCAAATAAGCTGTTTTCCTTCTTCCTTCTTTCCTCTGCCCTTTATTCCCCCTTCCAACTCCTCATAATTGTATTACATGAGAACAAATGGTGGGCTTGCTTCTGTTTCTTTCTAGCTTTCTTTTGTACCTACCTTTTATTGAGTACTTATTCTTGAGAAACCTGCCTTTTGTCATACATTAGAGAAAGGGAGCTCTGTTGGCTTATTAGTAAACACTGCAAAACTCAAAGGTATACACTTCAAATCTACCAGCTGCTTTGCAAATAGAGGGATGGGCAGTCTCTTCCTATGCAATTTACTGCTTTGGAAAACCCACTGGAGGATCAACTATGACTCAGTTCCAACTCCACAGTATATAACAAAAGCAGCAGGGAACAGGAGGAGCAGCATGACCTTAAAATAAATGGTTTACTATACAGTTGATCTATAGCAAAGGTTACTGATAACCTGAGATCTAGACAGCACTTAACAACAAGCAGTATGATACACGCCTTTTGTGTGTTATCTCTTATTTTTTAGAACCACCCTCTGTGGTGGCTATTACTGATAAGGAATGCTAGATTTAAAGAAGTTATAGCTTACTCAGCCTTTCAAAGCTGGAGCTTGAATTCTAAGTCCGGAGTGTCTTTCCCTATACACCCTGATGATGCCCAGTGATAGGAAAGCTGTCTGGCTTCACCTCCCTGATCTCCACTGTTCCTCTCCACAGCTCTGAGAGACTCTTTCAGAGTAAGAGTGACTCTGTTTTTCCTGCGTCCTATCTATTTACTAGATTCTTTCTCCCCACATCCCTCCTTCAAGTTTCTTTTCATTATTTTTTAACATTTTTTTTAACCTGCAAATAGATCTTTGTATCAGCTTTATCTTCCTTAGCATTTTTTCTATTTCTTTTTCTATCTAGGCATTGGTGAGATGAGATGGACTGGCATGGGGCATTTTGAGTCGGATGACCATATGATATATTACTCTGGAGATGAAAAAGTGAGGAAAAA
>NW_006399752.1:26148041-26184567 GCF_000299155.1 Elephantulus edwardii
GGTCCTTAGAGAGGGACATCATGTTTGGGAGGGTGGAGGGACGGCGCAGGAGAGGAAGGCCCTCTATGAGGTGGACTGATTCAGTGACTGGGATAATTGGGATGGGAGTGTCAGAGACAGTGCGACTGGCACAGGACAGAGCGGAGTTTAGGGTTGTTGTACATAGGGTCGCTATGAGTCGCAGGCGACTCGACGGCACATAACAACAACAACAACATCTGTTCCTTCTGAAATACCTATTAGTTTTGCTTACTCTATTTTGTTATATTCTGGTCTCTAATCCCAACCCTGTATTGACATTGCTCTCCAAAGGGCACTTGTGACCTTAGTTACGATTCTGCTTTACTGACTGAAGCCATTAATTCATCTGACCAACCTGGGCTTGGGAATTAGACTGCCTTTTTCCTTGAATTTATCATAACATCACCTGTTTCAACGTAACATCCTTGCTGCTACTGTTGTATTCTTTTAACTGATGCCTTTTATTTGTGTTAACCTCTTATTTTGAGACACCCAAGATATTGATTTGGCCCGAGATGTCCTTCTAACATGACTTCTTTAGGGAATTGATGTCATTATTACCTCAAAATATTAGATTCTGTATAAGTGGTTCTAAGATCTAGGTCTCAGATTCCTTCACTCTCAGTTTCTTTCTTTGTGGTTGAGTGCCTTGTTATCACATTGCTCAGTTTCTTGAAACAAAGTTGTCATTGTCTCCTGCCCTCCTTTGTTTATACCACATTTATCCCAGTCACTCCAGCTTACTTATCTCCTTTTTTCCTACTCCCAAATATCTCTGTTACTTCTCAGTATAAGTCCTGCACTCTCGGACACTAGTTAGTTGCCTTACTCTTTAGAGTTGGAGTTTGTATGGGAAGGATCCGGGTGATAGGGTAATGATGTGCAAAATCCAAAGGTGATTAATTGTATAAAATATAATGCATGAGAATGATTGTATGAAATATAGAGTGAATGAGGAATAGTGTGAAACACAATGTACACAAACTTTGTAAGCAAGCCAATTTTTTTTTTAAAAAAAGGAGTTTTAGGTATGTAATTATGCAATATTAAAGTTAAAATCAGAGGTAAAAGTAAACAATGACTTAAAGTTCTGGTGAACGATCAGTGTAGTTACTTAAATTGCTTTTTAAAGTAAAACAAACGTTATGCTTTTTAAAATTAGTAACAAAAATGAAAAGCACAACTTTAACACTTTAATGTCTTTATTTTTTCTTACTTAAAAGAAAATATAGTTCAGTGGAAAATGCATTGTGACCTTTCCTGTATCCAAACTTTCCTTTCTTCAGTAGCCCCCCCTTCTTTTACACTATTAAAAATTTTGTATCTTAAAATATCTAGCTCATGTTTTTCAACTTAGCTGACTTCTACAGATGTTCGTTATATATTATTTCAGGTTAAACCATATAGAAGACATGGATCTTTCCCCTGTATAGTTTAGAGTCTGATAGAAACCAGTAGGAACATTTATTTCTTTTTATAGTACTTATCCTTTTTTATTTTTGTGTTATTTTGGAAGTTTCTGTGTGATAGACGTTGTCTTTTGACTCTTTTCATTATTTGATACTGCCCAGTGCTCTGGTAGCCAACTGGTAAGGAGCTGTGATGCCAACCCAAAGGCACGTAGTTTGAATCCACTAACTACTCTGTGAGAGAAAGATCCCTTCCCATGTGCTTTATTGCCTCTGAAATCTCCCTGGAGAATCATTAGTCTTTCAACTCCCTAGCAATGAAGACTTTTTTTTTTAAAGTAGTTAGTACCAATGGGTATTAATTTGGTTTGGATCTGACTCAATAACACATAACAATGACAGTTCCTACCCGAAAGAGCTCTGGTGGCTTAATGGGTGGGAAGTTATACTGTCATCCCAAAGATACGTTTTTTAATCCACCAGCTGCTCCTTGAGAGAAAGATGGGCAGTCTCTTTCCGTGTGACATCCAGCCTCTGAAAACTCACTGGATGGTAAGCTATGAGTCTGTTCTGACTCCCTAGCAGTGACCTTTTTTTTTTAAATAGTAATTTGTCACCAAGTTGTGCCAAGAAATCTGGAGGACAGCTACTTGGCTAACTGACTGGAAGGGATCCAAATATCTTTCCATTCTAGAAAACAAAAAAGGTGATAGAGTATGGAAATTATCGAACAATATCACAAATAATCACATGCAAACAAAAACTTGCTGAAGATTATCTAAAACCAACTGGAACAGTACATTGACAGAGAACTACCAGAAGTACAAGCTGGGTTTAGAAGAGGCCATTGCACTAGGCGTATCATTGCCAGTGTCAGATGGATCTTGGCTGAAAGCAGAGAATACCAGAAGAATGTCTGTCTGTGTTTCATTGACTACACAAAGGCATTTAACTGAGTGGATCGTGACAGATTGTGAGTAATGTTGAGAAGAATGGGAACACTTGATGATCTGAGAACACTTGATTGTGCACACGCGAAGCCTATACTTGGACCAGGAGACAGTTGTTAGAACAAAGCAAATAAGAAAGAAGTGCAGGGATGTGTCCTGTCTCCGTACCTTTTCAGTCTGTATGCAGAACAGTTAATTTGAAAGGTTGGTCTTTATGAGGAGGAATGTATTGTCAGAATTGGAAGAAGACTCATCAACAACTTGCATTATGTAGATTATACAATCTTGTTTGCTGAAACAGGGGGACCTGAAGCATTTGCTGCAGAAAGTCAAGGACTGCAGCCTTGAAAATATATTGAAACTTAACATCAGGAAAACAAAGACTCTCATCACTGGGTCAATTGGTAGCACCATGATAGATGGAGAAAAGTTTAAGACTGTTAACAATATTTCAGCTTGCTCAGGTCCACAATCAACACTCTTAGCACCAGCAGTCAGGAAATCAAAAGACAAATTGGATTAGTAAAGTCAACTGTTAGGGACCTCTTCAGAGTGCTGAAGAGCAAAGATGACAGTCTAGAGACTGAGGTGCGCCTGATCCAGGCCTTCGTCTTTCCAGTTACTTGCTATCCATCAGAGAATGCACAATGAGTAAGAATGACAGAAGAAGAATTGATACCTTTGAATTGAATTGTGGTGCTTGAGAAGAGTATTGAACAAACCATGAACTGCCAAGAGAACAAACAAGTTTGTCCTGAAGAGAGTGAAATCAAGTTGCTCTCTGGAGGCAAGGATTGTTAATCCCTACCTCAGTGCTTTTGGCATGTTGCCAGGAGGGACCAGCCACTGGAGAAGGACATCATGCTTGGAAGGGTGGAGAAAAAATACAGGAGCGGAAGACACCGGATGAGATGGATTGACACTGTGACTGGGGTTATAGGGACAGGTGTGTTGGAAACAGTGAGATTAGAACAGGATTCAGAGCTTTCGTGCGTTGGGTTGCTATGAGTTGCAAGCGACTCGGTACCTGAATTTTACTATTTTTCTTTGACTGGAGCAGGTTTACCCATCTACATGTTATGGGAAATATATATTACTAACAGTGATATGTCAGTAAATGTTCATAACTCATCTCAGGGGAAACGAGTTAATAGTATTTAGGCTAGCTGCTTTTAGTATGACTTTATTTATTTGGAAAAAAAGAAAGTTTGAAACTCTTTAAAGTCTTCTAATGTTGATTGCCATTGAGTTGAGCACGACTCATAGCAACCTCATGCACAAAAGACCTGCAGCCTTTCTGTAACTATCATAGTTTCTCCAAGTTCATGGAGTTTCCAGAGGCATGTTGTTTAGGAAGTAGATGCTACTCCTGCTTCTAAACCTGTCTTAAACTGGAGGTTCAACTAACACTGTCCACCATGGGCAGTCATTATGACACCCTAATAATGGGTGACTGGAATGCAAAAGTTGGGAACAGAGAAGAAGAATTAGTAGTCGGAAAACATGGACTTGGAGACAGAAATGGAGCTGGAGATAGAATGATTGAATTTTGCACAATCAATGACTTATTCATCACACACATTTTTAAGAGGCATAAATGCAGCTTATACGCATGGATCTCACCTGATGGTATGCATAGGAATCAGATCGATTACATCTGCGGAAGGAACCACTGGAGAAGCTCAATATCAGCTGTGAAAACTAGGCCTGGAGCAGATTGTGGAATACAACCAACTACTCATATGCAAGTTCAAGCTGAAGCTGAGGAAAATGAAACCAAATCCACGGAACCAAAATATAATTTTGAGTCTATCCCACCTGAATTTCAGAACCATCTCAAGAACAGGTTTGAGGCTTTGAACACGAATGAGCGAAGACCAGATGAGTTGTGGCAGGATATCAAGGGTATCATCCAAGAAGAGTGCAGACGGTCATTACAAAGAAGAGGAAGACCAAAATGGATGTCAGAAGAAACTCTGAAGATTGCACTGGAGTGCAGAGAAGCCAAAGCAGAAGGAAGAATTCAAGATACTAAAGAGCTGAACAGAAGATTCCAAAAGGCAGCACGGAATGACAAAGCAAAATATTACAATGAAATGTGTGAGGAGCTGGAGTCAGAAAACCAGAAGGGTCGAACTCGCTCAGCATTCCTTAAGCTCAAGGAACTGAAGAACAAATTCAAACCTTGAGTTGCTATAATCAAGGATGCTTTAGGCAGAGTATAAAACGATCCAGGAGGTATCAAAAGAAGATGGAAAGAATATTCTGAGTCATTGTATCGAAAGGAATTGGCAGACACAGAAGAATTTCATGAAACAACATATGGCAAGAGCCTATGGTGATGAAGGAAGAAGTTGAAGCTGCTTTGAAGGAAAAAGCAAAAAATAAGTCCCCAGGAATAGACGGTATACCAATTGACATATTTCACCTAACAGATGCTGCCCTGGATGTGCTCACCAAATTGTGCCAAGAAATCTTGAGAACAACCACTTGACCAACTGACTGGAAGAGATCTATATTTGTTCCCATCCCAAAGAAAGGTGACCCAACAGAGTGCAGGAACTATAGGACAATATCATTGATTTCACATGCAAGCAAGATTCTGCTGAAGATTAAAAAAAGATCAAAAATGACTGGAAGGGCAGCAGAGACTTGCCAGAAGACCAGTCTGTGTTTAGAAGGGGTCGTGGTACTAGGGATATTGTAGCTAATGTTAGATGGATCTTGGCTGAAAACAGGGTGTTTGATTGTGTGGATCATAACAAACTGTGGCTGACTCTGAGAAGAATGGGAATCCCAGAACACTTGATTGTGCTAACGCGAAACTTATACTTGAACCAAGAGCCAGTCGTCAGAACAGAGCAAGGAAACACTGCATGGTTCAAAATTGGGAAGGGCTTATGCCAGGGATGTGTCCTGTCTCCTTACCTTTTCAATCTGTATGCAGAACAGATCATCTGGGAGGCTGGGCTGTATGAGGAGAAATGCGGCATCAGGATTGGTGGAAGATCTCTCAATAATCTGCGTTATGCAGATGACACAACTGCTTGCTGAAACTGAGGAAGACCTGAAGCGCTTGTTGCTGAGGGTCAGGGACTGTAGCCTTCAATATGGCTTGAGGCTGAATGTCAAGAAGACAAAGATTCTCACCACTGGACCAATTGGCAGCATCAGGATGGATGGTAAAGAGATTAAGATTGTTCACAGCTTTAGTCTGCTTGGCTCCACAATCAACACTCTCTGCACCAGTAGCCAGGAAATTAAAAGACTTATTGTGATGGGAAAGTCTGCTGTTAGGGACCTCTCCAAAGTACTGAAGAGCAATGATATCTCTCTGGAGACTAAGGTGCGTCTGGTACAGGCCATGGTCTTTGCAGTTGTTTGTTATGCGTCAGAGAGTTGGACAATGACCAAGGACGATAGAAGGAGAATTGATGCTTTTGAGCTTTGGTGTTGAGGATACAATGGACTGCTAAGGAAACAAACAGATTCACCCTGGAGAGGGTTAAACCGGGCTGCTCCTTGGAGGGAAGGATTCTGAGACTTCATCTGACATACTTTGGTCATGTTGTAAGGAGTGACCGGTCCTTGGAGAAGGACATCATGCTTGGGAGGGTGGAGGGTCGGTGCAGGAAGGGAAGGCCCTCAGGGAAGTGGATTGATTTGGTGCCTGGGGCAGTCGGGATGAGTGTGTTAGAGACAGTGAGATTGGCACAGGACAGAGCCGAGTTTAGGGCTGTTGTACATAGGGTCGCTATGAGTTGCAAGTGACTCACGGCACATAACAACAACAATAATGGCACAAGGTTCAGCACCACAACAAAACCAGATTACCTCAGTACAGTAAATTGACAGAACATTGCTGTATGAATTAGAAGAATGTTGCTCTAAAATATAAGCACTAGGCCTGAGGCCACAGGCCCAAGGACCAACCAACTTTTTTTTTTTAACTTAAAAAAAAATTTATTCTGATTTATTTACAAAATTTGAATACATTGTTTTTCACCAACCAACTTTTAAATACAAGGGCTCACCAGGTCTTGTTGATTTTAAACAAGAGGCTTAAGTTCTACACCAACCCATATAGAAATTATTTTAAAGAATATTTATTATTTTCAAATGGCTTTGACTTAATATGACATTTGTAGATCAAACTTGCTTAGATCAAACTAAACAAGTAGAGAATAAAGGAGAAATACTGGCTTTAGATTTACATAAAGGATAGTCAGCATCTATTAAATATATTGAGCAGTGTTTTAGAGTAAATGTAGTATCGAAATGCCCATCAGTATCTTGTTTTACTGTAGAAAAGACAACAGCAGCATAGGTTTCCTTGCACAGCTTTATTTATTTTTTTTTTTAAGAATTAGTTTTCCTAAAGCATTCTTGAAGGTCTTAAATGTTAGTAGGATGTTAGAACCCCTGAAAATGGGCTTTTCTAGCCATTATGTTATTCCCTATTGGGGGACCTGGTCTCCAGCTACCTTAACTGTAGAAACATGGTCTTGCAAATCATCAACACCTACAGCACGGGTATAAGGGAGCAGTGGTGACAGTAGTGATGGAGAGAGGGGGAAGAGACTGTGGCACTGCTGTGAAGAGACAGTGGCAAGGTGTAACCAGAGGAACCTTGAAGATGTAGCCACACTTAAAGGTTTGGCTTGCTGAACTGAAACCTGAAAAAGCTGAGTTCTAACTGCTCTGAGATTGTGAGATATTCTTTGCCTCCCCTACTTTCCAAGCCATTTCCCTAAGAAACCGTACAACTGATTAAAATCTGTGAGTCTTGCAACAAATTTTAAAATGGAACCAGTGATTGGTAGGAGAAGGTGCAGGAACATTGGGTGTGGCATGTCTGATTAGGTAGTTGTGTAGTGCTATAAATATTATTGATGAAGATAGTACCCCTTTATGAAGTAGGAAAAAGTCGGACTCAGCCTCCCCAGGTTGCACCTCCCCTTATACAGTTAGTTAACCTCTAAAGAAGCAAAAACACTGTTAATGAAAGTCTTTGTGTGTTATAGCATATCAGTTTAATATTAAATGATACTCCACTGAAAACTGTTAGGTGCTATTTGATCCTTGACACTACAGTACCCTAGAGCTCCTTATATAATTAAAATATACTTTGTATATAGAATATTGCAAATTATGTAGATTTATAATTTTTGTGACACTTGCCTTTGTCACTTGCAGTTATCATATGTGTAAATATGAAAATATTAGATCCATGATTGAGAATGTAGCTTCTGAATTATAATATGGTTTATTTTCAGTATTGGCATCTTTACTGTTCAGTTAAAGGGATTTTTTTTTTGTTCAAAATGGCTTCCTAGCCATTTAACTTTGACTTTGCCATGTGGATAGGTGGGAATATGCAGATAGCTTTGACTTTGCCATGTGGATAGGTGGGAATATGCAGATAGTGTGTGTTAGCCTATCCATGAGATGATTGGCTAGTCTCGCCATTAACTTGAGCAGATTCAAGAACAAATGAGAGGATCTTCCCAAACAGCAAAGCAGCAGCAAGAGAATGTAGTGTGTCCTTCGGCTCCAGAGGTACTTGTGCCAGGCTGACTAGGACCTACGGGAACAGCAGCCATAGCAGCCACAGCAGAGAACCAGAAACCTGACACGACATGGGACATTGGGATTGCTGAGCCACGAAACCGGAGCTAAGAGCCTGTTGAATAACTTTCGGTGGGGTAGGAGCCAGGGAGAGTCATAATTGGCACGACAAAGAGCTTTGTAACACTGGACAAAAGTCACAAGTCTCAACACTGAGATGCCAAAGAGCACATTTTGAATTCTCTCCTGATTGAATGAGTGTATTCTACTACTAACCTGAATTACAGGCTTTTGACTTACTTGTTCTGTGTGGTTCTGTGAGCTATTGCATTGGATTTTGGACCCAGGAAAGCAGTAAGATTGATATTAGAATGAATAGAAAGAAGTGCAGGAGCGTTGGGACATGTCTGGCCTCTTGAGAATTGGTTTTGTTTTGTTGATGTTGCTGACAGTGATATTCCCCTTTGCAAAGTTGGTAAAGTTTTTATATTTACTTACATCCTTGTGACCACAGGCAAGTCATTAAATTCCTTTGAGCCTTAAATGGGAAGCTAAATATGTAACTAAAACCATGTTCTTCTTGTTGTTATGTGCCGTTGAGTCGCTTGCGACTCATAGCGACCGTATGTACAACAGCTCTAAACTCTACTCTGTCCTGTGCCAATCTCATTGTCTCCAACACACTCATCCCGATTGCCCCCGTCACTGAATCAGTCACCTCCCAGAGGGCCTTCCCCTCCTGTGCCTGCCCTCCACCCTCCCAAGCATGATGTCCTTCTCCAAGGACCGGTCACTCCTTACAACATGACCAAAGTATGTCAGACGTAGTCTCAGAATCCTTGCCTCCAAGGAGCAGCCCAGTTTAACCCTCTCCAGGGTGAATCTGTTTGTTTCCTTACCAACTCATGGTACCCTCAGCACTCTTCTCCAACACCAGACCTCAAAAGCATCACTTCTCCTTCTATCCTCCCTGGTCATTGTCTAGCTCTCTGACGCATAACAGGTGATTACAAAGACCCAAAGACCATGGCCTGTACCAGACGCACCTTAATCTCCAGAGACCCCATTGCTCTTCAGTACTTTAGAGAGGTTCCTAACAGCAGACTTTCCCATCGCAATACGTCTTAATTTCCTGGCTGCTGGTGCCAAGAGTGTTGATGGTGGAACCAAGTAAACTAAAACTGTTAACTGTCTCAATCTCTTCACCATCCATCCTGATGCTGCCAATTGGTCCAGTGGTGAGAATCTTTGTCTTCTTGACATTGAGCCTCAGTCCATAATGAAGGCTGCAGTCCTTGACCCCTCTGCAGCAAGCGCTTCAGGTCCTACTCACTTTCAGCAAGCAGAGTTGTGTCATCTGCGTAACGCAGATTGTTGACAGATCTTCCACCAATCGTAATGCCGCATTTCTCCTCATGTATGTGAAACTCACTGTAAACTGTAAAGTGCTTTAGATAGGGCATTATTTCTTAAGAGTAATGGTGATTTTTGTTTTACTACTGTTGTACTCATTAATATTTAAATCAGTTGTTTTTGTTGTTGTTATGTGCCGTCGAGTCGCTTGCAACTCATAGCGACCCTGTGTACAAGAGCCCTAAACTCTGCTCTGTCCTGTGCCAATCACACTGTCTCCGATACACCCATCCCAGTTACCCCAGTCACTGAATCAATCCTTCCCCTCCTGCGCTGTCCCTCCACCCTACCAAGCATGATGTCCCTCTCCAAGGACCGGTCCCTCCTTAAAACATGTCCAAAATATGTTAGACGAAGCCTCAGAATTCTTGCCTCCAAGGACCTGCCTGGTTTAACCCTCTACAGGATGAATCTATTTGTTTTCCTAGCAGTCCATGTTACGCTCAATACTCTTCTCCAGCAAATAGGTTAGATTTGTTAAATTGCAGTAAATCTTTCTTCCCCCAACTGGTAAAGCAGAAATTTATTAAAATCCATTTATATAGTGTTTACTCACACAGAAAATGATCAGCGTCAACATTCAGGCAACTCCATTTTCAGGACTTTAAGAGACAGAAATCTCTGCCTTCCAATATACCACTGAAAATGATGCATTTTATTATATCACCTCTCTTAAGACAGAATCCTTCTGAAGACCTAAGCCAGCCCTTCTTTTGCAGAGAATGAAGAGATAGCAGCAGAGCCCTGCTCCGAGATGCAGTACCGCGTAGTGCAAGAGATACAGACAGGGTAGCTGCCCACAGCAGTGGGGCCTCCTACCTCCGCAGCATGGCTAGTGGAGACTGCATAGCCTTCAGGGCCTCCTCCTCCTCCTCTTTGTCCTCAACAGCCATGACTCCTGGAGGCTCGGTGTCTGGAAGGATGTAGGTCATTTTACTGGGTGCTTTGCCCAAGGCCTCTGCTGTAATTTCAGACAGAATCTTGTCAGTTTCCATTTCTGCCTCTCTTCTGTTACTTTCTGATCATCCATGCCTTCAAAGGTGTCTTCTAGCATCTTTTCTATGATTCCAGCCTTCATCATCTCCTTAGACAGCTCCCACATGGTGGCCTGCATTTCCGGGATCCTCATGAAACTCTGCATGGCTTTCATCACCTCTGTGCTCTTCTGCAGAGAGCCAGCCACTTGTAGAATGGCCAGCTGGTTCCGCGTGCCCATGAGCAGGGAGTTCATGTGGGCTTTGGACGCATAGAGCTTGCTCACAGCCTTCCGCGCCTCCTTGACCAGCACCACGCAGATGTCCTTCTGGCCTTTCTTGGCAGCATCCTTCATGGAGCATTTGGGTGGCTTCTCCTGGGTTTTTCCAGACAGCCCCATGGTGAACTGAGTTTATGTATACTGGCTTTCCCCTTCCTGCTTGCCATCCCCTCCGCCCGGGCCGCTTGCAGGCAACAGTCGGGTGCAGCAAATCTTTATATATCCTATACATTTTTAAAAAAAAATATGTTCTGCTGACAATGATAAATTGGTACATTTTCAACAGCTGAATTTTTAGGAGGGAAATGGAATCAAGCATATAACAAGGATGGCATAGGACAGGATTCAGATCTGTTGTTCCTAGGCTCACATTGTTAGTGGTGGTGTGCTGTCGAGTTGAATACGACCCAAAGATACCCTGTGAACAACACATTTGTACTCTGTCCTATCCTGTGCTATCCTCACACTTTCTGACATGCAAGAAGAGCCTATTGCAGCAGTCATCGTGTCAGTCCACCTGGTTGAGGGTCTTTCTCTTCTTCATCAACCCTGCGGGGTTACTATGAGTCATACTTAACTCCACAGCATTTAACAATATCGCAGTGTAAATGCTTCCTTCCACCATTATCACAGTCAGGTCACCCAGGTGTAACACTGAACGCAGAGCTGGGAAGAGTTTTGCACAGCCAGGAGGAGCCAACACAGTACATAGAGAACTAAGATATAATTGTTACATGCGCAGGCATACCCAAATCCAAACCACTGCTCTTGAGTTAATTCTGACTCATTATGACTTGTCAACAGGTTTGTGAGGCTGTAAATATTGAGAGGATATTGTCTTATTTTCTCCAGTGGAAGTTGGTGGATACAAACCACTGATTTTTCAGTTAACAACCCAGTATATAACATAGATTGCCACCAGGGTTCTTTGTAGGCATAAAGGAATCATAATTAATCATGGAAACGTTGAAACTATTTTAGATTTTAAAGACATTTTAAGAATATTATTTTAATTGTCTCTGGAAACCAGAACTCTGAAGTTAGACCTGGGTTCTCTTTCTGACTCTGTACTCACTATCTCTGTAACCTTGGGTAAGTCAGATTATCCACCTCAGTGGAGAGGGAAAGATAAGTGAATTGATTCCCACCTGGTGTCTGTGCAGACTACAGGTTAAAAAGAGAAGAAAAGGACAGCTTTAAAACTGTTGTCAGCTTTTCATGGTTATAATGGCATGTCAAACTGATTTTTATATGATTTTCTTTTTTTAGCTGACATGGGTTTTGCCAGATTATTCAATTCTCCTCTAAAGCCTTTAGCAGATTTGGATCCAGTAGTGGTGACATTTTGGTATCGGGCTCCAGAACTTTTGCTTGGTGCAAGGCATTATACAAAAGCCATTGGTAAGTTAGTTGAAAATGACTTACTGGTATTGTGCTACCATAAATAGCAAACAGTATAGTAATAATAAAGCTACTTGGCAAAAAGCCACATATGACTTTCTGTAAAAGATCTATTGTCTCCTATATTTCTAGATTTTACATTCTGGGAGATTTAGACTATTAACTCTATAGAAGGGTATTGTTCTTTTAAAAGGAAGCTTATTCTCTATGGGGGGAAAAGGGTATCTGAGCCCTATTGTTGCTATGGAAACAATAACATGCAAATTTTATTTTGTACTCATCTAGGTATTGGTGAGAGAATTAGAATTGTTTTCTTTACAAACAGAAAAACAAGACTAATACAATGTGTCACAGAGAGTGCCCCCTCTGTTTGGGGAGAAGTTGGTCAGCCACATGCCCTTGCCATTACATTTATCAGAATTGTATTTACTCTTGTTACTGTAAGAAATAGATGGAGTCTGGGTAGACTAGCAGTGCTCAGCATCTAGCCATCTAACCTAGTTTTAAAAAACCAAAAAAACCTCCACCAAAACCTGAACACTAAGAAAACCTGTTATAAACATGCTCCTAGAATTTAAAATCTGCTTTAAGAAGATTTTGGCACTTGATCCTTCATTTGCTGTGAACTGAGGCATCATGAGGAGAGCACCATCCTCAAGCCCAGAAATTTCTTCAACCTTCTTATGATGCATTTGTTTTCTGTTTGGAATTTTTGTTGTTGTTGATGCCATGTGTTTTCAGTAATGGAAGCTATGCTGAATCAAGAAGCATATCTGAAACATTGTTAGGAAAATGAGATTTTGACACATACTATGTAGGGCACATATGTCCTCCTTACTGAACATTCTCCTGTCTAGATCTGTTGACAGGTGCATACAACTTGGGTGCCTGAAATTGCATATTCACAAGAAAATGAAATCAATGAGTCAAAGGCAACTTCCAAATACTACTCAAGAGCATGAAAATATACCCATTATTGAGATTATCTATCAGTACGAAGTGAAAAGAGACAAAAGTTTTGCAGCATCACATCTCTGGGGTACATCTCCTCATACAATATCTTGTAGAGAAGTAGTAATGTGTAATGTACATACCTGTTTATTCTGTTTCAAACAATTATACAGATCATCTCCTGATGGATGCATGGTCAGCAGGAAAGGAGCTAGCTGCCCCATAAACCCTAGAAGAAAATGTATGTGTCTTGTGGTTCATAAAAAATGTTAAAGAGGATGAAAAATAAAGGAGAAAGAGTATTAGCAAGAGAGTACACAGTAACTGAATCGTGCCGGTTCTGTACCTGAATTTGTGAAGTATAATCTTTTAAATGTTCCTTTTGCTGGATAGTCTACATATTAGGTTTGTATCACTTTTGTCATTTAGTTGCTTTTTTTTTAGCTCTATTTAATAAAGGCCTTAAAAGGATAAAATTATTAAAGAAGGACAACTAAGCATAATATTTTCTTTGCTAGTTTATGAAAATCTCAGTGGCACTCAAGAAAACTACCACGGAGGTCTTACATTTGGAAATATAAGACTGATAGTTGTTGGCCTTCAAGCATTAATTGATTCATGAGTGAAGGTGGCCAGCACAATTTTTCAGGGGGTCTGAATTCTGCAAAACCCAGAGTCCAGAATGTTTTTGCTTTTATCCAGGAACTGGGATTCTTAACGGTGCCTGAATGTTGAGTGATTTTCTTAAATTTGTGAAAAACCTTGTGAGTCATTGCAGAGTGGTGAGGGATACCATGTATGTTTGACAGCAGAGGAATGTAAGCCTGATCCTCTACCCTCCCCTCAGCACTTGAATCCTTCAGCAATTGAAGGCAGCAGATAAGAGACTGCCAGAGACTCCCTGTCAGTGGGGGACATGGCAGCGGTCTGAAAGTGAAGGAAGGGAAGGTACGGAAAGCAACTGGAAGGGATTGAGAGGCTCTAAGATGAAGAGTAGCAGAAATCAGAGAGACTGGCTATTTACATTCCAATAACTGTTATTGAGGGACTGCATTTTTGAGATTTTTGGATTTCTGTTTGCAGCTTCTGTTATTTATGTTTTCTTTACCCATCACTGAAAACAGTAAAATCATCCCTTATAAGAATAAGGCACCAGAGGATTGGAAGAAACAGAATATAAGCCAGGAAAAAGGGGATCATAGTTGAAAGTTAAAAGTCGTGGTGCGCTGGACCAGCAAGTGGTTGGTGGACCAGGGCAAGAAGAGGGAAATAAGAGGATTCAAGAACAGTAGAAATCCTTTTAGCCTGGGCTCTCACCAAATATTTGTGCAGTCTATATGTGAAAAAGAGAGATTAAGAAAAGGCATATTCAAAAAAAAAAAAGAAAAGGCATATTCAACTAAAAGCTTATGTTAACCTAAATGACTTTCCACCAGTCTGTCCTATTCCCAAAGAGTGTTGTAAGTAAATTTATGGCCTATTTTTTTTTTCTGTTTTAAAATATGCACCCTTAGGTAGTTTCCAAAACCATGCTCTGAAGAGTACAATTTCATAAATATTTTTTGATTAGCAACTCTAGTGCTGAAATGAAAATAGAATCTATTTTGGAGGGGAAGTGAAGGTTATTGGATCTGAATTGAGAACCAATTCTATTTCTAATTTTCTCTAGGTAAGGAGAACTAGCTTGCAATTTACTTGCTCAGTAAATGAGATTTACCACTTAAAGACAAAAGCATAATCATTCATTTCTAATTTTAGTCAAGTCCCAATTATCCATGCTGGATAGAAGAAGTTAGAAGGAAAAAAAAGAAAACACAGAAAGAGAATAACCCCCCCACATCTCTGGTTCAAAATATATTTGCAGCAGGCTCCTTAGAATACACACATCCTTTTTCTTCTTCATGCCCACTCCATGTCAGAAATGAGCATGCTTTCTATTTAGAGGATAGGAAAACAGAGTTTTATCAGTGGAGGGTTTTGGAGGGGCAATTACAGTCATATGTCTGGGTGGGCATGCGTGTGCATATGCTAGGAAATGTCATTATAGAAGAGAGCTGAGGGAAGGGTATAGATGGTAATGGAGCCAGATGACTACTTAAAATTAGAAGCTAATTTGAGGCAGAGAACCCTAGATTTGACTCCCTCTGCTGCTCTGAGATTCTGTCTCTTAGCAGTTCACAGGGATTCCAGATCCTGGCTTGCGTACTTTAAATAGGGGACAAATTGGAAATCCACATGATTGGCATCATATCATAGTCCTCAAAGTCCCAGTCATCTGCAGAGTAGAGGGAGCCAGTGGGAAGATGGACAGGGCCATCAAAGCAGCACATCAGGGACCAGGACGACAACCAGATGATATGGGGGAAGGAAAATAATTAAAGAGCAGACACCCAATAGTATTATTAACCCTGGTTAATGATGAATGTCCCTGATGGTGATAATCATGCTCCATTACTAAGAATGATTAGGTAAAGCTTTATAGCCTCTAAAGATAGCAGGTAATAGTATAACAAGAAATGGCTATTTAATGAATATGTTCATGTTATGCAGAAAGGCTAACTTTTGTGCAAAGAAATAGTTCTCTAGTGAGGTCACATAAATGAGACCTTATTACATGCTTTGTTCTGTTTGGTAATTTGTTTTGTGAAATTAGTGTACTAATTCTAGCATTTATATGATTAAGCTTATTTGTTACTTAATTCATCTACAGTATGTGTACAATCAGTATACAATTTTGTAGTCTCAGAATATAAATGACAGTTTTTCAATATGTAAAATTGAAACAATGTAACTGATGACTTGAAACAGGTAATAAAACTTTAAGAGATTCCTGATTTAATCCTAATTGTGGGTTAGTAGGTGGGATAGTATCTAATTGAATATGCTTAGGTAAGGTCTGTCTCTACTGGTTTCATGCAGTGCTTGTGTATATGCTTGTATTTATTTATCATTTTCTAGACCTTACAATTTTTTGGAAAAAACTGAGATTGGTTGTTGTTGCTAGGTACCGTTGCGTCATGTGTGACGCATAGTGATTCTGTGAACAACAGATCTGAACCATGTCCTGTCCTGTCCTATCCTCTTTATCTCATTGAATCTCAGGGATTTTCATCATAATCAAAAACCTCTATGAGATTGGTAGTTACTGATAAAACCAAAATTTTCCAAATCTTTCAGAGATGTCTAGACGGAGAATTTAATAAATTCTGTTCTTTGATTATGCATTTAAGTACCATACAGAAATTATATCACCATTTATTCTTGTTGTTAGGTACTCTTGAATGGGCTTTTAATCATCACAACCTACATAAAACAGAATGAAAGAACAGTCCTGTGCCATCTTCACAATCTCTGCTGTGTTCAAACTGATAGTTGCACTCACTGTGACAGTCCATCTCCTAGAAAGTCTTCCTCCAGCTGATGTTATTGTTACACATTAGTTCTTGCAAATTTATTTAATAGGCCTTGTTTAGACTAACAGTTTAATATTTCAGTGATAAATAATTGTGAGTGGTCAGGAAAACTTTTGCCTAATGCTAAGGGGTTTATTTTATTACTTGCTATAAAGCTTAGCTTTAGAAAATTTACAGAATGTTTTAAAGGCTTTAAATTTTATATAATTATTTTATATTTACTGGAGCTCTGGAGGCCTGGTGGCAAGAAGCTGTGCTGCAGTGCCAAAGGCATGGTGGGCAGTCTCTTTTCTCCCCTGAAACTTTATTCAAACACTAATCATCAGTGCCTTCGAATTGTGGTGCTGGAGAAGAGTCTTGAACATACCATGAACCACCAAGAAAACAAATAGATTAGTCTTGGCGAGGGTGAAACCAAGTTCCTCCTTGGAGGTTAGGATTTTGAAGCTCCTTCTCACATACTTTGGGCACATGGCCAGGAGGGACCAATCCTTGGAGAAGAACATCATGCTCGGAAGGGTGGAGGAGACAGCGCAGGAGAGGAAGACCCCAATGAGATGGATTGATACAGTAACTGGGGCAATGGGGTTGGTGTGTCAGAATCAGTGAGACTGGCTCAGGACAGGCAGGACAAGGTACAGAGCTGCTGTACTTAGGGTCACTGTGGGTCACAGGCGACTTGATGTTACATAATAACAACAACAAGAAGGAGTTTATTACTTGATGTAAAGTTAAGCTGTTACAAGGTTTTCAATTTTATATATTTGTATGTGTGTATTTTTCTCTTCCTTGTATACTGCTTCACTGGAAAGTTTCCTGTGCCTAGGTTGTGATTATAGTGAGGAATTATAACCAAGGAAATATATGTAAAAATATGTACAAAACTTGTTTTTCTTCTTTCATAGATATATGGGCAATAGGTTGTATATTTGCTGAATTGTTAACTTCAGAACCTATTTTTCACTGTCGTCAGGAAGATATAAAAACAAGCAATCCCTTTCATCATGATCAACTTGATCGGATATTTAGTGTCATGGGATTTCCTGCAGGTGAGTTATTTCCTCTTTTTAAATCAAGCATATTTAAGAAAAAAAATTAGGAGATTTTTAGAAGAAAAAGAAAGTATATCCTATAATAATAATAATAATTTTGGGTTTTTTTGTAAGATAAAGATTGGGAAGATATTAGAAAGATGCCAGAATACCCTACACTTCAAAAGGATTTTAGAAGAACAACGTAAGTAATTTCATATTAAATAGAGATGGAAAATTCAGTGGGAACATTTAATCTTTTAAAAAGTCAAATGTAATGATTACTTAAAGCCACAAACTTAGATTATGTACAATAAATTTTTGCCTGTGATTTAAAAGGGAAATATATTCCAGGCATAGATTGTAGTGTTTAAAAAAATTTAGCTGTGAAGTAGATCTTTAAAACTTCTCTTCTGTCTTAGCTTGAAAAAGTCTTAGTTCTAGGTTGCAGCTGTGATTTTTATCTTTATTTGAGTCATAACTGGTGACTGAAACCAGGAGGAATGGCAGAAGGATCTGAAGCAAACAAAGTGGTGGAGAAGTGTACATTAAGTACAAATAAGAGGAGAGTAAAGGTGAGGTCCTGATCAGAATCCTTTGTAAACATGCACATCTAGAGAGAAAGGTGAAAGCCTCTCCCTTTGAGCAACTTAACAGAATTTCAGGATAGGATGCCTTACTGAAACGAAACTATAGACCCTAAGGAGAAATAAAGAGTGCTAGTGATCATCTCTGGCCCCTCTTTCCCATTGTCCTTGGTGAGTCTTTCGTCTCTGTCCCGTGTTTAAAGTAGCACTTCTATTGCTCAAGATCCTATCTGGACTCTCTTCATTCTAGACATTTTCCCAGGCAATCCCCTAAAATTTGATGGCCACAGTTTGTTTAATGCTAATACAATATATAGCCTGCTTTGAGCTCTTTTACAAGTTTCATTTATGTATTTGTTTTCAAGAATGTCAACTAGACTGTTTTATAAGTACTTCACATTAAACATACAAAGCTGAACTTAGCTATCCCCATAAGTCTCTCTTCATACTCTTATTTTGTGTCCTAAGATGCAGGCACTTAATTTCTTAAGCCAAGACTTGGGTACTTTATTCTGTTTTTCTACTTCACTGTCTTCTGTCTCACCTCATCATCTAAACCTCCTTCATTCTGAGTATCATCTGAATTTTTGTATTTCTCTCCATCTGTCCTATTGTTGGCCAGACCACAACCATCTTTCCCCTAGAATCCTGCAGTGACTTCCTTAAGCAGTATTTCTGCACCTGTTCCTACTTACAACTCTCACTGACTATATCAGTGTCATGGCTTAATACAAATTTGATCATGTTAGTTCCTAACTCAGTTTCTCAGCTACCAACTAGGGTTCCAACTGCTAGGATTCCAGCTCCTAGCAGACCTCTCCCAGATTTCCGAGACTAAATCCCAATAAGAAAAGACTGCCCATCTTTGTCCTGTCAAATCCTGGTGGATTTGACTAGCTTTTGCATTAGCAATGGCACTTGCTTAATTTACATTTGCTTTCAGTTCCTGTGGCCTGTGGGATGCTTCTCTAGGTGCGTCTCCTCACCATTCTGTACATCGTTTTCTACAACCCAGGCTTTGTGTATTCCTTTAAGGACCCTCAGCTTTCCTTTGTCTTTGGGTTCAATCTAGAATATACTTACATTCTTCCATTTTCTCCGTCATTTTAACTCCTACCTGTCCTTTCAGTTTATACTTTAGGCTTGAGCATCATCTCCCTGATGAAGCCTCCTTGAGCTTCCAGGTCCGAGTGAGGTGCTGTCCTTCTGCCCTCCTCTTGCATCTTGAGCTACTTCTGTCAGCACCAATCACCTTGCATTACAGTTAATTTTTAAACAGTTGCCTGTCTTTTCCTCTCAATAGCATGGACCATGTGTATCATATACACCAGTGTATCTCTTCAGAGGTGAGCACATACATGCTCAATGTCAAGTAGATAATTGAAGACATTCCAATTATACCAAACATGGAGAACTTTAATGAAGGCATTTAATATTTAGCTTCATATTTAAAGACAATAGAAATTTTTACCAACTAGATTTGGCTTAACCATTGAGTTGACTCTGACGCATAGTAACCATGTGTACATCAGAGACCCTTCATAATCTTATGTCCAGTCCTGCCCCCTCCCCACAATCTATGCTGTGCTTAAGCCCATTGTTGTAGTCACTATGTCAGTGCATTTTGTTGGGGGAGGGTATATCTTTTCCTTTACTCACTCTCTACTTTTCTAAGCATAGCACCCTTCACAGACTGGCCCCTCTTTGTAATATACATTTACAATAACTAAAAATAAGAAGAAGTTCATTTTAAGAGAATTAGAATGCAGCTAGACAAGTAATGGGAAAAGTTTAGTAACAACAGCGCATAATTCCTAAGCAAATCATTCTTCCCACATACATACCTAAAACAAAGAACTAAATAAAGATTAAGTGGCACTAATGGCTAACTTTCTTGACTGCTAACAGAAAGGTTAGTGGTTCCAGTCTACCAAGAGATCCTTCAGAAGATGGATTATGCTCTACTTCCGAAAAATCAGCCCTCAAAACCTTATGGAGCACAGTTCTATCCTGACATACTACATAACTCACCTTGAGTTGAAATCGACTGATGGGAAACAGGTTTAAATCTATCTGAAGCTATCCAGATATCTCTATATAAAATTGAATATATTCAGGTCTCTAAATACTGCTCAGTTCTGCAGTCTCCATACTCTGTGTTACATGTGATCCCATTATAGCTATCATGTCTTTCCATTTTAGTGGGACTCTTCCTTTCTTGCTTTACTCTTTGCTTTGCCAAGCATGATGCCTCTCTCTCAAAACAGATGGGTCCCTCCTGATAATATACTCAAAGTATATGAGACAAAATCTCACTATCTTTGTTTCTAAAGAGCATTCTAACTCTACTTCTTCCAACACAGAATTTGTTTAATATTCTTCACCAACACATGAGGGTATCTCTTCTCCTTTAGTTTTCCTTATTCATTGTCCTACTTTCACATGCATATGAAGGACTGAAAATATCATGGCTTGGGGCAGATGCACCATAGTCCTCAGAGTACTATCCCTCCTCCTCTTTGAGGAGGACATTGTTCCTGCTGTAGGGGGCACATTAGCTACCGGCTCCTGATCCTGACATACTCTTGTTTGCTTTTGCTTCATATGTCCTTCTTTCTTGGTCACAGCCCTTCTAGAGAGCAATCATTATTCTGAATTTTTATTTGTTATTCCTTCATCTTATAGTTTTATATATAAATACATATGTTAGTAGATTTATTATTGCCTTTTACCTTTCAATTTTTTATTTATAACTTTAGTTCTCATTTTTGCTGTTGAATAACATTCCATTCTGTGACTACATAGCAATTTATTTGCCCATTCCTCAGTTGATGGACATTTGGTTGTTAACAAACTTCTGTTATTACAAAAGTGCTGCTAAGAGCATTAACTTTCATGTATCCTAATGATGTGTATGCAAAAGTATAGCTTAGACTAGAATGTTTCACTATGAATGAAATTGTTGTGTCATAGAATACATATATTTTCAGTTCAAATGGTTTCTATAAAATTATTTTCAAAAGTAATTTCATATACACTTTTACATGCATTATATACCAATGAATAGAATTGCTAATTATATTAGTTCATGTAGTCATAGCTGTTTTCAGATGAAGATGGCAAGTGATGTTCATTTTTTCCATGTTTTTGATAAGAACTAAAATAAAAGCTTTAATTTTGATAATAATAATAAAAAAAGAAGCCCTGTTTCAATGTGTGTTCCTTTTTAATCATGGAAAACAATTCTTCTTAAACACACATGCCTTACAGGAAAAGTGATAGGGACACTAATGTTGAAGTGTTTAATTAAAAAATAGACAGTTGTGGAAGTGTTCCCAATAATATGTGATTGTCCATGCCCTTGCAGGTACGCCAACAGTAGCCTCATAAAGTACATGGAGAAACACAAAGTCAAGCCTGACAGCAAAGTATTCCTCTTGGTAGGTACATTGCTCACAGACTGTGAAATCTGATCCTCAGTGCAGGCCTCACCTCATGCCATTTACCTCCTCTTTAAAAGGAGAAGAAAATGCTGGGTGCTGCAGCAGAGTGAAATATTTTTCTGTTGAGATGCCACCCCTGACTTCTAGTCTGAATTCTCCCCCCAATCATTTATCTTCAGGAAAAATTGAAATTCTAAACGTTTTACTACTGTTTCTTTTTTCTAATTATATGCAATACAACTATCATACAAAATGTATTTGATGTAAATCTAAACATTAATGCAAAAGCTTAAATGTTGACTTGTAAACAGTGTTTTTGTTTGCTTTCAATATCATTATATGTTGTTACTCTAGCTTCAGAAACTCCTTACTATGGATCCAACCAAGAGAATCACCTCAGAGCAGGCTCTGCAGGATCCTTATTTTCAGGAAGACCCCTTGCCAACTTTAGAGTATGTATTGTAATCTTTTCTTTGTCCTTTGCTCCTGGGACGGCAGCTAAAAGCAGAACAAGTATATGTTGTGAAAGTATTTTACTTCCTTCATTAATATTCTGAAACTCTAAAGATAAAGGTGTCCTATATTTAGGAAAAAAAACACTGAAGAAAAAAGTCAGTGAAAACAAACTGTTTTAGGGGTGCCTATTAGCTTTAAGAGACACTGATGGCCTAGTGGTAAAAGCCATAGTATAATCGCAAAGGTACGCAGTTCAAATCCACCAGCTGCTCCACTGGAGAAGGATGAGCCGTCTCCTCTAATGCACAGACAGCACAGTAGTTTTACAGATGAAAATGAAAGCTATGGACAGTTGAGAGACTCTCATAAAATCAGTTTTTATGAAAAAGATCAAAAAATAAATTAAACCAGTTGGGAGAACTGATAATCTAAAATTTTGTGTATCACAGTATATCACAGAAGACCCTTTACTTCTTCATCCTTATTATATCCAATATAATTTATGCTTAGCTTTCTTAAAGATACAGCTTTTCTTAAAATAAATAAATAAAACCCAAACACAGAAAACAAAAACTTAATCAGCAACAAAAAGAACTGAATTTGTATCTGTTCCAACAATGAAAATAATCAGTTCTTTTGTTGATGATGAAGTTAATTTGCGAAACTACTATGTTATAGAGGGAGCTTTGGTGGCATAGTTGGGAGAGAGCTGTGCTGTCAACACAAGGTGGCATTTCTAGTGGCTCAAATCCACCAGCTGCTTTGTGGACACATATGGACCAAATGTCTATATTACACACATCACCTAGCAAAGCAGCTAAGATTTGTTGTTGAAAGTGACGATACAAGATTTGAGAAAACTATTTGTTCTTTTTCATTGCTTAAATTAAGTTGTACTGGGAGGCATCTAGCAAATAGCAGCCACAGACAGACCCACAAAAAAGGAATAAAAGAACATAGGTAGATCTTTTAAGCAAAAGAAAATGGGTAGAGATAAAGGTGGGGTGTGTGGTAAATAAACAACGTTAATATTTTGGAACTTTTAAATCATGTTGAGACATATATTTCCTTTTTTCTTCCCCCCCCCCCAAATAATGTCTAGTGTATTTGCTGGCTGCCAGATTCCATACCCCAAACGAGAATTCCTTAATGAAGATGAACCTGAAGAGAAAGGTGACAAGGTATAAACTATATTGTACACTTTTCCAAAGGGTAAAGAGGCAAAAAGATATCTTAGGGAAATATACCTAATGATTACTATATATTTAACTGCCTTTGGTTTAAATATGTGTTTAGTTTGGTCTCTGTGGATGTTTTAGTACTGTAGATGAACATTGAGATTTGAATGTGTTTCCTACTGCCAAGGGAGCCCTTTAGAGTAGTGAGAGAAGACCTTCACCCTGAAACCCACAGCATCCCTTTTCAGCAGGAAGTAGCTAAGAGAATACACCATCCCCTTTTCCTTATGAATCAGGGTGAAGTCTCTCTCAGGGAGGAGTGATAGGGAATGGCAAGGGACACACTGACAAAGGAGATTAATCAGAACTGGCTTTGACAAGCACTGTGGCAGTTGGACAATTAAAACAGACATTGGGGTGGGGGGGAAGAAGAATGAACTGGGGATGAGGGTGGAGAAAACAGTGCAACAATGAATGAATGAAAACCCAAAATCTCTGTAAATGTTCATTAAAACTAATAAAATTTAATTTAATAATAAAAAAAAAGAAATAGCTTGCAAATAAATCTTCTTCCTAGTTTGTTTTGTTATGGATTTTCCCTGTTCCCTAATTTTTATCCTTTGTGGTTGCTGTGTGTCTACCATCACTCTGTGTAGATGGGCTTTTCAAAGCAGTTCTGCCCATGTCACTGGTTGTTTCAACCCCCTCTCCAGTCCCCTCTAATGTTGCCAGAAACAGGATGGAAAGACCTTATAGGTATCTTAGTGAGTGCAGACCCTTTCCTCTGGACCTTATGACTAATTTGGAGGCTTACTGTACCTTTTACATGCATCTCAGAGGCAGAGTCCTATGTGTAGGTTCAGGTTATGGTACTTTGACCTTTGGCGATAGTGTATCCCCCAGTACTTCCATCCTGCAGTCAGGTCCAGCACATAAATTCCTCCATAGGTTGGTCAGCAGTTAACTGTGCATATCAAGTAATGAAAGAATTTGACTGTGCATTTCATTTCATACTGTTGTTGTTATTTGCCACTAAGTCTGAATCGATCCATAGCTGACCCTCTAGCAGGTTTTCAGAGGCAATATATCACAGGGAAGAAGATTGCCCAGTTTTGTTCTGTGGAACAGCTGGTGTAGTTGAGCCATGTGGTTTTGGGTTAGTAGCTCAGCACCTTACCACCAGAGCCTCCTCATTTCATACTAAGCTTGCCTTTCTTTCCCCCCCACCCCCTTTCCCTTTCTTTTCTTCAAAGAATCAGCAACAGCAGCAAAATCCACATCAGCAGCCCACAGCGCCCACGCAGCAGACAGCAGCCCCTCCACAGGCGCCTTCACAGCCGCAGAACAGCACACAGACCAATGGGACTGCCGGGGGCACGGGGACAGGGGCTGGGGGCGCTGGGGCAGGGCTGCAGCACAGCCAGGACTCTGGCCTTAACCAGGTGCCTCCCAACAAGAAACCACGGCTCGGGCCTTCAGGCGCTAACTCAGGCGGGCCTGTTATGCCCTCAGATTATCAGGTACTGTCCCAAACTGCATCCTTTTTTACCTTTATAAATTTTATGAAATAGCAACAAGATTAATAATAAACTGTATAATTCTAAAGTTTCTGATGCATAGCAAGTAATTACGAAGACTTTGGCCTTGGTCAGGCGCACATTAGTCTCCAGACTGACATTGTTGCTCATCAGTACTCTGGAGAGGTCCCTGATGGCAGACTTTCCCAGTGCAGTTCTTCTTTTGATTTCTTGGCTACTGATACCAAGAATGTTGATTGTAGAGCCAAGTAAACTAAAGCTGTTAATAATCTCAGTCTCTTCACCATCTATCAAGATACTGCTGGTCGGCCAGTAGTGGTAATCTTTGTTTTCTTAATGTTGAGCACATTAAAGGCTGCAGTCCTACATATTTGCTATGTATCAGAAAGCTGGACAATGATAGGAATGATAGAGAATTGATGCCTTTGAGTTGTGATGTTGGAGAAGAGTTTTGAATGGACTGCTAGGAGAACAAACAGGTTCATCCTGGAGAGGATGAAACCAGGCTGCACCTTGGAGGCAAGGATTCTTAAGCTCTGTCCGACATACTTTGGGCATGTTGCAAGGAGGGGACTGGTCCTTGGAGAGAGACATCATGCTTAGGAGGGTGGAGGGACAGAGAAAGAGAGGAAGACCCTCGATGAGATGGATTAATTCAGTGACTTGTATAATGGGGATAGTGTGTCAGAGACAATAATATTGGCTCAGGATAGAGCAGGGTTCAGAACTATTGTACATAGAGTCACTATGAGGTGCACAACTTGATGGCACCTAATAACAGCAACAACAATTTAAATTTTGTCGACAGGAAGCATATAGTCTTGTTTCTAGGCATTGTATGAAATTAAAAATTTTTAAAATCTTTATTTCGTGCAACTTTGAGATATTTGGCTTCCTGGTTTGTTTACCCTTAAGGAAGAAGCAGGCAGGGAAGGCGGTTAAAAGGGGAAAAGGGATGTCTGTTTATTTAAGACATTTGCTTTCATTGCTAGATAGGTTTAGAAGAAAAAGAGAGATTAAGGTTATGATTTTTCAAAAATAACTGTTAAATGTGTCTAAAAAGAAATTTTTTTTATTATAAAATTGTTTCTATTTACCAATTAAAGATTTTTCAGGTATCTAGGCTCTTGCTAGATTAAATTTCAAGATTAGGAAATACTTTTAGTTGCTAAGATTGAAAGAAAACTGCAATTATGCTTCTAATTCAAAGAATAAATACTTTTGGCAAAGTATTTGGAGAGAAAAAAAAGTATTTACTGAGAAAACAGCAGGGGAGCCTTACAAGAAACACCACCACCACCACAAAAGAAAAAAATATTTTCCAAGGTAGTAGGTAGTATCAAGCTAAGGGGAGCCTCAGGAAAAAAAAGGAAATTTAAGTGAGTGGTTTTTAAATTCTTGGCATTTTTTTCCCCTTTTAAATGGGAGGGAGCACCTGGAACCATAATCCCTCAGGGAACTAGGGAAAGAGAAGCAATTTAGATAGATATAATGGAAAACAAAAGCACAGGTTAGGGACCATATACTCCTGACAAAAATTGGAATAAAAGAAAACACACCAGAAAGCCAACTACCTAAACTACTATGTCAGCAGTCTGTTTTCACATGCTTGTCTTTATTGCCAGTTGCCTTCAAGTCATTTCCCCTTCAGGGTGACCTCAGGTGTACAGAGTGGCAGTGCTCCAAAGGGTTTTCAGTGGGTAAGGAGTTGAACTGCCAACCCAAAGATGGGTGCTTTGAATCCACACCAGCTGCTCCAAGAGAGAAGGCGGTGAAGCATGCACAGTCTTCTGTGCTATTTGCAACTTCCAAAATCCCACTGAAAGGTCATCTATGAGTTAGTTCCACTTCCATAACAATGAGTTGAATTGTCTTCTGAAGCTGCTTTGGGTAGATTCAAACCAGCAGTTTTTTGATTAACAATTGAGTACTCAGCCATTTGCACCATATAAAAACTCTCCACCATCGAGTTCTTTTGACCCAGAGGGATCCTATTGGACAGGATAGGTCTTCCTATAAAATTTCCTAGGCTTTAAATCTTTATTGATACAAACTGCCTTATCTTTCTTCCTCAGAGTGGCTGGTAGTTCTGAACCCTCAAATTTATTTACAAAATGTTTCAATATGTAACTATTGGCCCATACCTGACTCTCCAGTGGGTTTTCAGAGGCAGTAAATTGTATAAGAAGAGATTGCTCATCTTTCTCCCAGGAAGCAGCTAATGTGTTCAGACTGCATACCGTTTGCAATTACCGTTTGGTAATTCCTTACCACTAAGCCACAAGAGCTCCCTAACTATGCTACTCAGTCTCCTGTATATGTATCACATGGTTGCCTTGATAACTTCTTGTTCATGGTTCTCGCTAAGCAGAAAGTATGTAATACTTTCAGTTGGCCTCAGTTAAACTAACAGAGCCTTCAGCTTTGAATCCACTAAGACCACCTTAATCTTTGGGGAGTACTACATGAGGAGTTAATCATGAACATATTTAACATTTGTAATCAATTCCATTTTAAGAACTTTAATATTCAGTTATTCTTATATTAATAAGAAATATTCAGTCTTCACAACGTACTGACTTATCTTTGTGTCTCTGATTGCAGTATATACTCAATTTTAGACATAATACTAGGAATCTTTTGGTGGCCTGTTGTTAGTAGGTGCCATTGATTTGAATATTACTCATAGCAGCCCTCTGAACAGAAGATCTGAACTCAGTCCTATCCTATGCCATCCTCACAATCTGACACTCATGCCCATTGCTTCAGTTACTGTGTCATTACTCCCGATTGTGAGTCTTCCTCTTCTTCAGTGTGCCTCCGTATTTCCAAGCATGATGTTCCTCTGCAAGAAATAATCTCTCCTAGCAGCATGCTCAAAGTTTGTGAGACGAGGCTTTATCATCTTTGCCTCCAAGAAACACTCTGGCTGCACTTTCTGCAGGACACATCTGTTTGTTCTTTTGGCATTCCATGAGATATTGAGCACTCTTCTCCAACACCACAGTTCAAAAGTTCTTCTGCCATCCTTTTTCATTGTCCAGCTCTCAGAAGCATAGCAAGTGACTGAAGAAACCATGGCCTGAATCAGATGCACCTTCATCCTCAAACTGACGTCATTGCTCTTCAGTAATTGGAGAGGTCTCTGATTAAAGACTTTTCTAGTGCAGTACTACTCCTAATCTCCTGACTGCTGGTACCAGGTGGATTATGGTTCCAAGTAAGATGAAGTCATTGACAGTTTCAGTCTTTTCTCCATCTATCATGATGTCTGGTGGTGAGGATTTTTGTTTTCTGATGTTGATAGTCTATATTGAAGGCTACAGTGTTTAACTTTCTGTAGCAAGTGCTTCAAGTCCTCTTCACTTTCAGCAGGCAAGGTTATGTCACCCAGAGCAAAGGTTATTGATGCATCTTCCTCCAAAGTATGGCACTGTCAAATCAAAAGCTTGCAGTTTGAATCTGCCAGTTGTTCTGCAGGAAAGAGGGACAGTCTCCTCTCATGGGATTTTATAGACTCTTAAAAACAGACTAAGTGGTTAGCTATGAGTAGGTTCTGATTCAATGGCACATAACAGTGACAACCTAAATATCACATTATTTCAAAATCCAGCTTTTTAAAATGCTTCTTTGCCCTTAATTGTGCTTACCTTAAAATAAATCTTAGAGTTTACCTACAAAGTGGTTAGATATGTCTGCTATTTTGTTGGAGTGGAAGGCCTGGATGGTTCTCAGCAGCCTAACGAAAAAGTTCAGTTAAAGTCAAGTCAGGGAGCACTGGTAGCGTAGTGACAAGAAGTTGTGCTGCAGTCTCGAAGGCATATGGTTCGAATCCACCATCTGCTTCATGGGAGAAGGATGGGCAATCTACTCCAGTGCAATTTAGTGCTGAAAACCTGCTAAGGGTCAGCTATGAGTTGGTTCCGACTCGATGGTACACAACAACAACAACAAAGTCAAGTCAAAGGCTTTTGGTTAAGAATAATCAAAACTCAAAGAAATTGAAAGTACACCCTGGGAAGCCTTAGAAGAGTACTCTAAGGGGGGAGCTCTGGTGGCCTAGTGGTAAGGAGCTGCAACTACAGTCCTAGAGGCGCACGGTTCGAATCCACCAGATGCTCTGCCGGGGAAGGAGGGACAATCTCCTCCTGTACCTGTCAGATCTGATTTGACGGTACACTCACACAAAAATAATAAAATTTTAAAAAAAAGAAGAGTACTCTAAAGCCTCCCATAGTGTAGTTTTGATTTCTTGGGAAGTTTCCTTGGGGAAACCTGCCTCCCCCTGACCAGCCCTTCTTCATTGAATGCCTCCGGAGCACCCTTCTACTCTGAACATGTGGAGTTGTCCTGAGTCAAAAAGTTAGTTCAAAGGCAACTGGTGTTAGTTTGTTAAAAATCGTCAAAACTCAAAGAAAATGAAATAGAAGGCTTATGAAGAGCAGTTATTCTCTCTCTCTCTCTCTCTCTGTCTCTCTCTCTCTCTCTCTGCCTCTCTCTCTCTCTCTCTCTCTCTGGGGGTGTGTGTGTGTAGAGCATTCTTATTTAAAAGATTTAGAAGAGCATATGGCTCAAGGTAGGCTAGTGACAATGAAGTGTACTTACAAAGACAAGAAGAGGGAAAAGAATAGGGGATCAGCCATAGACTAATCTGAACAGGGTGGTTGAAGGCTTTCTCAGGAATCAAGCATCTTTGTATCTGGATTTCAGTTTCCTCATAAAAACTTTTCAATGAAAAATTAATAGCTATTTTTTATAATAACTAAGAAAGGCTAATGTGATATTTTTTGGGTTTTGATTACCCCTCAATGACTTTTCCTCCCATTTATTCAAGGCCAGACTTAACTTTTCTATAAAGGAGTACTTTTGTCATCTTTTCCATGGATTCCATTAGTGTTTTACGAGCAGGCATAATTAATACTTTTAAAATGGGTACATTAACATTTCTTTTTCCTTTTCTTAAATGATATTATAAGAGAGACACTGCAGCAAAGTAGATTCTCTAATGTCTGCCAGCAAAATTGCTATCAGTGCCTTTCAGCTATACAATGGCAAAATAAAACAAATTAAAAATTTGGAATTTTGAAAGGTTTCAGGGTTATGCAACTTAGGACTGTTTTATTACACTGTTTGCCTTGGACCAGATGCTGCAAGTCCACGTTGGCAGCCTTTGGAACTTGAGGAGTGAGCCCTACTGATTCATTCTTTCTTAACCTCCTGCTTTCACCTCAAGGGCATTTACATTTTTAACTCTGAGTAATAGCTTTATTATGCACATACTTTCCCTGTTTTCTCAGCCTCTGAACACCACCAGAGACATTAGCTCTACCAGAACACACCAAAAAACCCTCCACCAGCAAATCTCAGTATAAATCTTTTTTTTTCTTTTTCTAAATTAATTTTAATGAAAGTTTACAGAAACTTAGGGTTTCCAGTCATTCATTGTATAAATCTTTAAGGATACTGCTTATCTTTCTTCTTGAGGTTGGCTGGTGGATTTGAACCATTGAGCAACCTATAATGTATTAAGCTACCAGGGCTTCTTGACACTAGCTCTGGTGATACTTACATTTAACCAGATACCGTGTTCTTATTCTATAGATGAATTTTCCTTTTACATGTCCCCCCCCCCCATATTGAACATGAATGAATGCTTCCTTTAAAGTAATAATAATTGGGTTAATAGGAAATAGCAGAGTGTACTGAATTGGCGTACACTTGTCTCTGTCTTGAGGATAGTCATCTATGAAAATTGCCTTATTCTAAATCTAAAGGAACTCTGGTGGCTAAGTGCTAAGAAGTTGTGCTGCCAACCCAAAGGCATGTGGTTTGGATCCTTCAGCAGCTCCTAAAGAAGAAAAATGGGCAGTCTTCTCCCATGCAATTTACTGCCTCTGAAAACCAACTGGAGGATCTGCTATGAGTTTATTCCAACTCTCTGTGGTACACAACAATTGTTACTTGAAGTTTGTAAAAGTCATTTAGTGCTGCTACCATTCTTTAAAAATAATGGGGATTTTGTCCCAGCTTTGTGTCATTTATACTGAAAGTGTTAGCAGCACATCTGTATATACTGAAAATACCATTAATCCATTGTGCCAAACTGGTTATTCTTATTTTCAAATCTCAGTTCTGCAGAGGGCTTAACTTACCCTGAGTGAGTCAGGGAACGAACAGTGAGTCAGCATAAGTTTTGCCTCTGCCTTTCTTTGCCTGTCTAGTTTATCTCCCAAAGAAATCTAGCCAGACTTGTTGCTTGTCAGAACATGTGGCTGATTACAGGCTGTGATTTTAGATAAACAAGAAATGTATTAACAAGCTAAGTCAGCTGTCATGGTTCTAAACCAAGTCTAATGAGGAAAATGGCTCGTTTTTTTCTGTGCTTTTGTGATTAACAGAGCCCCTGGGTGGTACAAGCCTTTAACATATTTGTCTGCTAACCAAAGTTCAGAGGTTCACGTCCACCCAGAAGCACCTGGAAGAAAGACCAGTGAACTGCTTCTGAGAGAGCAGCCATTGAAACCACCCTGTGGAGCACATGTGAGGTGGTCATGAGTTGACTTCATGGTGACTGTTTATTGGGATTCACAGCTTAATCAGTTTTCTTCTCCCGTCAGTAATTTCCTTCTCTTGTTTCTCTTCTCAGCACTCCACTTCACGCCTGAATTACCAAAGCAGTGTTCAGGGATCCTCTCAGTCCCAGGGCACACTGGGCTACTCCTCCTCGGCTCAGCAGAACGCGCAGTACCACCCATCTCACCAGGCCCACCGGTACTGAGCGGCCCAGTCATCCTCCATTGGGCCAGGCCGGCCCCAGAGCACAGACTCAGCAATACAGTGTCTGCATTGAAAAGAACCAAAAATGCCAGCTGTGATGCCGGTTTTCAACTCCCATATTTAAGAGGAGAACTTTGTCTGTCTACGTAAAGAAGATTCTTGTGAAGTTTCCCTCCACTGTTCCTGCATGTGTTGCATTGTGATCTCTGAGAAAGCATCTGATCTAAGCCCAGCACTTAACTTCTGTAACCTTCAGGATTCTTTGAAGGATTTCCTGGTGCACCTTTCTCATGCTGTAGCAATCAGTATGATTTATCTTTTCAAAGCTCTTTTAATAGGATTTTAACGTTTTAGAAACAGGACTCCAGTGGTGTATAGTTTTATACTACATGAACTGTTTAGCAACACAGATGCACCTTTTAAAGCACTACGCTGTTCTCACAGGACCTAACTTTTTTGCTCATGGAAGTCTTAAGCAGAAACTGTTACTGTCCCAAAGTCCTTTAGTATTGTGTTTTTATTTATCTAGTTTCAGGGAAGGTCTAATAAAAAGACAAGAAATGGGACAGAGGGAACCTCCAACCAAAAACAACCTAGAGCTTTGCAGTTACTGTGCTTTCTGTTAGGGAGAACGGAAGCGTTTTGTAATTTTTATATAATCATGTGGAACTTGGTTCCAAAGATCATCATCTTATTCTGAACCGTGTTTAGTGAATAAGAATTATAATTTTTGACCTTCATATAGCTAAGTCTACCTTAAAAAGGGTTTGAAGAGCTTTGATGATATACAGTCCTCTGGTGACCTTCACCAGAAAGCTGCAAGAGAATATTAACTGCACTAGGATTTCTCTAAGAAGGAGTAATGTTGAGTAAATGATGTTTTACTTCCTGTTGAAGGAAAAGCTTTTTGTGTATTGTACATAAAGTTGGCTTCTGTAAAGAACTATTGGTTTCTGTACCTTTGGTCAGTTTGAGTAACTTTCTTTAATAATCAGGAGTACTCAAATAGAAGCCTAAATGTTAATCTGCTTTTAAAATAAAGAGGCAGTGTTACCCATTCATGGTTGCATTAGACATAGAGTGACTATTTTTAAAGCATGTTAGGTTCTATTCATGTTTAAAATACGTATTATGTATGCATAATTTTGCTGTTGTAACTGAACCTTAATTCTGTCAAGAATCTTTTCATTGCACTGAATGCTTTCTTTTGCCCCTAGGAGAAAACCTAATAATTGTGCCTAAAAACTATGGGCAGATAGTATAAGATTCTACTACATAAAGTGGATATTTGCATTTCCATAATCTATGAATTTGAAGCTGAGTTCATGCTTAGCCAGTTTTAGGGAGCCTCTTTCTTCCCAGAGTCAGGAATTAATGACTTCGACTTATTGCTCCCACAGTAACATAAGAGCCAAGAAATTTGTGTTCTTTTGAATGCTACTAGCAGCACCAGCCTTGTTTCAAACGTTGTTTTTTCTTGAGCTAGAAGAAATAGCTGTTGTTGTATATGCAAATTATATGCATTTTTTCTACTATTCTTTGTGAACTTATCTACCTGGTTAAGATACTCTGGGTCCATACACAAGTAAAATAAGATTTGAGTCAGAAGCCAGTATACATTTTGCACTATTGATGTGATACCGTAGCCAGCAAAGACCTTCCTGATCTCACTCAGCATAATAATCTTTGTTGATAATAAAACTGTATAGTAATACTCATCAAGACTGAATATGAAACAGTTGACATGCTTCATTGAAAGGAATTTATCCCTTCTCTTTTTTAAAAATAAGACATCAGTAGCCCTCTGTATAGTGCAGCTCCCTGTGTAAAATCCTGCCCTGTCCCCTGAAGCCCCACTGTCCAAGGTTAGCAGTTAGAAGATGCCTTGTTCATTCACTCAGTGTGACCAGTCCAGTGGAGGACACAGTGGAAGAACAACATATGCTAACAGTCCCTGAGGTGCTTATGGTCAGTTTGATGACAATTAATTAAGCTCCCCTGGGATGTCAATGCCTGAGATTGGCTCATATGTGAAGCCATCTTAAGAAATGAAGGTTCTTTTGTTTATTGGCATTATTCCAGATTCTGGTCTGTAGGGAATAGTGTTAATGGAGAAGTTTATCTGTCCACCTCAAAGAAAGTCAGAGAATAAATATCACAGAAGGCATTAGTGTATATTTTAAATGTTCACAACAATCCTTCAGCAACATTAGAGTGGCCCTTATAGGCAGAACACACTGTGTAGGAAATTGCAATAAAAACAGAAGCTCTATTTCTGTCCTTAAGGGGAACATAAATCCAATTAAAGAAGATAAACCCAAATATGTACATAAATGAAAATAATCCCTCTCAATACTTCATAAGCAGCTCTTGTGATAGATGCTGACACATTCACAGGCTATCCTTTCCTCACACGTAATGAATTTTACTGACTGAATTGATGTACACACTGGAGGAAGATTCCATCACTCCTTCAGAGCACACAGTGTTCTCTAGGGCATAACCAGAAATCCCCATGACCAACAAATGTGTTTGTCTGGTCATGGGGCTGACTTCTAACTCTGTTTTTGCCTCAGGGTTGGTGATGTGCACCAGTGCTCTTTACTCTAAAATAATTTTGGTTTGTAATATTTTTCTCTGTAAAAGGGAGCAAACCTTTTAACACACATCAAATAATAAACTCACTACCATTGAATTGGTTCAGACTCCACCATTGGGCCTGTCCCACCAGGACTCCCTTAAACACACATGAGGGTCTGGGAAGCTTTGAGATTAAAATTTACCTTTGTGTTCCAAGAAGGATTCTATTGTTCCTTGAAAATCCATTAGTCTCAATCCTTTCTCTTTAGGGTATAGGGCCACTCTTGAATTGAAGGACACATCTCGTCAGCTTGTGGGAACACTCAGACCAGAGAGGTCTTAGAAAGGAAGGATTGAGGCAAAGGGAGGTTTTCTGTTCTCCATAGTACAAGTCCATGTCAAGAGCTTTCTGATGAGATCCATGTTAGAAAAAAAATGAATTTTGGAAGTTTCAGGACAGATGATGAGCTCAAGACTAAGGCAGCCTTGGCAGCAGGGCTGGTACTGTGAAACGAAACAATCTTTGTGATGAGATAAGTCATAGAGTAACATACAGAAGCCAAGGACATGCATATTTTTTACATATGTGTGTGGTTTTGAAACATTAGTACTTAGAATGGTGGCCTTCACTATTTTTTAGCTCCTACAAAAAATATTTTACTCTTAGTAGAAGGGATGACTGTAGTATATGTTCACCATCTCTTTTGTTGAGGAGCAACTATAAGATGTATGCTTCCAGAATTATACTGTTTTCTCTGCTAATGATAAAAGGGGAATAGGGAGCAGAGTAATACCATAGCTTGATCTGCTTCCAATAATGACTGTAGCAGAAACTATACAATGAAGGAAGAAGTCTGTGAAAATTGCTTATCTGAAACTCCAATATCTTTCTAAGGAGTAGAGAAGACAGTGAAATGGCAGTTTAAGGAGTCACGTACAATGATATTTTATATAAAACATAGCATTACAGGTCCCCATAATCTTCAAGAATAGTCATAGATGTCATAGAGCAAAGTTCATTGTTTTAGGATTTTAAAAAATATGTTGTACCTAAGGCCATACTTACTCTTCTATGCTATCACTGCAAAGGAGTGATGTGTATGTATTATATGAAAAAAAAAATCCTTAATGCACTCTTATCTCCTAAATATTTAGTAAATTAATACTATTTAATTTTTTAAAGATTTGTCTGTGTAGACACTAAAAGTATTACATGAAATCTGGACTAAAGATGTCCTTTTTAACAGCAATTCAAAGTACTTTTTATATATGTTGTGTAGTATATCCTTTCTAAACCCCCCTAGTTTATATCTCCCATAATACCTATTGTGAAGTGTCCCCATCCTTGTCTCCTTTTTCAGTCATTTTATGCACGCATGCCCCCTTTCTGTGATGATAGAGATGACTGCGTATGCTTCCCTGCACTCTCCTGTGAAGCGTGTGCTCACTCAGACCAGCTGTGCCCAGGAGAGGGGTGGCCACTCCGCTCAGGGTGCAGGACGAGCCGCCCTTTGTAGCTGAATGTTCCCTGCTTTTGGGTTGTCCTGACATCCTTCTTGAAATGACTGTTAAAACTAATAAATTACATGGCATTTATTTTATATTCTTGATTGTAATAAAATTTAATTGACTCTATTTCTGTGTGGTTTTTTAAAAAAAATTATGGTAAAAAATGCATGAAACATTTGTCAAATAAACCATTTTTATACATACAACTCTGTGACGTTGGTTACGTTAATCATGTTGTGCAGCTATCATCACTCTTCTCCAGATCGTTCCACCACCATAAACAGCAGCTCAGTACTCCCTACACAATGCATTTCTCTACCTTCATTAGAATGTTTCAAGTAAGTGGAAGCATAACAATATTTGTCCTTTTGTGATTGATTTCGCTCAGCATGAAATGATTGCAAAGTTCAGCCATGTTGTAATGAATATGTTAAATACAGAAAGGCTTTGGCACTATTTAGTTTGAAAATTTTATCTGTATGCCTGCATGGTTTTAAGATGATTTCCCCCCCTGCAGAGAGTAGAGTCTTCTTATGAGTTGCAACAAGTCATTGTATTCAGAATGCTTATGTCTTCACAAGACCACAGCAGCAAAAATTGCATAAGTAAAACAGTGGGGTTTTTTTAACAGCTCTGAGGGGAACTTTTTAAAAAAACTAAAGTGATTTACAACTCGGAAGTTCACATGCAAGGTAGAGGTGAAGTAAGGAACTACTTATGAGGTTTTCCGTCCATTCCAGCAACTAAGAAATAGTGAGAAGAGTTGGGACCTCAGAAGGCTTTTAGGACCAATTAGTAGGCTGTGTCCAGGAGAAAATGAATATACTTACCAGTAATGTTAATGCTCACCCACAGCTCTTCTGGGAGGATCTAAGTTGTTGAAGCACCCTCCTTTGTTTTCAGCTGGGAGCTGGAGCCTGTCAGTCCTGTCTGCCATGAGGACCTGATGTGGGCCACCTTGGCCAAGTGTCTTTCAGAGCCACACTTAAAGCAAGTGAGTGGGAGCTTCCTCTCTACTCCCTTGCCTATCTGTGGCTCTCGTCTGT
>NW_006399752.1:26185512-26207722 GCF_000299155.1 Elephantulus edwardii
CAGGGAGGAGTGATAGGGAATGGCAAAGGAGATTAATCAGAACTGGCTTTGACAAGCACTGTAGCAATTGGACAATTAAAACAGACATTCGGGGTTGGGGGAAGAAGAACGAACTGGGGAGGAGGGTAGAGAAAACTGCAACAATGAGTGAATTAAAACCCCAAATCTCTGTAAATGTTCATTAAAACTAATAAAATTTAATAATAAAAAAAAACTAAAGCGAGAGTGATATTTTAGGACCATTTCTCTTAAATGTTGGGCATTTCTCCTTTTCCAAGTGTATTCTGTTGTAATCAGTTGCCCCTTGTTGAGTATTCTATGGTTATGCCACTTGTCGGATTCATGAGGTGAAATGAAGTTAAGTGACATAAATGCAGTATTGGTTTCTATTTAAAATAGACATTGAGTATGTTCGTTTGACTGCTTCACTGGCTAGCACTGTATTACTACTGGCTGACTCAGTATTGTGCTTTGTGCAAGATAAGCTTCCTCTTGGAATACTGTTCTTTGACCCCAGCCACCTTTCTAATCAGTCACCTGGTGAGAGAAAGTGGGTGCCTGAACAAAACCCCCATAGACTCCTGGAAAATCAAAGTCTATGCTTATGTGCCAAGCTGGCTTTGAGCTCTTGTGAGTGCCTGGATCTTGTTCACCTTTGTGTTTTCACACCTGGTATGTGGTGTACTGTCAAGTCAGTCAGACTTATATATAACTGACCCCCCAGGGCATTTTCAGAGACAGTAATTCACAGAGGAGATTGCCTGTCTTTCTCATGCAAGGTCACTGATGGATTTTAACTCTGCCTGTTGGCAATGCAGCTCCTTACCATCAAGCCCTAACAGAGCAGATGCTTCATTTGCCAGGTTAATAACACCACTTTAATACACTGGCTTGGAATTCCCTGATTATATAATATGCCCTGTTTGTATATAGACAGGATGGAACATAATTTTGTTACATGAATAATGACATACCAGGAGCAGTAGTCATCACTTTCTTAAAAAGGGCTTATTCTTTATCTTTTTGGCTGCAAGATCACCCAAAGGAACAAAAAGATTCAAATTACACTTAAATGGAAAAAATTTGCAGTTAGGCATTTTTTTACATTCTTCAGAAGCCATCTTTCTTTTGCCAAGGTGCAAGTCTCACGGTGCATCCTTTTATCCTCATAGGCAGAAAGAAGCTAGTGCAGACAAGCAACACACAAATCGAATGGGGAACGTTGTTCATCTAACAATGCAGTACAGAGGAAAAGAATGAATATGTTGACTTAAAACATTTAGATGCTTCTATTCAGCACATTTCTTCATTGCTGCTCACAGTTTTTCAGGAAATAAAGAATTCTTTTACAAAAAAAAATTATTTCCCCTTTCAAACTACCAGAACCAGCCTTTGCTCCATCCCTGCTTCCCACAGAGATTTCAAGTTTAAAAGAAGCACTACTGGCTGGTTCTTCTTGATTGTTGTAGGTCTGCATTTTAGGCAGTCACTTTATTTACATAGCTCCACAGGGAGCACTGGTGGCTTGGTGGTAAGGAGCTGTGCTTCTAAGCCAAAGGCATGTGGTTCAAATCCACCAGCTGGTCTACAGGGAAAAGCTGGGCAGTCTACCCCAGTGTGATTTACTGTGTCTGAAAACCCGCAGGAGGGTCAGCTATGGGTCAGTTTGACTAGATGGGACTTAATAGCGTGCCATTTGCCTTATTAAGCACACTATCCAGTCCCTTTGGTTGATCTCAGAGACCGCATATTTGCAGCTCTAGGGGCCCAGTGGTAAGAAGCTGCACTGCAATCCCAAAGGCACAGTAGTTGGAATCCACAAGCTGCTCTGTGGGAGAAAGATGGGCAATCTCTTCCCATGCAATTAACTGCCTCTGAAAACCCACTGGAAGGCCAGCTATGGGTTGGTTCTGACTCAATAGTAATCAACAACCTGGGGAAGGTGGAGGATCAGAGAAAGGAAGGAAGCCCCTCAACGAGACGTACTGACTGACAATGGCTGGAGCATGTCAGAGATCATAAAAATGGTGGAAGATAAGGCAAACTTCAGATATGTTGTTCCTGGGTCACTATGAGTCCTAGATGACTTGATGGCACCTAACAAATAAACCCAGCCATGTACTGAGAGTTACAAAGACATTTTATATAATGACTATAAAAGTATTTTTTAAATAATCCACTTGAAGTGAGTGCATGCACACACACGTCCCTAAAGTACCTCCAAGAAAGACTAGAGTATGCTCTCACCAATCACATATGAGAATGCTCATAGCATTTACCAAAACACTAAGTAATATATATACCAGTCCAGGAGGCGCTGGTGGACTCGTGGGTAAGGAGTTACTCTGCCAACCCAAAGGGACATGGCTGGAATACACCAGCAGCTCTGCGAAAGAAAGATGAGCCATCTCTTCTTCTTGTGCAGTTTACTATGAAAACCCCCTAAAAGGGTCAACTGTGAGTTGGTTCTGCTTTGAGCATACACAAAAACAGCATACACCAGTCTATTGCTATATCCCAGTCTGATAGGCAAGAAGCAGTATCATGTCCCTTTTACATGCTCTATTGGCCCTCCTCTAGTAGATGGCCATCCTCCTCTATAATTTTGAAACAAAGTTTTAATGAAGATGTTTTTAAAAAAGAATATGTACTTTATAGAGCATGTTGTTGTTGTTGTTATGTGCCGTCGAGTCGCTTGTGACTCATAGCGACCCTATGTACAACAGCCCTAAACTCCACTCTGTCCTGTGCCAATCACACTGTCTCTGACACTCCCATCCTGATTATTCCAGTCACTGAATCAAACCACCTCATAGAGGGCCTTCCCCTCCTGCGCCGTCCCTCCACCCTCCCAAGCATGATGTCCTTCTCCAAGGACTGGTCTCTCCTCACAACATGTCCAAAGTATGTTAGACAGAGCCTCAGAATCCTTGCCTCCAAGGAGCCACCCGGCTTAACACTTTCCAGGAAAAACCTCTTTGTTCTCCTAGCAGTCCATGGTATTCTCAATACTCTTCTCCAGCACCACAGCTCAAAGGCATCAATTCTCCTTCTATCCTCCTAATCCTTAAATATTAAAAACATAATTTTATGTGACAAGCCAGTCAGTTGTAAGAGGATTGGAGTGGGATACAACATCCCAACACATGTTACACATTGACCCTATGGTAAGGAAGCTTCTCTCTGGTGTAGCCTGCACTACATTCTTTTTTTCCCTTGGAAGAGATAAAAGGATGGAATAGTAAGCATTGATGAAAGGACACCATTACCACCAATAAAGAAAACATGGGGGCAAAGCGTATCTTTTGGACCCAGGTTCCCAGCGCTGTGAATCTCGTAGACCCTAGAGGAGATTGATGCCAAGACAAGGAATAAGGAGCCACAGATATTGAAAGGAGATGAGCTGAATTAAAGAAGCCAATTCAAAGAAAAATAATGTGATTTTCAACATTTCTCTCAAAAAAATAAAATACCCCCCAAAAACCTCCAAACTTATCTCTCCCTCTCACCACCCACCAAAAAGCCCCAAACCTATGTCTCCCTCTCTCTCATTCTTATCTTCAGAATCAACTTATAGTTGACCTTCCATTGAGTTTTCAGTCCTGTAAATCACATGGGAGAAGACTGCATATCTTTCTCCTGAGAAGCCACTAGTGAGTTTGAACCAGTAGCGAGATGTGCATGACCTTGGGTTACCAGTATAACTCAGTATGGGCTACACCAACCAAGCTTCCTCCTAGCACATAAAACGGGAACTTCATTTATAGTAATGTTGTGGTATCAAGGCTTTATTTTTCAAAATGGCTTTCCTTGCCATTGACTTTGACTTTGCCACCCTAGTGGTAAGACCATGCAAATATTCCCCTAATGGGATTGACTGGCTAGACTTACCATTAAAACGAGCAGACTGAACAGCAGAATTTGGGAAATCGCAACACTAACAAGTAAGAAAAAGCAGTGTGTGTATTTCAGGGACAAAAATTCCTATGCCACTCAAATGGAGGTCCACAGGAGCAGCAGCAGCCTCAGAAGAGAATCAGAGACCTGTTATGAAACAGAGCTGAACTTGGGACTGCTACCCCATGGAACCAGGGCTAGAAGTCTTTACCCAAGCTCGTTGAAGGACTAGGTGAGGGGAGATGCCTTAACTAGAAAGACCATGAAGCTGAAGGCTTAGGGGCCTGCGAACAAACTTCAGAAGCTGTCTTGAATGAGAAATCCTGTTGTAACCTGTTAACTTCCCTAATAAAGTCCATAACATGAATATGTTTCTGTGTAACTATTGCAATGGATTTTGGACCCGGTAGGGCAATAGAATCGGTGCTGGAATTAGTGGGAAAGAGGTGCAGAAGCATGGGGTGGGGGGTATGTCTGACTTAATGAGAATTGGTTTTGTATTGTGGATGCTGTTGGTGGAGGCAATACCCCTTTGTCTCCCTTGTGGAATTAGTAGAGGTCAGACTCGATTGTCTCCACCCCATTCTTGCTCTTTTTACAAGTAGAAAACAGACCACTAATTACCTGCAGATGAGATAAGGTAAAGTTGTGAGAAAAATGAAGAGATAACAGAAGATATTTTAAGGAAAATTTTGATGATGATTCTTATTTTATCTTGATTGTAGTCATGGTTTCACAGTTGTAACTATATGTCAAAATCTATCAAGTTGTACATGTTAAGTCCATACAGTTACTGTATACAGTTACTGTATCAATTATACCTCTGTTTTAAAAGGGGAAAACATAATTTTGAGATGAAGGGATGCCTTCTTCACCAGAGCACAAAAACCTTTATTGACAAGGAGTCATGAGTTGATCTCATGATGTTTCCCATGTTCTCATCACATTACAGAGAAGACCATAAGCACGGAATTGGTTAACTCTAACAGTGTTAGTTTCTACCTAAATTGATTCTGATTTATACAGACTCCACTTGTTTCTGAGTAGAATTGCTTCATAGGATTGTCTTTATTATAATCTTTATAGAAGCAGATACTTTTTGAGTTTTGATGTTCAACTCCACAACATACTTATCAATGTGGCATGACAGAAGGAACATGGATTTTGATGAGGAAGAGACTTGGACTTGAAATTCAGCCTTCCTGCCCCAGTACTGTATAGTTTTGTGTAAGTTACTGAAACTCTGTTCTTGCTTTATTATGTGTGAAACACCAAATATACTCTGTAAGTTATAAAACTTGATAATTAAATGAAATAGCACATGATTTTCCTGATAGAATATTGACCCCCTTATTATTGTTATCTAGTGAGGTCAAGTTAGTTCCAAATCCCAGTATGTCCAATGGAACAAAATGTTGTTCAGTCTCACAGTTTCTGCCCATTGTTGCAGTCACAGTGTGAGTCCATCCTCCGGCCCTCTACTGTACCAAATATGATATCCTTCTTCAGGGACTGGTGCTGCCTGGTAAAATGTCCTGAGTATATGAATTGAAGCCTCACTTTACTCACTTCTAAAGAGCCTTCTGGTTGTACTTCATGTGAGATAGATTTTTTTATTTTAGCAGTTCATGAACTATACAATATTCTTTGTCAAGTACCACAATTCAAATACATCAGTTCTTCTTGAGTCTTACTCATTGTCCAACTCTGACATTTGTATGAAGCAATTTGAAATACTTTAGCTTAGGTCAGGAGCATCTTGGTCTGCACAGTGACATCCTTACTCATTAGTACTGAAAAGTAGTCTTTTACAGAAGATTTTCCCAATGCAATAAGCCATCTGTGTTTTGTTTTGTTTTTTTACTGCTACTTCCAATGGAAGTTACCCTGGTTCCTTGTATGTTGTTATTGTTATGTGTCATTGAATTGCTTGCAATTCATAGCAACCCTATGTCCAATAGCCTGAAACCTCCTCTATCCTGTGCCAACCTTATTGTCTCTAACACAGCTGCCTTCATTACCCCAGTCACTGTCTATCTCAACAAGGGTCTTCTTCTCTTGTGCTCTTCCTCCACTCTCCCAATTATGTTGTCCCTCTCCAAGGACTGGTCCCTCCTTGCAACATGCCCACAGTATGTCAGATGAAGCCTCAGAATCCTTGCCTCCAAGGAGCAGCCTGGCTTCATCCTCTCTAGGAAAAACCTCTTTGTTCTCCTGGCAGTCCATGGTACATTCAGTACTCTTCCCCAGCACCACAGCTCAAAGGCATAAAATTCTCCTATCATCCTCTAGTCATTGTCCAGCTATCTGACACATAGCAAGTAACTGCGAAGACTATGGCCTGGATCAGGTGCACCTTAGTCTCCAGACTGACATCATTGTTCTTCAGTATTCTGGAAATGTCTCTGACAGCAGACTTTCCCAATGCAATTTGTCTTTTGGTTTTGTGGCTGCTGGTACCAAGAGTGTTGATTAAGGAACCAAGTAAATGAAAACTGTTAGCAATCTCAATCTCTTCACCATCTATCATGATGTTGCCAATCAGCTCTGTGATGAGAATCTGTGTTCCTAGCATGTGGATTAAATTTTGGTCTGTTAATTGAAAGATCAGTGGCTTGAATCTAATATCTGCTCTTGGGAGAAAGATGAGACAGTGAGACAGTCTATGGCTGTAAGTTAGGTTTACAGTCTTGGAAACCCTAAAAGGCAGTCAACTCAGTCCTATAAGGCTACTTATTATGAGTTAGAATCAACTTGATGACGATGGATTTGGGTTTTGGTTTTGGGGGTATCTTTGGTAGTGGATACAAATAAAATGAAATTTTCAACAATTCCATCTTTTATCTCTTTAGCATGATTTTGCTTCCTCATAGGGAGCTCTGGTGACATAGTTTAGGAATTGTCCTGATTCTGCACAGGCTGGTTTAAAATTAAGAAGGGAGAGAGCCAGGGTTGTATTCTCTCTCCATACCTATTCAATCTGTATGCTGAGCAAATTATCTGAGAAGCTGGACTCTATGAAGAAGAACGTGGCATCAAGATCAGAGGAAGACTCAACCTTGCTTGCCGAAAGTGAGGAAGACTTGAAGCACTTATTGCAGAGGATCAAAGAATACAGCTTTCAATATTAATTGTATCTCAATGTCAAGAAAAGAAAGATTCTTGGAGAAATGATTGAAACTTTCAACAACTTCATCTTACTTGATCCACAATTAACACCCTTGGTACCAGGAGTCAGGAAATCAGGAGACATATTGCCCTGGGAAAATCTACAGTTAGGGACCTCTCCAAATTATTAAGAGCTGGATAATGAGTAAGGGTGACAGAAGAATTGATGCCTTTGAGCTGTAGTGTTGGAAAAGAGCACTGAACATCCCATGGATGGCCAGAAGAACAAATAAATGTCTTGGAGAAGGTGCATCCAGATGTTGACTCTTTACCTCACATACTTTGAGCATGTTTCTAGGAGATGGACATGATGCTCAGAAAGGTAGAAGGTCGGAAAGGAAGACCCTCAACCGTGGAGATTGATGTGGTGACAGCTGCAATGGGCTCTAATGTGTCAGGAAGTGTGAGACATGGTACAGGATAGGCCAGGTATCAGATCTATTGTTTATAGGGTCTCTATGGGTCATACCGACTTGACGCACCTAACAACAACAACAACAACAACAACAACAACAACAACAACAAAGACTGCTTATCACTGGTGATCTGAAGCCATTAGCAGCTCTGAGGGAGAAATATGGGCAGTCTCTGCCTGTTGCTATTTAAAACTTTAGAAATTTTTTTTCTATAATTATATTTTATTAATTTTCATAAACATTTACAGAGATTTTGGGCTTCCACTCATTCATTGTTGCACTATTCTCTCTACCCTCCTCCCAGTTTGTTCTTGTCCAAATGCCACAGTGCTTGTCAAAGCCAGTTCTGATTAATCTTCTTTGTCAGTGTATCCTTTGCCATTCCCTATCACTCCTCCCTGAGAGAGACTTCACCCTGAGTCATAAGGAAAAGGGGACGGCGTATTCTCTTAGCTACTTCCTGCTGAAAAGGGACGCTGTGGGTTTCAGGGTGAAGATCTTCTCTCACTACTCTAAAGGGCCCCTTTGGCAGTAGGAAACACATAGACTATTATGGAGATTGATTTTGGAATTCAGATGCACTCTTATTGATTGTGCTTGGCTGTACATGTACATATCCTTCAAGATGTAACATGGGGGTGTTGCAACCTAGAAGACACAAATTTGACTAACAAGTTATAAGTACATGAGTCCAAAAATTATGGAAAAGTAAAAGAAAAGATTCTTTCATTGTTTTACAAACACTCCCCCAGGTCCCCTCCACCATGCAGCCCTCGCTCTAGTCTCCTGTGATGACAGAAATACCCATTTACATCTCTCTTTTAGACGGTTCTCTCCCTCCTCTGTTTCAGTGCAGTATACATTATTGAACCCATCATATCAGTCTCTCCCCAACCCCAAGGACAGTCCCATTCTACAACAGTGGCATCATGTAATATTTGTCCTTTTGTGACTGGGATATTTCACTCAGCATAATGTTCTCCAGAGTCAACCATTTTGAAAAACTTTAGAAATTTGATGGAGGGTCATTATAGGTCAAAACTGACTTGATAGGAGTGAATTTGAGGTTTTGACTCAATAAACATGGATTCCCTGGGTTTTCTCTAGTTTCTTTCTGTGTGTAGGTGTATTTCTTATGCAAATAAAATGCTTAACATCCTCTGTCACCTTCATTGGATTATCATTCTCTTTAGAGAGGATGAAATCTACATCTATGGAGATTACTAGGCCAGTAATTTGCATGGACAAATTCCAGGGACACTGCCCTTCAATGCCAGGAAGGGCTCTCACACACAGCATGAGGCTTGGCAACAAGGGCGAGGGTTCGACTTCTTTAATGAAAACTTAGAATACGGAACCTCTTCATTCTGTTTGCATCATCCCATAACTACTCCCCTCCCTCATACTTTTTTTGAGAAGAAGCTCATTAAATTATGTTTCAGTGCCATTAATAGTTGTACTTACACCCATGAGAGGAGCTATTTTTTTCTGGACATAGACTTGCAACATACAGTATAAACCACACCCTCACTCCAAATCCAGTTATCATCTGGGGCTACAAGAAGAACACTTTCTTCCCTGTCCCCACTGTGAGTCTTCCAAGTTACCATGTGTACTCCCAACTCCTGAGTGACCATCCCTTACAAAGACATGGCCTAGACATGTGCAGAGCTTCTAGCTCCCCCCACCCCCCATACCATTCATATAAGAAAGATAGGCACTGAAAGCACTGCCAGCCCAAAGGCACGTGGTTCAAATCCACCAGCTGATCTACAGGGGAAAGATGGGCATTCTCCTCCTGTACTTTCTACTGTCTCTGAACCTCCCTTGAGGGTCAGCTAGGAGTTGGTTCCAGCTTGACAGTACAACAGTCCACTAGGGAGCTCTGGTGGCTTGGTGGTAAGGAATTGCACTGCCAATACAAAGGTACATGGTTCAAATTCACCAGCTGCTCTGTGGGGAAAAGGTGGGCAATCTCTTCCCATGTGATTTACCGTGTCTGAAAGCCTACTGGAGGGTTGACTATGGGTTGGTTCCTACTTGACAGCACAGCAACAACAGTCCACTAAGGTAACTGAAGAAGGAGATATAATGCTCTGTAAATAAACATGAGAAGATCCCTCTAAACAGGGCAGCTGATAGTGATGGGAGCTGTTCCCATGCAGCATAATCTGAAAGGGAGGGAACATTCTGGACTCACACATTCTAAAAAAAAAGAAACAAACAAAAAAACAAAGCAAAACACCAAAACCCCAAAACTAACAAAACCCCACAATTCCCTTGGGTACAGAAAGCTCGGCACTTAGGAGAAATTGCTCATGGTACTGCGCAAAATTGAGCCAGGCATGGGTTAGATGGCAAAGGAAAGAGAAGGTCCAAGTGAGGGTAGGTGAGGAAGTAGCAGGGGCAGATCCAGAAACTATAAGGGCTTTTTCCTCCTAATTTAGTTGTAGACATTTACTAGGCTTTTATAACTGTGAAATGAATTTAATTCTAAATGTTTCTAAGTCTTTCAAAACAACAACAAAAGCCCACTGTCTCTGTTTTCTTACAGCTTAAACAGATTCCACATATTTTCCCACATAATCAAGGAATAGACTTTTACTTGCTTCTCCGCCCACACTATTACAGAGGCCTCATATTTCCTCTTATTATTTGCAAATGAAGCAACATATAAGAGTTGTTTTAGCCTAAACAAGGAGTTTAGCATTGACTAGTGTGTGAGTGCGCCTTTCGTGCATAATATTTATTTCTTTGCAATTTGTAGGACCCATCACAGAAAGATGATCCAAAAGAGGACTTAAAATTAGTTGGCTCCCCCCAATGAAATGATGTGGAAAAGTCTTTTATAACCATTTTTTAACATGCCCTTAATTTCCAATGAGGAATGGACGTGGGAAACTAAGTTTTTAAGCAGAAATTCAGGGTGTGTCTCATTTAGTCTTACTATGCCTGGTGACATTTCTTGTGAAATTTCCCTATATTATTTAACTGTTTCTTTTTCTTTCTTTCTACTACTGCCTATCAGTTTGTCATACAGATTGACTCGTGGCAGCACCTATGTCTTACTGTGGTGTTTTGCATGCTGTTCTGATGATGCCAGAAGCTATGCCACCATATTTCAAATATCAGCAGCATTTCTAGACCAAGACAAGCTAAAAAGAAAAGCCAGATCTCTGCTTCTGAATTAGTCAATGAAAATTCTGCGGATCACAGGAAAACACTTTCTGATGCACTTACTTTGGCTGCATTATTGAGGAGATGAGTTACGGGAGGAGGACATCGTGTTTAGCGAGGTGGAGGCCCAGGGAGGGTGAGGCAGATGCTCGGTGCGATGAGCTGACATAGTAGCCACTTGAACATGCTGGAACCTGTGAGGATGGCACAGGATGGGGGAGGCACAGTTTCATTCTCCCAAACATAAAGTCACCGTTTTAGTTACCTACTGCTGCTATAAGGGAGATATAAGCGGATGGCCTTAACAAACAGAAATGTACTATTTACAATTTAAAAGCCTAGAAAATCTAAATTCAGGGTGCCTGTTTTAGGTAAAGGTGTTCTGTCTCTGTTGAATCTGGAATAAAGTCTTTGTTTACTTACTCTAGATCTGTGGTCCAACATTCCCTGGAAATCTCCATGCATTTTGTAGGCCCCTGTATTTTTTAGGTCTGTAGGTCTTACAATCTCTGAAAGTCACTGTGTATTTCTGCTGAAGAAGGTCAACGACTGCAGCTTTCAATATGGATTGAAACTCAACATCAAGAAAACAAAGATTCTCACCATTGGGCCAATTGGCACATCATGATGGATGATGAAGAGATTGAGATGATTAACAGTTTTGGCTTGCTTGGTTCCACAACCAACCCTCTTGGGATCAGAAGCTAGGAAATCAAGAGTTGAATTGCATTGGGAAAGTCAGTTGTCAGGGGCCTCTTCAGAGTTCTAAGGAGTAACAACGTCAGGCTGGAGACTAAGGTACACCTGATCCGGGCCATAGTCTTCACAATTGTGCGCTATGCATCAGAGAGCTGGACAGTGACTAGGGATGATAGAAAGAGACTTGATGACTTGGAGCTGTGGTGTTGGAGAAGAATGTTGAATATATCACGAACTGCTAGGAGAACAAACAGGGTCGCCCTAGAGAGAGTGAAACTGGACAACTCCTTGGAGGCTAGGATTCTGAAGCTCCATCTGACATACTTTGGGCATGTTGCAAGGAAGGACCAGTCCTTGGAGAGGGACATCATGTTTGGGAAGGTGGAGGGACAGCACAAGAGAGGAAGACCCTTGATGAGATGGATTGATTTAGTGATTGGGGTAATGGGAGTAGGTGTGTTGGAGATAGTGAGGTTGGCACAGGATAGAGCAGGGTTTAGAACTCTTGTACATATAGGGTCACTATGAGTCACAAGTGACTCGATGGCACATAACAGTAACAACAACAATGGCAATAAGAGAGCTTGACAGCTGAGGGATGCAGGGACCTGGGTCCAAAACCATCCACTACACTCCTCCCACCCTAAACTCTATTTTCTCTCCTTTAATCTCATGAGTCCATATGCATTATAGTCCATACCGTAGAGAAGATCTCCTTAGACAGATCCAGGCATGTGACAGGATTAAGTGTGCTACATTCCATCCCTAGTCATTTTACAACAGTTTGGTTTGCCAAATCACGAGGAATCATTACACAGCTTCCACATTTTATCACTACATACCTGTGTTTTGAGAGACTCAAGTCAATCCGTGCCATTCACCATGAGTCTGAGGTGAAATTGATCTTACAGCTATCTTTGTCATTATCATTTAACATTTATACTCAATATTTTTCCCCAACACTGTGTACATTGTTCTTGTGTACTATTGAGTTGCAACCAAACCATTGCTGACTCTCCAACATGTTTTTAGAAGTAGTTTAATCACACAGAAGAAGTGGAGCAATGGGTGGATTTGAACTGTATATCTTTGGGATTGCAACACAGTTTCTTACCACAAGGTCCCCAGAGCTGCCGCTTGTGATAGATTTTTTAAAAGCAGAGTACCAGACCTATCTTCTGAGATGTCTCAGGTGGACTTACACCTCCAACCTTTTAGTTAGCAGCTGAGCCTGTGTGAGCTGTTGACAACCCCCAGGGTTCTTGGACTTGTGTCTTGGCACACATGGATAGGACACTAACTAAAGTAAGGCCATGTTTCTGGTTTTGCTCATTTTCAAATCTACTCAAGGCTTTGTACATAAAATGAATGTTGCATTCTATCTGCTAAATGAGCAATAGAATATTTATGTTGGACATAGAGAATAAATTCCCAGGTCGAATATTCCCTAACTGGTCATTTAGCTAAACATAACTTTTTGCATAACTTCCTTATTGGAGACTATTAACCATTACATTGCCCCAGCGGCAGTTTAAGTAGCATGTGATCTGAAGAATCTCTTTGGATTCCGCCTGTCCAGTAATTCTGGGGGGAAAACAAAACAATAAAAAGCTGGACGTCTTTTCTGGAACTCGTGCTGGCCAACAAAATTAAATTTGATTTGCTCTAAAGGTCAAGGAATGAATAGATGTACAATCTAGATCTTTTTACCAGATTTAGTTTAAGCCAAAAGGACCTCAGGCTACTACCTCCCCCATGCCCTTCCTAATTCATAGATTAAAACAAACCAATTCTGCAATTTCTCATGCTTTTAAAAAATTGTCTGAACACTCAAAATTGTCTAAAATGCCCTTTTTAAAGGAAACTGCACTAAGTCTTATTAACGTCTAGATCTCACTTAAGATATTAGTGGGAAAGCCAAGCAAGAGGCCAGTGTTCAACCATGTCTCACGCGCAGCCATTTCAGGGAACACTGCTTTTGCTGGATTGTTCATACATTTTTCTCACAACCAAAAGTTTACATAGTCAAATATGTGTGGAATTCTGGGTTAAACACAATTAAAGTACATGCCCTCTCAGAGCTTTTCATATGCTAAGGAGCATTGGGAATTTCCAGGAAGGTGATATAGTGCATCCTCTTCATGTTTATTTGAACAAAGAACTCCTTTTTCCTGAAACTTCAAAGCATGCTCTTTGGAAAACAATTTGAAAATCTCTAATTGGCACAGATGCCATTGTTGCCTCCTCTGCAGTCACCCTTGCTTCTTCCTCAGCGTCTGAAGCTTTATTTTGTTTTTTCTTCTCAGAATGGCCACGTTGTTTCTTGGAGAGCAGGCCCTCTTCAGCTCCAGAGGATAAATATCAATTGGATAGAACCAAAAACAATTGTCTTATTCTCTTTGATTTAACCATGGACATATAATGTAATTCTGGCTAATAAGATTTGAGGGAAAACCTTCTGGAGGGTTCTCTAAGAGGATTTGTTTCCAGTGTCAAAGGATAGCCATGATCCAGGCCAGATTCACTGCCATTGAGTTGATTCTGACCCTGAGGGACCCCATAGGATAGTGTGGAACTGTCCCATAGACTTTCCAGGTTTGAAGAAGCAAACAACCAGTGGCTATGAACCATCAACCTTTCTGTTAGCAGGTGAGTACTTCAACCATTAGATCACCAGGATTGTTTACTTGAGGTGTAGAGGTTGGGATTTACAATATACATCTGCAAGGACACCATTCCATCCATAGCAGTACCTTAATGCTGCTGGCTTGAGGAGAGACCATTCAAAACATTTGTGCTTGGAAATGTTTTTTTGTTAGAAAGCAGCCTTATTACAAACTGAGGGTCTCCCACCATTGGTAATATGAGAGGCAATCTGTATATATTTAAGTGAATGAGTCTAATATTACCATCTTCGGTGTTTCTAAGTTAGAATATTAAGCCTATTACTCCTCAAGCAGTGATGACAGGCTCTGATGCCATTCACTGCTCTGTAAAAATGAAATCCATAAGGAACCGCTGGAATCGCCTGGAGTCTTAGGAAGCAGAATATGTTCACCACCCCTGTGGTGGTGGGGCGTGTGCTACAGTGTCCTCTTCACTTTACACCAGATTTGCAATGAGTCATTTTTCTGTGCCAGGGATGGGAGAGGCACCTCTCTCTATCTTCCGAGTCTAATCCTTTTCAAATCCAGCCTTATGTTTCCCATGAAGCCTCCCATGTGACTCCAGCCTCCAATAAGCAACCTTTTAAAACAATTATTCCCAGGCTGAGGACTATGAACTGGTGGGCCAGGGCTCGTGAAGCTGAGCAAAGGCAGGTGGGAAACTGGGAAGCGAACATTTAGGGTCTATAGTCAACCCCAAACTGACAAGCTCTGCCAGTTTACATTTTACACCAGTTCTGGATCCCTAGACAGATACTTTAAGAAGGGACTCTATGTTTAAATGTTTGAGAAGAACTGGCTTACCCTTTGGATAGATTCATTTAATGAATGACATAGATGTTTCTATATTCATTGTCCAAAAACATAGCCAGTAGTAATATCTATGTATTGAAAAGTAAAGTTAAATAAAAAGTTAAGTTTCCTACTCTCCATAGAAGGATTTCGTTCTTCACCCCCCACCCCCCCCTCCTTTCATGGCAGTGGACTTTAAGGTCTCCCCATGTGGAAGGGCAAGTTATACCACCTTCTTTTGTAAACACTCCAAAATACCTGGCTCTTTGGTACAGAAAGGATTTGGTCCGATCTGGTGCTGGCTTAGGATACAGAAAGACGCTTAAAATGATGGCTCAAACATAGTGGCAAGGATGGGGCCGAAAGTTGCCAGGGTGGTGCTTTGGAAAGACGGGCAGAATGGGAGTGGAGGGCTGAGCCTTTTTAACAGAGGTGCCTGGTCCTGGCTGTACAGGGCAGACAAGAGCTGCTGGAGCCTTCAGGCCAGTGATGCTGTTGTAGGGGTCCCAGGCCGCCAGTCTACCACTCACTGCTCTGAAACCTCAGAGAGATCTCCATCTGAGCCCTCTCTATGAAGCCAATGGTGTGGATGATGTTCCTGTTGATGAAGACACTGACATCTCCCGGGATGGCCCCAGGAATGGTCTGATCATGGACCTTGGCCTTCACACCACACTGCAGCCTTCCCTGGTCATAGCCACCACATTGTCACAGCTCACAGAGCAGATGAGGGCTGGGTGGAAGGAGCTGGCGATGCTCCCTCCAGAAGCTGCAGCATCACAACCAGTGGGAAGTTGTGTATCTCAAAGCACTAGATCCCTGTCCAGCTTCACAACCACGTCAGGGGCCAGAAGAACCTCTTTTGAGTTATTGCATATAATATGGTCTACTACACTGAGAATGGCAAATTGGAATGGGGTCACCTTCATCATCGCAAACAGGAATGGGGTCACATTCATCATCAAAAAGAACATTTCAAAATCTATCCAGAAGTACAATGCTATCTGTGATAGGATAATAGCCTTATGCATACAAGAAAGACTGGTTTATTTGACTATTATCCAAATTTATGTACCAACTACTAAAGCCTAAGATAATGAAATGGAGGAATTGGATCAATTTCTGCAGTCTGAAGTTGATTGAGCATATAATTAAGATGCATTAATAATAATGGGTGAGTGGAATACATTAGTTGAATTGTGACACCCTCCCCCAATACATAATGATGTAATGTGGATGTTACATAATGATCCCTCATGATCTGATTATTCAAGAATCTGAAAAAGGACTAAGAATGAAATGCAACACCTGATCTGATGTAAGAGCTGTTCACCGAGGATGTGGCCTACATCAGCTTTTGTCTTGTCTTGCTCCATGGTGTTGGTACCAGTTTTGTCTTGTCTTGCTCCATGGTGTTGGTACCAAGTCGTAACTGACCCTCCAGCAGGTTTTAAGAGGCAGTAAAGTGCACAAGCGTAGACTGCCTATCTTTCTCCAGAAGAGCAGCTAGTGGATCTGAACTATAGTGGATCTGATATTCCTTTGGGTAGGCAGTACTACTCCTTACCACTGAGCCAGATAAAAGGTGAGAGGAAGGGAACAGCCTCAGTATTCCTAAGACCAGGAGTGGAACATGTCCTTTAGATCTAGGTCCCTGTGCCGGGAAGCTCCTCAGCACAGGCGAATGCTGAGATGTACAGAGATCTCCAAGGAACTTCAGGGGACTCTGGTGATGTAATCGATCCAGCTTTGCACTGCTAACCCAAAGGCTGATCTTCTCTGGCCATTTCAGTCCTCCAGCAGCTCCAAGGAAAATGGTGGCAACAGTAAGTTTGAGTACAAGGAATGGCAAGCTTTAGAGCCTGCATAGAGAGAGAGCATTTTGAATTAATAGTTCTAGATTTAAATGATTAATTCCTGTCTGTTAAAGCCGTCCACTGGTGGGCTCTCAGTTATAGTGTTGTTGTGTATAACAGAGTCAAAACCAACCCATAGCTGACCCTCCAGCAGGTTTTCAGAGGCAGTTCATCACATGGGAGGAGATTGCCCATCCTTCCCCCACAGAGCAGCTGGTGGCTTTGAAACTTTGGGATTGCAGTACAGCTTCTTGCCACTATATGACCAGAGCCTCTAGATAAATAAAACAGAATGCAAAAGTTGGAAACAAAGAAGAAATATTGGTAGTTAGAAAATACTGCCTTGATGATGAATTGAGGCCAGATATCAGGAACAAGAATTTGTTCATTGGAAATATATTTAAAAAAAAAATACATGACCAGTATACACCTGGATCTTACAGGATGGAATACACAAGGATCCAATCCACCGTATCTATAGAAAGGGGTGGCAGAGAAGCACAAAATCATCAGCCAGAACAAGGCCAAAGACGATGGTACTGACAATCAATTGCTCCTGTGCAAGTTGAAGCTGAAGAAAATTAAAAACAAGTCCACACATACGATTGTACATAGGTTTGCTAAGAATGGGAGGCCACATAACAGCTTTAAGAACATGAACTTGCTACGTGACCTTCCTGGCTGGATTCAGTTCCCTCTTTGTATCAGGCTCTTTGGAGCCACATCAGTGGTTCCCATCATCTTATCTCCAAGGATCCCTATGATTGTTACTTTGTTCTCTGAGACCAACACCCATGTTTAAAATAAAATATTAAGTAATAATTGGCTTACTCTCACACTTTTGTTAACTGATACTATTTATAACTACTAATAAAAACCTTTGATTAGCATAAGATTATCAGAATTCTTATACTGAGTTGAAATAACCCCAACTCAAAATTTAGAAATCGGATGTTGCCATTAGCTGAATACCTTATCTCTAGTAACTGTGCAAATTCCATGTGGTGTCTGAAATGTTGACAATATCTTACTAATTGCTCTTCTTTGGTCCTGTTACTACCTTCTCTACCTTTAGAGTTTAAAGTTCCCTGCTTAGGTGTTCAAGATCATAGAAGACTTTCTAAAAGGGGATTCTAGTTAAAAGAGAGATAATACTCCAAAAAGTTCCATTTTGAAGTTTAAAATAAACTGAAAGAAGCCAGGATATGGTTTTTGTTCACGATGGTGCAGGATCAAGGTGAGAAAGAAAAACCTCTGTGGGAACTTCCAATTTGCAAGTACTGCCTCAACATTTGTGGAGGGAAGAGTGGAGACAGCCAAGGGGGGCAGCCCGGGTGCAGGAACAGCTCACAGGCCAGACCCTTGCATTCTCCAAAGCTAGATACACTGTCAGGCACATTGGTATTAGGAGAAGTTGGCAGGGGTGGGGGCTGGGAAGGAGTACTGTTCACTGCATAGTTCCCAGAGGCAAGACAGAGGAAATCTTGGAGAAAGGTCTAAAGGTGTGGCAGTAAAAGTTAAGGAAAAAAACAACTTCTCAGAGCCTGGAAATTTTGGTTTTGGGATCCAGAACTACTGTGATCTGGGGAACAAATATGATCCTAGAATTGTTATCTGCAGCCTGGACCTCTCCACGCTGCTGGGTAGACTAGATTTCAGCATCACAGATAGGAAGTGAAAGGCAGTTGCACTGTGTGCATCAGCAGAATCCATGCACTAGTTCCAGAAGAAGAATGATGGGATCCTCCTTCCTGGCAAACAAATTCTCTCCAAAAGGTCAATAAAAAGTGTTCAGTGAAGTGTAGGAAAAGAAGCAGCAGCCAAATGATTACATGTGCACATCTAGAATAGACAGAACTCCCTGTGTGGGAAACAAAATGTACAGTGTGAGTTCATTTTTAAAGTATGTACTGCACTGTTTTAAGACTACTAGCAATGATGGAGTAAAGGTATTGGAAAATTCTGCAATCAAGACTAAACAGCACAAAGTTACAAATAACAACAGCAACAAACCACCATTTCAGGGCTTTGGCAATCAAAGAGAATGCTTCATTATCCAGTGCTGCTACAACAGAAGTATAAGATGGCTTGAACAAATGGAAATGTATTTCTTCACAATTTAAAAAGCTAGAAGTCCTTAACCAGGGGACAGCTCGAGGGAGAGGCTTTCTCTCTGCCAGCTCAGGAGAAAAGTCTTTGTCTTTTCTGAGCTTCTGGGCCAAACAAGCTTTATGTGACTTGACATTGCTCACCTCAGAGGTTCCCTTTGTTCCCTTGCTTGCTTAATCTCTTTTGTATTTTAAAAAAAAATGATTAGTTTAAATCATGTTCTACACAAACTCTGTCTCATTAACAAAACAAAGACAAAATAAAATCCTCCAAAGAATTATAACCAGAGGCACAGAGGTCAGGATTTACATACAGTACATTTGGGGAGGACGGAAGAATTCAATCCCTAATAGGGGAACAGCAAATTGAGAAACGTGTGTTCATTGAAAACTACTATCATTTTTTATGAAAGTGATGAGAGTCTGCTACCTTCATCCCTTCAGCTGCATTCTCATCTCTGTACTTGGTGTAATTTTACCGTAGCAGGAACGGCCATGAAAATGGGCAGCTTCACTTTCAGTTGTTGTTGCTATTGTGTCCTATGATGCTGGAATTGACCCATAGCTGACCGTGCAGCAGGTTTTCAGAGGCAGTAAATTGGAAGGCAACAGCTAATCTTAATCCCGCACAGCAGCTGGTGGAGTCGAACTGTGCACCTTTGGGTTGGCAGCGCAATTCCTTACCATTTAAGTGCTCCCTTTACTGTCAGTTGTGCACTATCAAGTCAGAACTGACCCATAGTTGATCATTCCATGGATTTTCAGAGGCAATTACTCATACACGGGCAGAGATTGCGCATCTTTCTGGTGGATTTGAACCACATGCCTTCAGGAGTCTTACTACTAGGCCACGTGGAAAGGGAGGTGGATTTGATTTGGAGCTGCTGTTGTTATGTGCCATCGAGTTGCCTGTGACTCATAGCAACCCTATGTACAACAGCCCTAAACCCTGCTCTATCCTGTGCCAATCTCAATGCCTCCAACACAACTTCTCCCATGAATCATTCCATCTCATTGTGGGTCTTCCTCTCTTGTGCTGTCCCTCAACCCTCCAAGCATGATGTCCCTCTCCAAGGACTGGTCCCTGCTTACAACATGTCCAAAGTATATCAGACGAAGCTTCAGAATCCTTGACTACAAGGAGCAGCCTGGTTTCACCCTCTCCAGGATGAACCTGTATATTCTCTTAGCAGTCCAGGGTACATTCAATACTCTTCTCCAGCACCACAGCTCAAAGGCATCAATTTTCCTTCTATCCTCCCTAGTCATTGTCCAACTCTCTGATGCATAGCAAGTGATTGCAAAGACCATGGTCTGTATCAGATGCACCTTAGTCTCCAGAGAGACACCATTGCTCTTCAGTACTTTGGAGAGGTCCCTAATAGCAGACTTTCCCATTGCAATACTTCTTTTAACTTCCTGGCTGCAGGTGCCAAGAGTATTGATTGTGGAGCCAAGCAAACTAAAGCTGTGAACAATCTCAATCTCTTCACCCTTTCTCACAATGCCGCCAATAAGCTGAATGGTGAGAATCTTTGTTTTCTTGATATTGAGCAGAAGGTGAAAACCCATACTCAGGGGTTTCAGTAAAAATGGTCAATTTAGTAGGAATTGAAAAGGAGAAACCAGCTTTGCCAGGATTCTGTCTAACCAGAAATTTAATGGCAAAAATCTTAGAAATGAGAAAGAAACATTATTACTAGGTTGCACTGAGCCTACTATAGCTCATAGCAACCTTAGGCACAACAGAGTTGAATGCTGTGCTATGTTGAGAGAGCCATATATCTCTGGGTGCCCAGGAAAGTGCACATATGCAGGAAACTCAAGAGCGCCTGAAGAAAAGGGAAGCCAAGGCACACTTGACAATGAGTCAATAAATTGGTGACTGAAAAATATAGTAGCTGAAATTTTTAAAAAAATATTTGAGGAGATCAAAGCAAATCTTATTCAATCTCAACAGCAGAAAGGAAAAAGATTGAAGAAACTCCAAACAAACAAAAACCCAGAGCCCCAGAGACTAGTGAGGATAACAGCAAGTGTACTATCACACGTGTAGAGGGAGAACAGAGGAGATATGAGAAGAAGAAAATGGTGGGAAAATACTTCAATGACATAATGATTGAACACTACCAAACTTGATGAAAAACATCAACCTACAAAACTAAGAAGTTTAACAAGTTCCAAGCAAGATAAGCACAAAGAGATCCACATATTGACATACAGTAAATAGTCAAACATTTGCAAGTCAAAGGCAAGGGAAAATTCTTGAAAACATCAAGAAGGGGGGAAAACGAAAAGAATTGCTGATGTCAGATGAATTGTGACTAAAATCAGAGAATACCAGAAGTATATCTATTTGTGCTTTATTGACTATGCAATGACATTTGACTGTGTAAATCATGGCAAGCTATGGCTAATATTTTGAAGAATGAAAATTCTTAGACACTCAGTTGGGTTCATGTGAAACTTATATCTAGACCAAGAAGCTGTTGCCCAAATAAAGGAAGAAACACTAATGGTTTAAAATCAAGAAACATGTGCATCAGGGCTGTATCCTTTCTCCATAACTATTCAATTTGTTTGCAGAGCAAATAATTCATGAAGCTTGACTTCATGATAAAAAAGAATGTGGCATCAGGGTTGAAGGAAGACTCACTATTTCCATTATGCAGATGACACAACCTGACTTGCTAAAAGTGAGAGGACCTGAAGGGTTTACTGCAGAGGACCAAGGACCACAGCCTTCAATGTGGATTATATCTCAACAGCAAGAAGATAAAAATAATCACCACCAGACCAATAAACATGATAGATGAAAAAAAGATTCAAGTTGTCAATGATTTCATCTTACTTAGGTCTAAAACAACACCCTGGGTACCAGCCAGAAGTCAAGACATCAGGACACATATTGCACTGGGAAAGTCAGCTGTCAAAGGGACCTACCCAAAGTCCTGAAGAACAATAATGTCAGTTTAAAGACTATGGTGTGCCTAATTCAAGACATTGAATCATTTTCAGTCATTTTCCATGCACCTGAGATCTAGACAATGAATAAGAAAGACAGAAGAATAACTGATGTCTTTGAGTTGTGATGTTGAAGGCAGGTCAGAGATGATAAGAAAGCACAGGATAGGCCTGCACTTCTGTGTTATTCATCAAGTTGCTCTGAGTTGTACTTGACTCTACAGCACCCAACAGCAAGAACATAGTGCAACAGGAACACATTCATGTCTGACTTCTTGTCTAAAACTATGGAGGCAAAAAGAATAAGTAGCATGGAAAATATAGACAATGTGCTAACAGAAAAAAAGGCTCAAAACAAAAAAACCCTGTCAACCAAGAAAATGTTAAATACTAAAATGATCCTTTAATAATGAAGATAAACCTACAACCAGCAAAGAATAAATTAGATGAATGGGACCTTTTAGCAA
>NW_006399752.1:26208182-26224942 GCF_000299155.1 Elephantulus edwardii
TTTAACAGAGCAGCAAACAACAAATGCTGGTGAGGTTGTGGAGAAATTGGAACCCCTATTTACTGCTGGTGGGAGTGTAAAATGGTACAATCATTATGGAAGGCAATATGGAGCTTTCTCAAAAAGTTGGAACTAGAAATACGATTTGACCCAGCAATTCCACTACTGGGAATATACCCTAAAGAAACCAGAACAGCTGCCCAGATAAATGCACACCCATGTTTACTGCTGCATTGTTCACAATAACAAAGAGATGGAAATAACCCAAGTGCCCATCAACAAATGGATAGAGAAGCTGTGCTGCATTCATACTATAGGATACTACACAGCACTGAAAAACAAGGAACTCATAAAATATTATACAAAACTAGTGATCTTAAAAAAAAAATTAGTGATCTTGGAGGACATTATGTTGAGTCAAATATCTCAGGCACAAAAGAACAAATACTGCATAATGCCACCGTTATAAAACAGGACTGACATGGGTGTTGGAGGAAAACTAAGAAAAGAGAGGATAAATAATATACACCGCATTGCAACAGACAAGGGAAAGAACTGTTTAAAATGAATATATGATTAGGTATTATTTGCATGACAACAGTCCAGAACAAGAGGTTCATAGCAAAGTGGACTGAGGGGGTGAGGCAGAAATTGTACAACAATGAAATAATTTTTCTTAAAAAGTGAATTGGGGGAGGAGGAAGGGAAGAAAATGTGCAACAATGAATGAATGGAAATCCAAGTTGTCAGTAAACTTTCATTATAATCTCAATTTAAAAACGAAAAAAAAAGGAAGATAAAATAAAAATATTCCCAGATAAGCAAAAGCAGAAAAGCTGTTGCTAGCATTAAGTTCTTAAGGCTCAAAGTTAGTAAAAGCAACAGCAGTTGTTCATGATTGTAATTCAAATCTAAAGAAGAATCTAAACCTAAATCTAGATTATAGTAGACATCTCTTCTGAGGGTCGCATGGAGCTGCTGCTGATTTGAGGGCAGTCTTTAGAAGTCACCACCATGGCAGAAGACAGTAAGACCAAAATTAAGAACTACTGTACTGTTCTGTTTGATAGCTACTTCCCCAACCAGAACCAAACCAGGAACTGATGGCAGAACTACCTGGATTCCCACTGCAGTGAGAAGGCAATGACTGCCCTGTGTGTGGGTGGCCTCAGCGTGTGTATAAGTCCCTCTGCTCTGCGTCTGGGGGACCAGCCTGGGATGACTGCTGGGAAGAGAGTATATTCCTTGGGAAGATTGACTGGCCCACCTCATCTCTCTGCTGGAATCTTGAATTATGATTTAAATAATAATAAAAATTTACTGGAAAACCGTTAAAAAATTCCTTTTCATTCTTTCATCTCAACAATAGGTCCATGGCAGGCACTATTCTAGGCACTGGAGATCACAATGCTGAACAGAATAGACACTCTATTCCCAGCTTTCCTTCTCTAAGGGAGTTGACATTCTAGAGGATCTAAATTCTACCCTTGGGTATGTTAATAACTGGTTGTGTGGCTTTAGAATCTCCAATTTTATGCTTTCTTGTTATTGGTTATGTGCTGTAAAGTTAACTATGATTCTAAGCAACCCTATGTACTATAGCTCTGAATCCTGCTCTATCCTGAGCCAATCTCACTGTTTCTGATAAATTTATCCTTATTACTTCACTTATTGTTTCAATTCATCTCATCTGGGTCTTCCTGTCCTATGGTGTCCCTCGATCCTTCCAAACATGATGTCTTTCTCCAAACACTAGTCCCTCCTGGATACATACCCAAAGTATGTGAGATGGAGTCCTTGCCTCCAAGGAGCATCTTGGTTTTGTCCTCTCCTGGATAGACTTGTTTGTTCTCTTGGTGGTCAATGGTATATGTTCAAAACTCTTTGCCAGCACTACAACTCAAATTCTTCTTCTGTCATCCTTGGTCATTGTCCAGTGCTCTGTGTAGCAAGTAATTATAAAGATCAGGGCCTGGATCAGGCACACCTTAGTCTTTAGACTGCCATCTTTGCTCTTTAAGTACTCTGGAAAGGTCCCTGACAGCAGATTTTCCTAATACAATTCTTCATTTGATTTCCTGACTGCTTGTGCCAAGAGTATTGACTGTGGAACCAAGCAAGCGGAAATTGTTAACCAAGCTCAATTTTTTTCCCCATCTATCATGATGCTGCCAATTGGCCCAGTGGTGAGAATCTTCATTTTCTTGCTATTGAGCTTCAGTCCATATTGCAATGTACAATTCTTGACCTTCTGCAGCAAATGCTTCAGGTCCTCCTCAGTTTTAGCAAGTAAGGTTGTGTCATCTTTATAATGCAAGTTGTTGATGAGTTTTCCTCTAATCCTGATGTCACATTCCTCCTGTAAAGTCTAGCCTCTTGAATGATCTGTTCTGTATACAGACTGAAAAAGTATGGAGACAAGACATACCCTTGACACAACTTTTTTCTGATTTTAAATGATGCAGCATTTCCTCACTCTGTTTTGATGACCACTGCCTGGTCCAAGTACAGGTTTTGCATGAGCAGAGTCAAGTGTTCTGGAATTCCCATTCTTTTCAGTGTTAGCCACAGTTTACTGTGATCCACACAAATACCTTTGCCTAGTCGATGAAACACAGACATTCCTCTGACTCTGGTACTCTCTGCTTTTGACCAAGATCCATCCAACATTTGCAATGATGTTCCGAGTGCCAGGGCCTCTTTTAAACCCAGCTTGTATTGCTGGTATTTTTCAGTCAATGTACTGTTTCAATCACTTTTTGGACAATCTTCAGCAGGATTTTGCTTGTTTGTTATATTAGTGATATTGTTCTATAATTTTCACACTTTGTAGGATCACCAATTTTTGGAATGGGAATAAAAACTTTATCTCTTGCAGTCAGTTGATCAGGTGGTTGTCCTTCATATTTCCTGGCACAGCCAGGTGAGCACTTCCAGGGCTGCATTTTTTTTAAAAAAATATGTCAGTTGGTATTTTATCAATTCCTGGGGCTTTGTTTTTTGCCAATTCCTTCAGAGCAGCTTGAACTTCTTCCTTCATCATTTCCTCTCAAATGTAAGTTGTTTTATGAAATACTTTTGTGGTTGGCCAGTTCTTTTTAGTATAGTGCTTCTGTGCTCTTCTTCCATCTTCTTTTGATGCTTGCTGGAAATTCATTATTGTGCCCACAGTATCCTAGGTATTGCAACTTGAGGCTTGAATTTGTTCTTCAGTTCCTTCAGCTTAAGAATTGCTGAGCGAGTTCAACTCTTTTGATTTTCCAACTCTAGCTCTCTGCACATTTCATTATAATACTTTGCATTGTCTTCCCAAGCTGCCCTTTGATTCAGTTCCTCAACTTCTTGATTTGCCTTGGCTTCTTGATGTGCTAGTGTAATATTCAATATCTTCTGACATCCATTTTGGTCTTTTCTTCTTCTTCTTTTGTGTTTGTAAAGACCATTTGTATTCTTCATGGATGTCTTGATATCCTCCACAGCCCATCTGGCCTTCACTCATGAGTGTTCAAAGCCTCAAATCTGTTCCTAAAATGTTTTAATTCAGGTGGAATAGACGCAATGTTAAATTGCTTTGCCATCTAAAACAGGAGCTAGCCTAATCTAAGATCTCACACAGCTCTGGCAGTTTACTCTGATTTTAAAAGTTCAGTAAAGTATAGGAGAAAAGGTCCTGTATTAGTTTTCTATCTGCATAGCAACTTACCACCAGTATAGTAGCTTGAACGATACAAGTTTGTTATGTTACAGTGTGAGAAGTCAAGTCTGACCCATGTTCTCATTGGATTGGATCAGTAAGCTGTGTCCTGTCTGAGGCTCTAGGTGAGAAACCTGTCCACATGGCCTTGTTCCTTCTTCAAAGTAAAAACTTGTGAGTTGAGTTCTCATACTACATCCCTCTGACCTCCTCTTTTGCTTCCCTTTTAAAAGGAATTTATGATTACCTTGGACTCACCTACTTAGTCTGGAACAACCTCCCTATGGTCAGAGGGTTCTGATTAGCAAGCTCAATTCCCCTTCGAATGTAGCGTAACATAGACACAGGCTCTGGGAACTAGGGGTGGACATCACTAGGTCCATTATTCTGCCCACTGCAGATGCTAAATAAGCAACATGTGCCAGCAGTTCTCTGATAGTTTAACTTTACAAACTATTTAAACAACCTGTCCTGGTTATCTATTTCTGTGAAAGCATGCTCAAACATACTTGGCTAAGAGGGCAAAAACTGTTTCTTTTCTTCACAAATTTCACACCTCTGCTCCATATGATAGCTGTGGTAGCTCAACTAGGATTGAAGAACCCACTTCCAAAAGGCTCACTCACAGGACTGACAATTTGATGCTGGCTGTCAGTTGAGAACTTGTCCAGGGTTATGAGTCAAGGTCCTGTCTTCTTTTCCACATAGGCCACTCCTTGTGACTGCTTGAGCTTCCTAACAGCATGGCAGTGGGTTATAAATGTAGCCTCAGCTGTAAAGCTTCCTATGACCCTGTACTGTCATAACCAACACAGTCCCTTAGATGAGTCACTAAAGCTAGCCCAGATTCAAAGAAGTTATTTCTCCAAGGAATTAAAGGTACCTCTTTGGGCATGTTGTTAGAAATGGGTATTCCTTGGAAAGGATGATCATGCTAGGAAAGGTAGAACATCAGCAAAAGAGAGGAAGACCCTCAGTGAAATGATCTGACACAGTGACTGCAGCAATGGGCTCAAGTATGCCCGAGATAATGAGAATGGTGCAGGACAGGACAGGGTTCAGATCTGTTGTTCATAGGGTGGCTATGAGTCGTACTCAGTTTGACAGTACATATCACCAAGAACTCAGTGGAAGAAGTCCTGAACAAGTTATGGTCAGCTTTAATCTACTATTACACAAACATAAACAAACAACTAACAGAACATTATGGTATTTTATTCTGCCAAATTGTTGTTTTTGTTTTGTGCCATCAAGTTGCCAGTGACCCAATGTACAACAGCTCTAAAGCTCGTCCTGTCCTGAACCAGTCTCACTGACTCAACACAACTAATCCCATTGTGCATTCAACGTGTCAGTCCATCTCATTCTGGTATTCCTTTCCTGTGCTGTCCCTTCACCCTTCCAAGCATGATATCCTTCTCCAAGGACAAGTCCCTCCTGGCCATGCACCCAAAGTATGTGAGATGGAGCTTCAAAATCCTAGCCTCCAAGGAGATATTTGTTTTCACCTTCTCCAACCAAGAACACTAAAAAAAACACAGTTGCACCTACAACCAGGAGAAGATAAAATAGATGAATGGGATCTTCTAAGAATCAAATCCCTATGCACATCCAAAAACTTCTAAAACAGGGTAAAAAGGGAAGCCACAGATTGGGAAAAAGTATTTGGTAATGACATATCAGATAAGGGACTTATGTCCAGAATTTATAAAATACTTGAGACTACAACAAGATAAAGGTACATAATCCAATCTAAAAATGGGCACAGGATATGAACAGACACTTCACCAAAGAAGACATTCAGATGGCCAACAGACACATGAACAAATGTTCAAAATCCCTGGCTCTAAGAGAGATACAAATTAAAACAACTATGAGATATCATCTCACCACAGTCAGAATAGCAAAATTTAACAGAACAGCAAGCAACAAATGCTGGTGAGGTTGTGGAGAAACTGGAACCCTTTATTCACTGTTGGTGGGAGTGTAAAATGGTGCAACTACTGTGGAAGGCGGTATGGCGCTTTCTCAAAAAGTTGCAAATAGAGATACCATTTGACCCAGCAATTCCACTACTGGGAATATACCCTAAAGAGACCATAAATGACATCCAAGTGGATATATGCATACCCAGGTTTATTGCGGCTTTGTTCAGAATAGCAAGGAGTTGGAAACAACCTAAGTGCCTATCAACAAACGAATCAATAGAGAAACTGTGGTATATTCACACAATGGAATACTATGCTGCATTGAAAAACAAGGAACTCATGCAATATTATTCAAAATGAGTGACACTGGAGGACATTATGCTGAGTGAAATATTTCAGTCACAAAAGGACAAATACTGTATAGTGCCACTGTTGTAAAACAAGACTGACATTGGGGTTGAGGTTGAGGGGAGACTGAGAAAGATGGGTTCAATAATGTGTACTGCATTGGAACAAATGAGGGAGAAAACTGTTTAAAAGTGATATGTGATTAGGTATTATTGTCATGACAGGTGTCTAGAATGAAGCCTACATGGTGGAGTGGACCTGGGGGAGGGTTTGTAAAACAATGAAAGACTTTTTCTTTTACTTTTCCAAGAGGGTAGTGTACTTGAGGGGAGGGTTGGGAGGGAGAAAAGGGCAACAATGAGTGAATGGAAATAAAAAAAAAAACAGTTGCAAAAATTGTATCATCTGAAATCATATTATTGCACCTTTTTTTGAAAGACAAATAGTACCCTTTCTCCAGAAGAGATAAATAAGGTAGAAAGAGCATAATCTTATGCAACAAATGACAGTTCTTTAAATTTAACGCTTAGTTTAATGATAAATCTGCTATGTTATACTTATTTTTCCTCCTTTCAGCTCAGTTGGAAAACTAGGACACATTTCGATGACCTTGGGAAACCACCAGGCATTGAGAAATCACCAGGCATAGTGTGAGTACCTCTGTGGTTCAGAGCAGTTCACAGCCACCCCCATGAACCGGTTTGCAGCCAAACTATCTGCAAACCCCACACCCTGCCGACTTCAGAATCTCACTTGCCTGCTATTTCCAGTCACAGTGTCTGCCAAGAGGCTGTAGGCAGAAGGGTCTACCTGCTATGCAGGGCTGCCTCAGGACCACCATGCTGAGGCTTTTTCCTGCCAGTGCCAGGCTCTCTGGACCCAGTTTGGGCCTCTTCCAGCATGCCTTCAGCTCAGTATCTGGGGCTATTCTAACTGCTGACCCAGGCAAATGTCTGTGATGCCTGATTCACTGGGAAGGAAGCATGCTCAAGAGTCCCATAACCACCCCACCTGCGTCTGTCAGAATCCTTGTGTGAGGTTCTTCCATCACCAGCCCCCACCCTCACTGAAATTCAGAAACCTCTTCTGTTCCATAAAGCCTCTATGCCACCAGTGAGAAGGTTGGGCTAGACCCAAGAAGGGACACCAAGACCAAGAATGTAGAGAGATCGCTAACCAGATCCACATTGAATTTCACTGCCTCCAGCTAAACCCAGGAAGGGCACCATGCATCAATACATAGTTTCTTGAAAGAATGACTGAGGAATTATATGCTGATGGTCACCTACTTCAATGGTTGAAGATTAATGTCTTAAGTGTCTCTGAGGAACATGCCAGACAGAAGGAACAGGATAGAGGCTGAACCAGGGAGAATCAAACACGGGATTGATTCCCTTCCCTTTCCAAGACTTCAGCATTTCAGAGAAGTGGGGAAGCAAATTCCTACGCTACCATCACATAACAAATGTCAAAAGTGGAACATTGCTAAAATTCTTGGAGCAGAGGGAGGATCCAGGATTCTAGCCTACCTCTTTTAAGCAAAGTAGTTCTCTCTGTGCAAAATGACCTCAAAATACACCTTCATTTAACTTAAGATACTAATGATGGAACAAAAGGACAAACTAGAAACCAGAGACAATAGTCTGAGTTTTGGAAAAGCATCTTGATTTTAACGACAAGTGTGGCAATGGGCCTCTCTTCTGGGGGGAGAGTCTGTCCCTCAGGGTTTCCCTGTAATTCTGATACTGAACCATAAGTTTCCTTATCTGGAGTGTTTTCAGCAAGGTTGGAGGGGATGGTCCCCCACCTGGTGGGGCATCAGAGAAGCAGATCAGTCAGAGCCTGGACAGGCACAGAGACCTGGGTTTGGAATGAGCACAAAGAGCCAAGTCAAAAGTCCACGAAGCTCATCCTCCATAATGGGCCTAATTAGGAACATTACACACAAGGCAGGGAAACAATTTACACAGACTCCAGCATGAGCTCATGGCAATAGAGTTGTTTGTTTTTCAACCCTGAGGCTATAGACACACACGCCTCAAAACCAAATAATACATATGTGTTTTAAAGGCTGATATTTTCAGACACTAGAAAAATGTGGCAGTAGCAATATGTTGCAGCAGAACAGCCTCAGTGCCAACTTTTCCCCCAACACTGGCATTTACCTTCCCAGTTGTCTGTCTTGGTGAGTGCTAGGATTTTGTTAGTGTCTTAATATCTCAGAAATAAAATTTACAACCTGCCCGTTCACCTTCTTTCTTACACAACTTTGAAATGTAAACAACTTTTTTGTTTATCCCATGTCTTTTTTCACCAGGCAGAGCTTGATGATGTTTCCTTTGCTGAACTGAGCAGACATTAGAATGCATTTCTGTTTGCCAGCAATGCTGTGCCTGGGGAAGAAGTCAAGGCAGCGTGTTACTGAGAATTGACAATGATATTACTTAACTGGTGCTAGGGAAACCAAGATGAAAGACAAAGACAATAAACCTCTGCATCACTTACAGTTTACCATGAGCACTACCCCTTCTCTGTCTTCATCTGGAACCTGAAACATAGAAATTCCTCTGGTACTCTTTGCTTTTGGCTAAGATCCATCCAACATTGGAGATAATGTCTCTAGTGTCACGGACTCTTCTAAATTCAGCTTGTGTTTCTGGTAGTTGTCTGTCAATGTACCATTTCAATTGCTTTAAGATAATCTTCAGCAGGATTTTGCTCATATTTGACATAAGTGATTTTGGTTGATAATGTCCACACTGCTAGGTCATCCTTTTTTGGGGGGAGGAGATGGGAATAAATATAAAACTCTTCCAATCAGTTGGCCAGGAAGTTGTCCTTCAAGATTTCTTGGCCCAACCTGGTAAGCACATTTAGGGAAGCATCTGTTTGTTGGAACGTGTCAATTGGTATTCCATCAATTCCTAGGGCTTTGTTGGTTTTTAAAAATTTTTTTATTTTATTAATTTTAATGAATGTTTACAGAGATTTTGGATTTCCATTCATTCAGTCATTGTTGCATTTTTCTCCCTGCCCACCCCTCCCCACCCAGTTCACTCTTCTCTTTGAAAAGTAAAAGAAAAATTCTTTCATTGGTATACAATTCGCCCCCCTCCCCCTGCAGTACACTCCACTATGCAGCCTTCATTCCGGACTCTTGTCATGACCATAATGCCCAATCGTATATCGCTTTGTTTCTTGCCAGTTCTTTCAGAACAGCTTGAACTTCCTCCTTTATCATCATTGCTTCTTAATCATATGTTGTTTCATTAAATTCTTCTGTGTTAGCCAATTCTTTTTGGTAGAGTGACTCTGTGTACTCCTTCTATCTTCTTTTAATGCTTCCTGGATCATTCAACATTCTGCCCATTGTATCCTTAAATATTGAAACTTGAGGCTTGAATTTATTCTTCAGTTCCTTCACCTTAAAAAACGCCAAGCAAGTTTGGTCTTTTTGACTTTTCAACTCCAGCTTTTTGCACATTTCATTATAATACTTTGCTTTATCTTCCTGAGAGGCTCTTTGAGATATTCCGTTCATCTCCTTAACTTCCTGCTTTCATCCTTTTGCTTTGTATTCTGGACACTCTAGTGCAATATTCAGAGTCTCTTCTGACATCTATCTTGGTCTTTTCTTCCTCCTCTGTCTTTGTAATGACCTTTTCCTTTTTCTTTCTACTCCCTGTTTGGTCTAGTGAAGAGGATGCCTCCATCTTGGCTTTGGAAGATACCTAGGGAGTGTCAACCAAGTCCACAGCTTCATTACAACCTCCCCAAGCCTTTTCCTCTCTTTTCTGCCCTCTTCTTCCTGTTCCCTAGTGCACATGGGAACTTGCCATCAAGTCAATTCCTGCTCATAGTGACCCCATGTGTTACAGAGTGGAATTGTTCCATAGAGTTGTCTTGGCTTTAATCTTTAAGAAAACAGAATTCCAGGTGTGTTTCTTCTGAAGTTCTGCTGTATGGGTTTGAACTAGTAAACTTTAGGCTATCAGACAATAGCAAACCATTTCTGCCACTCAGCAACCTGGGAAAAAGAACAGTGGTAGATAAGTGAATACTGTGTTATTCCATATTACTGAGTTTGAATATTGGCTCTGTGCATGGGACCTCAGGCCAGCCAGTTCCTAACCTCCTTAGAGCCTACTGGAAGATGAGGTCATGCTGGTTTCTTCTTCATGGTATTGTTAAAGGACTGAAATGAGACACTGTATGTGAAGGACCAAATATAGAGAAGAATTGAGTAAATGATTCCTATTCTTATCATTAACATTCTCACAGCTTCCTAGGTTTTCTTGATGACTACATCATGCTTCTGAAGCAGAGGTCTGTGGGCAACGAGGAGGCAAGGTTAGGTGGGAATCAAGAGGCCTGGAGTAGAGCTCTTTGTGCTCATTCCAATGATATGGAATAGTCATTAACAGACAATGGCGAGGGCAGCTGTGACCCCGCTGCGGGTCCTGAAGCCTGGAGCAGAGGTCCTTCATTTCTCATATTTTGGACATGAAGCTAGATAAGTCTATTCCTTGGAAATGGACTTCATGTTTGGAAAGATGGAGGACCAGTGCAGGAGAAAGAAAAACTCCAACTAGATGGACTAACTCAGTGATGATAGCAATAGGCTTAAGTGTGTCAGAGATGATGAGGATTGCACAGGCCCGGACAGGGTCCAGGTCTGTTGTTCAGTTGCTCTGAGTTGTGCTTGACCTTTTTTTTCCTCCTCGGCAAAGCATTTTACTTTTGCTGGAGACTGCTTGGGCAGACCTAAGTCTGACCAACAAGTACACAGGCGGGCTCAGGTTTTATCCCGGATGCAAAAGCTAAGTCTGTGTCTCACTCTATTGGTCAAGGGTTTCGACCTCTCAATCTTGCTCCTACCTGGTTTGCTAGTTTTAACTGAACTTGAAAGGAGAGGGCTAGGGCTTGAGGAAGTTTGGAATGTCTTTGTTTTGGAGGATCATAGTGTACCACGAACTGGCTTTGGTTGGTTCATAAGAAGAGTATAAGGACGAGGGAATTTCTCTTAAAAATTTCCAGAAAAGAATTTTTGCTTTACTTTTAACTTCACCTTGTAACTTAAAAAAAAAATTCACTCATTGTTGCACATTTTCTTCTTTACCCCTCCCTACACTCTCTCCCCAAGCCCACTTTGTAATGCACTTCTTGTTTCAGATTATTGTCATATAATACCTAATTTCCTATTTCAAGCTATTCTTCCTCTCATCTGTTCCAGTGCAGTGTTCATTATCTATCCACTCTTTTCCTATTTTCCCCCCAACCCCTCCATTTCAGTCCTACTTTAGAAGACAGGTGTTACACAGTATTTGTCCTTTTTGTGACCGAGATATTTCACATAGCATAATATCTTCCAGGCTCACTCATGTTGCATAATGTTTTACGAGTTGTTTTTCAATGTTATGTAATATTCCAATATATGAATCTACCATAGTTCTCTATCCATTCATCTGTTAATGGGCACTTGGGTTGCTTTCATTTCTTTGCTATTTTGAATAATATAGCACAAAACATGGGTGTGCACACTTCTCTTAAGTCATGGCTATGGTTTCTTTAGTGTATATTCCCAGTAGTGGAATTGCTGGGTCAAATGGTACTTCTATTTCCAACTTTTTTGAGAAAGTGCTAGACTGCCTTCCATAGTGGCTGTACCGTTTTACATTCCCACCAGCAGTAAATAAGGGTTCTGATCTCTTCACCACCTTGCCAGCATTTGTTGTTTGCTAAACGGTTGAACTTTGCAATTATTGCTGCAGTGAGGTGGTTTTTAAATTTACTCTGATAGCTATGGATTTTGAACATTTCTTCATATGTTTGTTTGCCATCTCTTCTTTGGTGAAATGTATATTCATATCTTGTGCCCATTTTGTGATTGGTTTGTTGAGTCATACTTGACGGCACCTAACATCAACATCAACAACATGTTTAGAATGTAGAGCATCAGCAAGGGAAAGGAAGGAAACAAAGATGGATTGATACAGTGACTTTAACTACGGGATTAAGCACAGCAGAAATTGTGGGGCTGGCTCAAGATTGGGTCCGGTTTCAGCACACTGTACACAGGGTAGCCATGAGTTGGAATCTTCTGGATGACACCTAAAAACAATAATCCATAGTGAAAGTGTGATGATGCAGGAAGCAATGGACTGAATTGTGTCACACAAAAATACATGCATATAAATGGTGGAATGTTGAAGCTATGCAATGGTTCCCTATGATCTGATAAAGCAAGTAGTTGTATGATTTAGCCTATTCCCATTACAACTCTAGTCAGATGTAAGGGAACGCCCTTTAATGCAACCTGTAATGTCTTTTATTTTACTAAAGATAAGGGGGAAGAAAGCAAGCAAGAAGGAGTAAACTCTTAGTATCTCCAAGAAATAATTCTTAGGAGTGGAGTATGTCTTTTTGGAACCTGAACTCTGCTCAACAAAGCTCCTTGATACCAGAGAATGAAGAATAGGTAGATGTTACCAGAGAACATGAAGCCTACAGATGCTGAAAGAGATAGAGCTTTTCTCCATAAGTGACAGAGAAAGAGGGTCTTCCCCTAGAGCTTTCATCCTCAGTTTGGACATTTAGCCTCCTAAGCTTCAAGAGAAAGGCATGCAGTTTGAATCCATCAAATACTCCTCAGAAGAAAGATGGTCAATTTCCTCCTGTGCAATTTACTGTCTCTGAAAATCCACTGGAGGGTTAACAATGAGTCATTTCTAACTGGACAGTACATAATAATGACAAACTACAGGAGTAGATTTCTTTGTTAAAGCAATCCATTTGTGCTATCTCTATTATAGCATCATTGTTATTGTTGTTGACCAACTGACTAGAAGCAATTTGTATTTTTCCCGGAAGAGGAGAGCCACAGAATGTGGAAATCATAAAATATACCATTAATACCACATGCAAGAAAAAAATATTACTGAATATCATCCAAAAATGGCTAGAACAGTACCTTGAAAGAGAACTACCAGAAGTTCAAGCTGGGTTTTGAAGAGGCCATGGCACAAGGAACATCACTGCTGATGTCAGATGGATCTTGGCTAAAAGCAGAGACTACCAGAAGAATGTCTGAGTGTTTTTGACTATGTAAAGGCACTTGGCTGTATGACTCATAACAAATTATGGCTAACAGTGAGAAGAATGGGAATCCCAGAACACTGTAATGTGATCATGCAAAACCTAGACTTATACCAAAAGAACAAGGGAATACTACATGGTTTAAAATCAAGAAAGTGTGCATCAGGGTTGTACCTGTTCTCCATGCTTATTCACTTTGTATTCTGAGAAAACAATTCAAGAAGTTGGACTTTATGAAGAAGAATGTGTCATCAGGATTGTAGAAAGACTCATCAGCAAACTCCATTATGCATATGACATAACTTTGGTTACTGAAAATGCAGAGGACCTGAAGCACTTATTGTCAAAGATCAAGGACTATATCCTTCAATATGGGTTGCATTTCAACACCAAGAAGACAAAAATCCTCACCACTGGACCAATAGGCAACATCATGATTGAGAAAAGATCAAAGCTGTCAATGATTTTATCTTACTTAATCCACAATCAACATCCTTGGTATTAGCAGTCAAGATATCAGATGTCTTGCATTGGGAAACTCTGTTATCAGGGACCTCTCCAAAGTCCTGAAGAGCACTAATGTCAGTTTAAGGACCAAAGTGTGCCTGATTCAAGACCTAGTCTTTCAATCACCTGCTATGCCTCTCAGAGCTACACTGACAGAAGAAGAATTGATGCCTTTGTGTTGTGGTGTTGGAGAAGGATACTGAATATTGCATGGACAATCTAATGAACAAATAGATATGTCTTAGATAAAATACCGCCACAGTGGTATTTAGAGGCAAGGATGGTGAGGCTTTGTGTCACATACTTTGGGAATTTTGTTAGGAGAGGCTATTCCTTGAAAGAGACATCATGCTTGGAAAGTTAGTTGGTCTGCAAAAGATAGGATGACCTTCAAAGAGATGGACTGACACAGCCACTGCAACAATAGGCTCATGTATGTCAGCAATTATGAGGATGGGACAGGATGGGGCAGCATTCAGAAGTGCTGTTCATAGGGTTGCTGTGATTCATACTCAATTAATGGCACGTAACAATAACAATCTATGGTGTGGAGACCCCATTATCCTCTGTTTTAGTTATAGCAGAGGATAATATTGTTAGGTGCTGTCGAGTACAACTCATAGATACCCTGTGAACAAAAGATCTGAACCCCGTCCTGTCCTGCAGCATCCTCACACTTTCTGACACACAAGAGCCCATTGCAGCAGTCACCATGTCAGCCAGGTGGAGCGTCTTTCTCTCTTTTGCCCACCCTCCACCCTTCCCAACATCATGTCCCTCTCTAAGGAATAGCACCTCTTCGCAACATGTCCAAAGTATTTGAGGTAAAGCCTCATCATTCTTGCCTCCAAAGAGCACTTCAGCTGCACCATCTCATTCTCTTGGCCACCCATGGGATGTTCAGTGCTCTTCTCCAACACTACAGCTCAAAGGCATCAATTTTTTTCTGTCATTCTCATTCATTGTCCAGGTCTCGGATGCATAACTAGTAATCAGAGAGACTATGGTCTGACTCAGACCCACCTTAGTCCTCAAACTCATCATTCATAGTAGATATTTCACTAATTCTGTGTAATGATTACCATTTTCAACAAGAAACACTAATTAAACTTGAATTGATAGTCTAGAAAGCACACCAGCATCTCCTATTATTTTTAGAAGGGCTCAATTATCATTGTATTGCTCATCCCAAGAGATAAAGACCAATCAGTAGATAGAATACCACCTTGGCTGAGTTGTGCCTTATTTCTTCCTCCAAACAAATGCCTATTCCTAGGAGTTGAGCTAAAAACCCTGGAAAGGTACCTGAATAGCACAAGAAATTTGCTCTATGCAACAATGAATGAATGGAAATGCAAAGTCTCTGTAAACTTTCATTAAATTAATAAAAAAATGTAAAAAAGAAAATTAAAAAAAAGAAATTTGCTCTAGGCTGGTAATCAAATGATGAACAGATCACACCTAGTGAGAGAAGAAATAGTTTACACAAAGATTGTAGCCAAGAAAACTCTATAGAGCAATTCTACTCTCTTAAGTTGCAGGCTACCCTAAGTCTCAAATCAGTAACAAAATAAAAAGATCCTGGAGTTACCATTTCATGACCTACAGTCAGTGTACAGGAGGATTAAACATCCAATGGGAATCAAACTGACAAAAACAACTTGAAATATTAAGAACCTCTGGCAGCAGTGAGTTTATATCAATGGGGAGGAATTCTCAGAGGTGAGAATAGATGCAGAAGTCAAAGAATGTAAACAATGTCACTAAAATGCTCATGTAGAAACTGTTATAGTGGTATATATTTTGTTGTATATTTACTCTACAGTAATAAGTACATTTTAAAGACAAAATATCAAAAAACTCAAGCCCAGCAATACCCATTACATTTGTCTTAAAAGCAAATCATTCACATTGGCTATTTCTTACATCAATTGGATCTCTAGTGTATTTTGCCATGAGGCTCTTCCTGAAGAACCATTTTCATCTCTCTTTCATCTATGTGAAAATTGTCCATTAGCAGTTTCTTCTGAATTCAACTCTCTCTAAAAACGTATGCATTCACAGAACAACTTTAGATAAAGAATTAAGGCCCTTGTCCAGAGGATTTTTCTTTGTATCAGTTGTTTATCCTACAAAATTTTTTCATATGCACATATTGTGTTTTCCAAAATGGACTTCATCCTCTCTGGCCCTGCCCCTTCCTGCCCTGGAGTCTGGCCCAACTTTGGTCACTGATTAACTACAGAAAAGAGGGCAAGGGGGACTCCAAAGGGAGAAAGGAGAAATTGAGTGACTCATAGTGTTTGTTGCCTGAGAAGCCCTGAACCTGAAGCAATCGTCAGCAACCCCAAATGCCATCAATTAGTATGCATACTCACAGCACAAAGACAAGTTCCGTTCCTTTGTGCTGTCCCAGACTGTCTGCCAGTCTTAGGTCACGTTGTCCGGAATTGTGCAGCCTTTCAATGAAAGGTCCTATTGTGATGACTGGTCAACAGGGCAAAGCAAAGTTTGCCACGTGCATCAAAACTTGGAACATCCTGACTTTTTACGTGCTGAGAAGAGTGTACTTAGTATTGTATGAAAGCTAAATGGAGCAAGGGGTATTTTTTTACAATATCAAGCAAAGAAAAACAGATCCTTATCTGATCAATACCCCAAATGAAACGTTTCAAAATTACCTGAGAAATGTTATTGTTTCCTTTCTTTCTTCTTCCTTTGCTCTGACACTTGCCCTTCGCTCCAAAAACTTCCTCTCTGAGTGACCTCAGGCTGCTTCTGCTGGGAATTCTTCCCTGCTGGGTTGAATGAACAAGTAAAGCAGACTGTTAAAAGTGACCATGTATCATGAAAAAAGACTTGGAAAGATGATATAGAATTCCAGGTGTGTTTGGAGTGGTTCTTGAGGACAAACAATATAGTGAGGTAAAAATACAGTAAAAATTAAATTCATTGGGTAGAGACTACTTAATACTATAACACTCTTGACATCAGCCGTCAGTATATTAAAAAAAAATTAACATTAGGAAGATCTACTGTCAGGGACATCTCCAGAGGGCTGAAGAGCAACAATTTCAGTCTAGAGACTAAGGTACGCCTGATCCAGGCCACAGTCTTCACAATTATTTGCTATGTAGCAGAGAGCTGGACAATAAGGATGACTGAATAAGAATTAATGCCTTTGAGTT
>NW_006399752.1:26225062-26239687 GCF_000299155.1 Elephantulus edwardii
AAAATGTGGAGGGATAGCACAGGAAAGAAGATTCTGGATGAGATGGATTGACACAGTAATTTGGGTAAGATGTGTCAGAGACAATGAGATTGGCTCAGGCTAGGGCAGAGTTATTGTACATAGGATCATTATGAGTCACAGTTGACTCCAAGGCACATAAAAACAGCAACAACATATCTTTTAGAAATGGGCATCTAAGTGCAAAACTAAGAGCCTAGTCTGCCTGGAGGAGTCTATGAATCTGCTTGGGTCACAGTATACTTGTCTATAAAATGTTGGGTTGTCCTCGCTAATCACCAGGTGTCCTTGGAAGATTCTTGAGGCTAGAGTTCAAATCCTATCTGTTACTTGTGTCCAGCTGGTACAGAAATTGTATAATATCCTTTGCTTATTTTGGGCAACTGATTTGGTAGAGACTGGAAAAGAGAATGAAAGCTTCTGGTTGTCAATGCAAGAGTTGAGGGAAGGGTCTGAAATCACTGAAAGCACACAGCACAACTAATGTTGGAATGAAGAAGAAATATCCAGACAGCTACTGACCCCAGTTACTCTCTGATGGTAGAGTCTGATGTGAAGTTCCCTGAGCACCATCTTTCGATCAGAGTTCTTGTCTTTCAAAACAACTTTCCCTCGAAAGTGAATCTGTGGGCAGTGAGGAGACTGAAGCCAGGAAGAAGTTAACTCCTGAAGTAAAGGGAGCCTTGGTGACATAGTCTGCAGGAAGCTGCGCTGCTAATCCGATGGCCCAGCCTCTGTGCTGGTTCAAATCCACCCACTGCTCTACCAAAGGCTGGCAATCTTCTCCCAAGCAATTTACAGCCTCCTAAATAAAACCTTTAGGAGGGTCCAAAAAACAAAAAAAACAAAAAAACAACTTTCAGCTGATGTCAGGTGACCTGATGTCAGGCAAAGTTCTGGATCTTTGAAAACATATATTTAGGACAGGCCTCTTTTCCTACCCCAATTTCTTTAATGGAAAATGACAATTTTGGACTTAGATGATCTTATAAGTCTTTCTATGATCTAATATTCAACACTTCAGGAATTTTAAGAACTACGCATTCTTTCAAGAAATGCATGAAATCAGATTCTGAAACAAATAAGACACATGACAAAATATTTGAATCAATGATTGTCAGATATTGGACAACAGAAAATTTGGGACAGTGATTTCTGAGGTAGAGGGCAGAAATGAGTACCCTGATTTATTTCCTGGAGAGAATTTCCAGGCCACAGTTCAGGAAAGGGGAATTCAGATGAAGCTCAGTGGTATTTCAGAGTAGAAGAGAACGAGGTGGGGAGAGAAATATAGCTAGAATGCACAGAAGAGAATGCTGGAGAAGGCAGAAATGCACAGAGAGATGTTTCTTGAGGTCAGCAAAGCATCCCTTTGGTGTCTGATCAGCACAGGCACATGAAGGAAAAGAAAGAATCCATCTCCAAAAGAACTAAAGAGAATAAACTTTAAAGCTCATACAGATCTGGGGAAAGTTCCTGTTCCCTCCAGCCAGAAATAAAAGAAACCTTGAAGTTATGGAACATTGACTATTCAGAAGAACATTGCCCAGTTAAAATTCCCAACAAAACCTATTGCCATCAAGTTCATTCTGACTCATCCTATAAGACAGAGTATAAATGTCCCATAAGATTTCCAAGGTTGTATTCTTTACAAAAGCAGACTGTCATTGTCTCCATGCAAGGCTGGTGGTTGGGCTAGTTATCTTTTGGTTAGCAACTGAATGCTTTAACCATTGTATTATCAAAGCTCCATTGCCGCAGTGGTACCACATGAGTCCTAGGCTAAAGAGTGCTCCCTCCTAACAAACTTAAAAACGTATCAAACGGACCCAAGTATGTCCAAGTAACTGAACTGTGACCCCCAACTCAAGCAGGCTTTAAAAGATAGAAGAATATCTAGTATTCAACAAGGTAAAATTCAAGCAAGAGAAAGTTGAATAAAATTATGTATCAAGATACATAATAATAAAATTGCTCAAAATCAGTGATAAAGAGAAAATCTTAAAAGTAACCCAAGGGGAAAAATATTAAGAACAGAATAATAAAGAAAAAGATCCCAGAAGAGTTGTAAACAATGCAAATGAGAGGAAAAAAAGAACACTAATATTTAAAGTACAGAAAAGAAAAAAAAATGTCAACCTATAATTCTATACCTAGCAAAAATGTCTTTTCATCAATTTTTCTGGAAGTCTTTTTCAGATAAGTTGCTGTTGTTGTTAGGTGCTATCAAGTCAAGTACAAATCATAGAGACACAATCAACAACAGACCTGAACCGTGTCCTATCCTGTTATCCTCACAATCTCTGACATAGTTAAGGCTATTACTGTATTCACTGTGCCAATCCACCTGGTTGAGGGTCTTCCTCCCTTTTGTCAGTCCTCCACCTCTCCAAGCATGTTGCCCCTCTACAATGAATAGCCTCTCCTAGCAACATGCCCAAGCATGTGAGGCAAAGTTTAATCATCTTTGCCTCTAAGGAGCCCTAAGGCTGCACCTTCAACAAGACATACTTGCTTGGTCTTTTGGCAGTCCGTGGGATCTTCTGTACTCCTGTTTAACACCACAATTCAAAGGCATCAATTATTCTTTTGTTACCCTTATTTTTTGTTAAGTTTTCAGATGCAAGTGATTGTAAAGATCGTGGCCTGAGTAAGGCACACCTTAGTCTTCAAATGAACATCATTGCACCTCAATAATTTAGAGAGGTCCTGGACTGCAGTTTCCCAGTGCAATATGTCTCCTGATATTCTAATTGCTGGTACCAAGATGAAGTCATTGATAGTTTTAATCTCTTCTCCATCTATCATGATGTTGCCTATCAGCCCAGTGGAGAGGATTTTTGTTTACTTGATGTTGAGATGCAATTCATATTGAATGCTGTAGTCTTTCATCTTCTGCAACAAGTCCTTCTCACTTTCAGCAAGCAAGGCTGTGTCATCTGCATAACAAAGGTTATTTATGAATCTTCCTCCAGTCCTGATACCATATTCTTTTTCATAGAATTCAGCTTCTTAAATAATTTGCTCTGCATACACATTGAATAGGTATGGCAAAAAGATACAACAATAATAAATGATTGAAAAGACCATGACTTGAATCAGGTGTATGTACCTTACTCTTCAAACTGACATTTTTACTCCTCAGTACTTTGGAGAAAAACCCTAAGAGCAGAATTTTCCAACACAATGTGTCTTCTGATTTCTTGACTGTTGGTGCCAAGGATGTTGATTTCAATCTTTTCTTCATCTATCTATTATGATTTTGCTTACAGACTCAGTGGTGAGAATTTTTTGTCTTCTTGATGTTGAAGTATAAACAATACTAAAGGTTTTTGTCTTTAATCTTTTTGTAGTAAGAATTTAAAGTCCTTCTTACTTTCATAAGCCAGGTTGCGTCGTCTGCATAACGTATGTTCTTGTTGAGTTTTCCTCTTTTCCTGATGCCACATTGTTCTTCATAGAGTCCAGTTTCTTGATTGATTTGCTCAGTATGCAGACTGAATAAGTATAGAGAAAGGATCTAGCTCTGATGCACATCTTTCTTGATTTTAAACAATACAGTGTCCCCCTGCTCTCTTTGGACAACAGTTTCTTGGTCTTAGTATAGATTTTGTATGACTGTGACTAAATCTTCTGGGATTCCCATTCTTCTCAATGTTGACTATAGTTCATCATGATTCACGCAGTTGAATGCCTTTGCATAGTCAATAAAACACAAATAAACATTCTTCAGGTATTCTCACTTTCTGTCAAGATCCGTCTGACATCTCTGGTGCCAAAGCCTCTTCTAAAACCCTGCCAGGTTGAACTTCTGAAAGTTTTCTCTTAATGTACTTTCTAGTTGTTTTTGGATGATCTTCAACAATATTTTTCTTGTATGTGATAGTAATGATTGTTATTGTTGTATGTCATTGAGTTGAGTATGAATCATAGCAACTCCAGCAACAAAAGATCTGAACCCTATTCTCTCCTGCGTCATCCTCACAACTGTTGACCCACAAGAGCCTATTGTGACAGTCACCATGTCACTCCACCTGGTTGAAGGTCTTTCTCTTCTTTGCTAACCCTCCACCCTTCCACTCATCATGTCTCTCTCCCAAAAATAGCTCCTAGCAACATATCCAAGGTATGTTAAACAAAATTATCATTCTTACCTCCAAAGAGCACTCAGGCTGCACCCTCTCCAAAACATATCTATTTGTTCTTTTGGTGTCCATGGAATGTACAGTGTTCTTCTCCAACATGACAGTCAAAGGCATCAATTCTTCTGTTATCCTTATTGATATTTTGAGTGTCCAGCACTTTTAATGACATTGTTTGATAATTTTCACATTCTGTTGGAATTCTGTTCTTTTCTTGGGAATGGGAGCAATATGGATCTCTTCCAGTCAGCTGGTCAGGTAATTGTCTTCCAAATTTTTTGGCATAGATTGCTGAGCTCATTCAGGGCGACATCTGTTAGCTGAAACATGTCATTTGGTATTCCATTGATTCCTGTAGCCTTACTTTTTGCCAGTATCTTCAGTGAAACTTGAATTTCTTGTCTCATTGCTATGGAAACTTTGATCATGTGCTACTTCATAAAGTATTTTAATGTTGATCAATTCTTTTTGGTGATTCTGTGTATTCCTACCATATTCTTTTGATGGCTCCTGGATCATTAAAGATTTTGCCTATAGCAACTCTCAGTTTTACAATACAAGGCTTAAATTTGTTTTTCAGTTCTCTCAGCTTGAGAAATGCTTGGTGAGTTCTTCCCTTTTTATTCTCTAACTCCAGCTATTTACACATCCCATTATAATACTTTAAATTGTTTTCTCAAGCTGCCCTTTGAAATCTTCTGTTCATCTCTCTTCCCTTTGCTTTTTCTTCTCCATGTTCAAGTGCATGTTTTTTTTTCAGTCTCTATTTTGGTCTTTTCTTCCTCCTCTGTCTATGAAATGTCCTTTTACTCTTTCCAAATAGTCTCAAGAGAGTATCACAGGCATGAAAACAAGTGATTCTCTCCTCTTTCTACAGAGATGGGAAAGAAAGGTGATTGACCTTTCTTCCTATTGCATAGTAAGGTGGTTCTAGACAGGTACTACTCTATGTATACTCTGGGAATATTATCAGGAGAGGCCAGGCATTGGAAAAAGACTTTATGAAGTGAAAGACAGGAATTCCCTCCACACCCCAAGGGAGTGGATTAACACAGTGACTGTAACCATGAGCTAGAACACGACAGAGATTATGAGACTATCACAAGATAGGGCAAGGTTCTGATCAAGTATTCATAGGGTCCCTATGAGTTGTAGTCAGTTTGATAACTCCTAGCAACAAGAACATTACACGCAGATTAAGGTGTAAGTTAGCTTTCCAGTTGGGCATTTGATAAAGGTTTGCTGACTTATCTGTACATCATTACGAATAGAGAAGAGTACTGGAGAGAAAAGGAGGGTAGAGAGAAGCATGGCAGATATCAGTCTTAACCCATCCAGTTTGTCATGACAGAAAATTAGCACCTGTGTTTCAAGTGGATGTTGCTTAGAGGGTAGTTTGGGTTCTATCCTCACCTTGAGACAGTTCTTCAAATTCTCCTAGTTTATAGCTGTGATGGGAGTTGAGAGGCATACAAGTGTTTTGGCCTAGATTTCCAATATCTGCATCCTACAGGGCCTTCTGAAGAACTCATATCTATCATTCAGGACAGCAGGAATCTTGCCTCATACTGTATTACAAGCTAGTTCACATCACCAGAGAAGTAATGGTCAACATTAAAAAGAATTTTAACAGTAACTTCTTAGTACAAGACCCTTTCCTCCTTCCTTGTCTTGATTCTCAGACCCTTTCCTCTTTCCCTGTCTTGACTCTGGAGGAACCAGTCCTGGAAAGAAAGTGGAGGTGAGGTGAGAGGTGTCTTCCATGAAGAGATTTCCAACCAATCAGACTCCATGCCCAAACATACATTGGATGGGGGGCAAAGAAAAAGAAGTAAGGATAGGGTCAAGTTTGGAATTAATGTTTTACATGGAAATAAAGTTTCACATCTGGAAAGTACTGGAAAGGAGAACTTGAGAATCTTTAAGGGGGAAAAAAGTCATTCATGTGTTTATAACAAAACCAAGCCGGCTTTCCTCCCCTAGGGACACACTTACTGCCGTGGTGATGCGTCTCATCTTTGTTCACAGCTGTGTACGAGATGCTAATGAGCCAGAGAGTGTCTCGGGAACCACTTCTCAGTCACTGTCTCAACCTGGTGAGCCTCCAGCACACCTGGTCCTGAGCTGAGGCCTTTTCTCTATAGCTGTTGTTTAGGATGTGGCCTGTCATTCTCCGAATGAAAACGGGAGAGAGTGACTTGGGTCAGCCAGCAAAGACATTACATGCCCTGTATTCTTGCAGTGGTAACATGGTTTCTGGACCTAAGGTTAGCCCTCTGATCATCATTGGACTGTAGTTGCTTGGTCCAGGCTGGTCCTGAGGGAGGGTCACAGGTGGAGCCTCCGCCTGGAGTGGAAGGTGAGGGAGATACAGTAACTGGTTCTCTTGGGAAGGTCTCTTGGCAACAGGTCAGCAGAAGTTGAGTTCTGCACCAGCTGAAGCCTTCACACTTGGCCATTTTGCCTTATTACTCTGCAAGTAAAGCATATTCTTTATAGAATAAATTAGAACATATAAATAAAAGAATTTTTTAAACTGTAATTTCACCACCAAACATCCACTAATATTAATGTTTATGTGTGTATTTCATCTCAAATTAGTTAAGTATGTGAAACAGTTAACTCTAACTCGTTGCTGCTGAGTTGGAGTTGACTCACAGCTGACCCTCCTGTGGGTTTTCAGAGGCTGTACATCACGTGGGAGGAGATTGTTTCTCTCAAGTAGCAGCTGGTGGACTCAAGCCACTGGTTTCTGGGTTGGCAATGCAGCTCCTTACCCAGTAAGCGAGCAGAGCTTTTAGTGAAATACATAAACATAAGCAAAATTAATCAATATTGTCTCCATATATTGTGGGACATTTAAATGGTTTATAACATTACTTTTGTTTTAAATAAGGTACAACAAACACCCACGCACATTCATTTTTATGCATATGCTTTTTATTGTCTTAGAACAGATTCCAAAAGCTCTATATTGGAGGTTTGCAGCTTTTTGATGGTTAGTGATTTAATTTCTATGATAAAGGAGAGCAGGGAGGAGGAGCAGGAGAGAAGGAAGAGGTGAACCTCAGAGAAGGCCAACTGGTCCTCTCCTCCTCCCATTTAAGGCTCTCTGCAGGCATAGCTCAGAGCATGTTACAGTACTAGCAAACGGCTGCAATTCTGGCAGTTACAATGCACAACTGGTTTTGAGGGGAAAAGAGAAACAGTCTCTTCTCGTTAAGATTAGAACCTCAGTAACCCCACAGAAGGTTGTTATCACCAGACGGAATCACTCTGACGGCAGTGAGTGAGATCACCTGTTTAACCCACTCTTTCCTATTCTAGACGTCCTTCTCCATTTCTTTTACCCTCTGTTTTCTTCACCTGTTGCCCTCTCTGACATGTTGCTAGGAGAACACCAGGTTTGTCCTAGACAGGGTGAGACCAGGCTGCTCCTTGGAGGCAAGAATTCTGCTGCTTCATCTGACATACTTTGGGAATGTTGTAAGGAGTGACCAGTCCTTGGAGAAGGACATCATGTTTGGGAGGGTGGAAGGATGGTGCAAGAGAGGAAGACCCTCGATGAGATGGAGTGATTCAGTGACTGGGATAATGGAGGTAGGTGTGTTAGAGACAATAAGATTGGCGCAGGATAGAGCAGGGTTTAGGACTGTTGTACACAGGGTCGCTATGAGTCACAGGCGACTCGACAGCACATAAAAACAGCACTCAAAAACCTGTTCCATTTTGGAGATTTGCATCTTCTCTCCATTGTTCAGTACTGCCTTCCTCCCCAGTTTCTGTTGTCATATAGTGAGAACCTAGCTCCCACAGCTTTTGTCTCTAAATCTGGGACTTGCGAGAGCACAGTGTGAGGGGATGAGGGCCAGAGGGGGTGGGAGTAGGTGGGGTGGTGATAGGAGGACTGGGGTAGTGGGGGTTGGGAGGTGACGAAACCCCCAATTCCCGATAGACTTCCTGATTGGATTGTCTATGGCCACATGCCCATCTCTGAGCCAGTCGCTGTGGCCAGGGAATATGATGTTTTGACTGGCCAGGCAGCCATAGTTATCAGTGAAGTCTCATCCAGCCCAATGGGGCTAATCTGTGGAAGCGATGATTCTTGAAGAATATTGAGCTCTGTTTTGGAACTAGTGGGACTATACTGGGATATGTTCCCGGGAAGATAATGAAGAAGCTCTTTAAACATAGAGGAAATGGGGCAAAATATATTACATAAAACTTTTTATTTTAGATTCATTGTCAGAGTTGTACTTACAGAGTGTCTGAAAATAATACTAATTTGGTAAGAATATAAACTAGATCAACACTAAGTGTACCTTCCCCAAACCCAAGTCTGAAGGCCATATGTTAGCTTATCTTACACTACAAGATTTGCTTTTCTCCCCTTTCAATAGAAATATTTCATATACCTTATAAGCCCAAAATAGGGTTCTTAAGGAGAGACAACTTGGTCTTTCTTTACGTTCAGATTTGTAATGTGGAAAACATTTTTGGTTTACGGAGAATCTTTTCAGGGCCAGGTTATGAGCTATTTACATGTTATTTTTACAACTAACATTCCTACTTTAACAGATGAGGAAACAAAGTTGAGGGAGTTTAAATTAATCTTCCCAGTGTGAACTTCCCAGGGTGATTCAAGCTCAGGTCGTCTATATCAGACAGCCTTTCTCTACAAAGAAAAAGACAAAGACCCTAAACTCAGTTTCAGTTGAATTTTGGAGAAGTTTTCATGCTCAAAGTGCAACTTCAAAAGAAGCTGCAACTTGAGATGTTTTTGAACCTCTCAATTGTCTTGAGGGTAGAATTAGACTAAATAAGGACAGGACTCTTAAAATGTCAGCATTGTAAAGATAGGTGTACCACTTGAGGAGTTTTCTTCCCTTTTGGTGTGACTGGTCGGGTGAGGGATAGGAGCTTCTCACAAGGATTATAATGCCATCTGCTGGGGAGGTCAAGAGCTTGGGCACCAAAATGCACCCTCCGTAAACACCCAGTGAAACCCCTTACAGCCTATCCTGGGACTAGGACTATTTCTCTGGGATGAAGCCCTTCCTTTCATATCTTAGTTCCTGGAAATCTCCCTCCCAGGAATCTAAGACTGCAGTGATAGTTTTCATTACCATCTGACCTGTCACCAGAGCCCCTCTGCTATGTTACAGAAGTGAGGAGCAGAAAATGGGATGCTTTTCTCTTGTCAGTGAGTCACCAAGCACAGGCATGAGTTCTAAAAGGTTCCACTCCAAGCTCGTGAATTCCACAGGCAAACAAAGCCTTGTTTGTAACCCTGTCAGATAAGGATAATCTAGGGTGCATGTTCTCTTTGGTACAGGAAACAAGAGGTGGGTGACTCTTGGTTATGGAATTTGGCAGTCTTAAGTGAGTATCTCTTACTTCCCCTCACCCCCCTCACCCCCACCCATATATTTTTCCACAGGAATAAAAGAGATGTTTTAGAAGATAAAGGAGCCCATCATTTGGGTGAGCAGAGGTCAGGAGGGAAACATGAGGTGTGCATTGAGAACAGAGGTTCATCTGTGTGGCTGTGTGGCAAAGTGTACCTGGTGTCTATGCAGGTAGGCCTAGGCCAGGTCAGGAAGGGCACTGACGTTCAGCCAGGAAGGCCAGACTTTATTCTCAAATAGTAGGGAGCTCATGAAGATTTTTTTCACTATTTGAATCAGGACTGTGTTTTAAGAGAAAAAAAACTGGTTATGATGTGTGAAATGGAGTGGAAATAGAGGCAAGACAAGCTGGAAGGTGTCTACTACATTTGGCTGAGTTGTAGTGAGAGGAAGGCAGGTGTTAACAGCAGGAGAGCATCAGGGAGAGTGGGATAGAACTCCCAGAGGAGAGGACACTGCAGGGATGAAAGGAGAAGGCCTCCACTCTGGGCGAGTGGAAGGATGGAGGCACCCTGTGCAGATATGGAGAGAACACAGGGAAATACAAGTTTGAAAGAAGGTATGATGTGTTCTTCACAACCACTAAGTTCCATGTGCCAGTAGCACAACTTGGTGGCAAAGACCAGGAGAAAATTGGAAATGAGAGTCTAAGATTCACAGACAAGTTGAGGCTAAAATTACACATGATTCACTTGGATAGAGATATGGTTGAACACTGGATAGGAACAGAGGAGATTTCTAAGGACTAGGGAAGGGGGGAGCAGATGCCGCTAAATTTTCATATACAAAAAGAAAATTTCCCAGATGTGTATGGACATTCTTTCATACTTTTGTTTTATGTGTTTTGAACCTATTATGTACTAGATTCTGGCATACAAGAAAAGTAAAACCTAGCCCTTACCTTCTGAAAACTCCCAAGTATTTTCTTAGGTGTCTCACATTGGCACTTCCAAATTTATCCTGCCCTGCTCATACCACAGGAGGGTAACCTGCATGGAGCCCCCCACAGACCCTGCTGTCCTCAGGGTTCTGGTGAGTTCAGCCGGTGAGGAGCCCTGTAGGAGGACACAGGCCGGTATTCTAGCAACACCAAGACCCTGGCTTCTTACTGTGGAATTGCTCTAGTTGACCGTGTCATAGCTCCTGTTTGGTACCAATCTTTCCAGAGCTAGTGCCTGACTACTCACTTCACTACTTGGGCTCGAGTTGGCTCCTGCACCCATTGTCTCTAGTCCCACATCGCTGAGCTATCCCTGTGGCACTCCACACTGGTCCACACCTGTACAAATGGTCTCATCATTAAACTCTGATAGAGATGGAAAGACTTTTCCCATGAAGATGCTGAAAAGCAGGATGGTAAATGGTCTGAGGCCAGGGAGGCTGTTCACACACTTGGTGATCTCCTCACAACCCATGTTATTGTTGTTGATTGCCTCCGAGTTGAACACGACTCATAGTGACCCTATGAACAAAAGGCCTGAAGCCTTTCTATAACCACCAACATTTATCAAAGTTCATAGACTTTCTGGAGTCATGTTGTTTAGGAAGTAGATGCCACTCATAGTGGCTACCTAATGCACTCTTTTGCTTTTGCCTATATAAACAAAACCAAACCAACTCATTACCATCTAGTCAGAACCGACTCAGAGGCTGTGAATCAACTGCCTGCCATTCTCTTGAGGAGCAGCTAGTGGATTTTAAGAAGCTGCCTTTGGATTGGCAGCACAACTCCTTACCCACTAGAGCTACCAGAGCTCCCTGTTTACCATTATAACTTTAAATAACATAGATATCATTCTGTTTCTTTGTTTATTAATTGGCCTTGTTTCTTGGCTTCTATTAGAAAAGCTGAGTAATTTACATTTATAAAGCAAACTTTACTCTCTATTATAAAAGCTCTACTTCCCATAGAATATCTCATCAATGTAGGATGACTAACGTAATGAAAAACTTTTTAATGAAGCATACTTTACTGAAGTGTTTCTTGTTAAGCTCTTGGACTCTGGGCCCCCGAGGGCACTGGGGCAGGACTCCAGCTGGGTGCTGTAAGACTTGCTGTCCGGTTTGGACAGCAGTTGCTAGAACAGGGATGGTTTCATTTCATTGACAGTGATAAGTTGGCTGTTGGCAGGCAGCAATGGCCACGGGGCGAGATGCAGCCTACTCTGACTCAGAGGCATCCTGTCCCTTTAGGGGTGCTCCAGAGACAGATATAAAGCTAAACAGGCCCGGTTGAAGTCAATCTACAATTCAGAAAATTTAACCACTCTACGATGGTCTCGAATGCAATTTGCTACAAAGCAGAATTCAGTATCCAGAGAGACAATCTTAGACTGCCCAGGAGGATTAGTTTTCAAAAAGCATAAAGGATTCCTAGCATATCTTTAGGGTGACTGTGAAAGTTTGCTTCCAAAAGATTATATTGTCCACGGGTGCCTTAGCACCCTGCTTGACTGGAATTTAACAGAAATAAAAGATGGTTCCATAGGAGTGGACATATCTAAGAGGCAAACCTTTCTTAAATCCCATTAGTGGACAGCCTTAATGCACAACTGGTTTCAATTACCGCAAGGAAAGAAAGGCATTTTCTCATAAAGCCTCTCTGTTTTCGTGCATGGCTGTGAGCTGGGTCAGCCACGACAAAGACAAGCTTGTGTGTGCTTTTTGGTTGTTTTCCTTTTCAAGCTCTTCCACTAGCACTGCCAGGCCCCAAGCTGTTTGGATCAGTCACGTGGGGGGCCAGTTCACTTGTTTGGTGTTTTGGTTTTCTTGTCCAGTGTTGGCAGTGTAACAGTGGGCTGGGTGTTCTACATGGCAAGTGGTACTGGACTCACAACAGTGGGGATCGGTGGCTGCCTCTTGTCCAGGTGCCCCCTAAAGCAATATTTGTAAGGAGGGTTAGCATTCTAAAAGCACAGGGGAAGAGTCTGGTCATGTATGAGGCTTACTATTGATTACTGTTCTCAGATTCTGATAATAATACCCAACATTTAGGGTGCTTACTATGGTCTATCCCCTGTAACCAAAGTCTATTTCAATGCAAGGTGACCCTGCATGTGTCAGATTAGAACTTTAATGAGTCTTCCTCTGATCCTGATGTCATGTTCTTCTTCATAAAGTCTAGCTTCACAAGTGATTTGTTCGGCATAGAAATTAAACAGGTGTGGAAAAAGGATACAGCCCTGTAAGCCTTTCTTAATTTTAAACCATGAAATATTCCTTTGCTCTCTCTGTTCAGATAGCTGCTTTCTGGTCCAGGTGTAGTTTTCACACGAGCACCAATAAAACACAAACCAATGTCTTTCTGATATTCCCTATTTCCAGCAGTAATATCTCTAGTGCCATGACCTCTTCTAAATCCAGCCTGAATCTCTGGGAATTCTGTGTCAGTGTACGGTTCTAGCAGTTTCCTTGTAATCTTCAGTAAGTTTCTACTTACATGTGCTATTAATGATATTGTTCAATAATTTCCATATTCTGTTGGGTCATATTTTTGGGGGAATAGGAACAAATACTAGATCTCCTCTAGTCTGTTGGCCAGGTGACTTGTCTTCCATATTTCTTGGCATAGCTTAATGAGCATGTTCAGGACTACATCTGTTTGTTGAAACATGTTGATTGGTATCTCATCAATTCCTGTGGCCCTATTTTTTGACAATGCGCTTAGTGCAGCTTGAACTTCTTTCATCTCTGCTGGCTCCTGATTATATACTACTTCTGGAAATGATTCTGTGTTAACCAATCCCTTTTAGTAAAGTGATTCTGTGCATTCCTTCCATATTCTTTATTGATGCTTTTTGGATCATTCAGTGTTTTCCCATGACGTACTTCAGTATTATAATTTGAGGCTTGAATTTGTTCCTCAGTTCTTTTAGCTTGAGAAATGCTGAGCTTGTCTTTCTCTTTTTATTTTCTAATTGTAACTCTTTTATCATAACATTTTGTTATAATACTTTGCTATTCTGCTTGAGCTGCCCTTTGAAATTTTCTGTTCATCTCCCTCACTTTGATGATCTTTCCCTTAGTTCTGGCCTCTTGACATTCGGGTGCCACTCTTAGTCTCTTTTTTTCACCCATTCCTTTTTCCCCCTTGAATGGCACAGGAGGATATTGTCCCTCCTTCTTCTGTGGAGCATTTGATGGATTTGAACCACACACCTTTGGAATTGCAGCACAGCTTCTTGTCTTAAGGCCACCAGAGTTCCCAATAGAGTCTCTTGTGACATCCATTTTGATCTTTTCGTTTACCCCTATCTTTATAACCTCTTTCTTGATTTCTTTGTGGATGGCATCCTTGATGTTGTTCTGTTGCTGATATAGTCTTTGATTATTTAGTGTTCAATGTCTCAAACCTATTCTTGAGTTTTTTTTTACATTGTCAAGGGTTTAATTTTATTTGGATCCACACTCAATGTCTATGGAAGCAGCAATCAAGAAATCAAATGATGTGCTGGGTTGGGTAAATCTGTTGCAAAAGACCTTTTTAAAATTCTAAAGAGCAAGGTTCTCTCTGAGGACCTAGGTCCACTAGACTCCATGGTCTTTTTTTATTTATTCATTAGTACACCTTCCTCCCAACTCCAGCTTACCCTGCAGTGCACCCCTTGTTCCAGACTGTCCTCATACGTATAATGCATAATCACATATTCCTTTCAGACAGTTATTCCCCTCATCTGTTCTAATGCAGTCTTTGTTATCTATCCACGCTTTCCCCATTCGTCCTCAACTTCTCCATGTCTATCTTATTTTAGAACAGCAGTGTTATGCAGTATTTGTCCTTTTGTGACTGAGATATTTCACTTAGTATAATGTCTTCAAGGCTCCTCCATGTTGTGTGATATTTTACTCTTTCATTGTTTTTCAATGCTGTATAGTATTCCATTGTGTGAATGTACTATAGTTTTTTTATCCATTTGTTTTTTGATGGGCATTTGAGTTACTCCCATCTCTTTGCTATTATGAATAATGCAGTGATAAACATGGGTGTGCTTTTGTTGTATCCCAGAGATTTTGGTAAGTTGTGATTTTGTTCTTATTTGTCTCAAGAAATTATTTAA
>NW_006399752.1:26239787-26243651 GCF_000299155.1 Elephantulus edwardii
CTTTAATGAAGTTTATAGTCCTTGGTTTTAGTCCTAGGTCCATGATCCACCTTGAGTTGGTTTTTGTATATGGAGTGAGGTGTGTATCTTACTTGAGTTTTCTGCATAGTTTTCCAATTTTGCCAGAACCATTTGTTAAAAAGGCTGTCGTTTCCCCACTTAACTGATTTCATCTCCTTGTAAAAAATCCGTTGACCATATGTAGATGGGCTGATTTCTGGATTCTCAATACTATTCCATTGACCTATGTATCTGTCATTGCACCAGTACCACACTGTCTTGATCATGACAGCAGTGTAGTAGAATTTGAAATCAGGGAGTGAGGTGCCACCTACCTTGTTTCTCTTTTTAGGGAGTGCTTTGTTTAGTGAGTACCTCTTTCCATCCCAAATGAAATTGGAGATTGCCTTTTCCATCTCATTGAAGAATGGAATTGGTATTTGTATTGGGATTGCATTGAACATGTAAATTGCCTTTGGTAGTACTGTCATTTTCACAATATTGAGTCTTCCTATTCATGAGCAAGGGATATTCTTCCACCCCTCCAGGTCTCTTTTTGTTTCTTATAATAATGCTTTGTCCTTCTGGTTAGGTTTACTCCTAAGTATTTAATCTTGTGATTAGCTATTGTGATGGATATTGTTTTTCTCAGCTCCAGTTCTGTATTCTGTTTGTTACTGTAAAGAAATCCAGTTGATTTCTGTATGTTGGTATTGTATCTGGCCACTTTGCTAAATTGGTCAATTATGTCGAGTAGTTTTCTTGCTGAGTCTTTAGGGTTTTCTAAGTATAATATCATCTGTATATAGAGATAATTTTACCTCCTCTTTTCCAATTTGTATACCTCTTATTTCCTTATCTTGCCTCATTGCTATCGCTAAGACTTCCAATACAATATTGAATAGGAGAGGTGATAGTGGGTATCTTTGCCTAGTTCCTATTCTCAAGGGGAATGCCTTTAATCTCTCTCTATTAAGATCAATGTTGGCTCTTGGGTTTGTGATATACTTTTTACTATGTTGAAGAAATTCACGTCTAATCTTATTTTGTTGGATGTTTTAATTAGGAAAGGGTGTTGGATTTTGTCAAAGGCTTTTTCTGCATCAATTGATAGGATCATGTGTTTCTGGTTCTTTGCTTTGCTAATGTGAGGAATTACATTGATTGTTTTTCTTACGTTGAACCATTCTTACATACCTGTTATGAATCATCTCAGACCACAATGCTACAAAATTAGAAATTAATAAAGTGGATAAAGGAGAAAAAACCATACATTTGGAAGCTGAACAACACCTTGCTTGGACATGACTGGGTACTAGAAGAAATAAAAAATGAAATAAAGAAGTTTATTGAAGCAAATGACAATTAAACACCACTTACCAAAACCTCTGGGAAACAGCCAAAGCAGTATTAAGAGATCAATTAATAGCAATAAGCTAACATATCAAAAGGCAGGAAAGAATGACCATTGACTCTCTAACCTAACATATCCAACAAGTGGAAAAGGAACCACAAAAAAATCCCAACACCCTCTAAAAAAAGGACATTATAAAAATTAGAGCAGAAAGAAATGAAACAGAAAACAGAAAAATAATTGAAACCATCAACAAAACAAGGAGTTGGTTCTGTGAAAAGGTCAATAAAATTGACAAACCACTAGCAAACTAACAAAAGAAGGAAAAGACACAAATAATACAATAAGGGATGAAATGGGCAATGTCACAACAGAACCAGCTAAAATAAAAAGACTAACACTGCAATATTATGAAAAATTATACTCAAACAAATAGGAAAACCTAGAGGAAATCACAAATACTTAGAAATTCACAACCTACCTAAACTGACACCAACAGAAATTGACCACCTGAACAGACCCATTACAAAAGAAGAAATTGAAAAGGTAATATAACAACTTCCAGCCAAAAAATAGTCCTGGACTAGATGGCTTTACAAGTGAATTTTATCAAACATTTAGAGAAGAACTGTCACCAATCCTACATAAGCTATTTCAGAATATTGAAAAAGATGGAATTCTCCCAGACTCATTCTACGAAGCAAACATATCCTTGATACCAAAACTAGGTAAAGAAACCACTAAAATAGAAAACTATAGGCCAATATCTCTCATGAACACAGATGCAAAAATCCTGAATAAAATCCTGGCTAATAGAATCCAACAATACATAAAAAATAATTCATCACGACCATGTGTGTGTGTTTTGTCTCTGCTTTTCTCTGATTGCTTAATTCTCTCAGATAATCTTTGCTTTAATTTATTAATTTATTTAATTTCTTTTTGTAAAATTTTTTCCATCACCCACTCATATTTAAGTAGGGTATTGTTCAGTTTCTAGGTGTATGTTTTTTTTCTCCTTTGTCCTCTTGTTGTTGATTTAAGATGGTTTTTAAATTCAGATAGGCTATGCATCGTAAGCATGAACCATAGAACCATAATATATCATCCAAGGCCGTAGACATCAATTGAACTCAATGACAATCATCTACCTGCTGCCTCTCAGCTCCAAATGTACCCTTCATGACTTTCTCTGTGATGATAGACATGGACTGTTTAAATTGTGTGCCTGTTGCAGTGAGTACAATGTTTACCTTTGTCATGAAGGGTACTACAAGGATGTTGTTAAGGAAGGATTCTCATCCTGCTTCTGTAAGCTTGTTTGATCAGACTTTTCAGTGCATATAGCTTTTCTGCAGTGCTGGCTGGCCAGCAGCATAGGATACCTATGGACTAGTACTCCTCATGACTGGCTATGTTAAGAATCAACCCTCAATGGTTTTCCAATAGAATGCCAAATGTGGTGTACCTCTCTGTGAATGGCCTCCATAACACCCCAGAAAGTAGATTTTCTGTGAGTCTCTAGTTCATCACCTCATTAATTTCTCTACCCATCATTGGGCCATGGCTACAGCTTTCCTAAAAAGATCTGTGTCTCAGGCCTAGAATGAGCAGCTTTTCCCTTGGAGGTTCCATTTCAGCCCTGATAAGGTTACTTGCTCTATGTGCTGTTTCTAAGCTTTAGATTTCTTTCAGCATCTTACTAGATTGTTTTTCTTGTTAGGTTCTATTAAGTTGAGTACAACTCATAGAGACCCTATGAACAAAAAGCTCTGAACCCTGTTCTATGCTGCACCATTCTCACACTTCCTGAGACACAAGAGCCCATTGTAGCAGTGACCTTGTTCATTCACCTGGTTGAAGGTCTTCCTCTTCTTTGCCGACCCTCCACCCTTCCCAGCGTCATGCCCTTCTCCAAGGAATGCCCTTTCTACCGACATGCCTGGTGTATGTAAGGTGAAGTCTCATCATTCTTGCCTCCAAAGAGCACTCCAGCTGCACCATCTTGGCTCTCCATGGAATTCTCAGTGTTCTTCTCCAACAACACAGTTCAAAGGCATCAATTCTTTGTCTACCATTCTTATTCATTGTCCAGCTCTCAAATTCATAGCAAGTAATTAGAAAGGTTATTGCCTGAATCAGACACACTTTAGTCCTCAAAATTACATCATTACTCCTCACTAATTTGGAGAGGTCCATAACTGCAGATATTTCCAGTGCAATATATCTTCTTATTTTCTGACTGCTGGTGTCAAGGATGTTAATTGTGGATCCAAGCAAGATGAAACTGTTGACAGTTTCACCTCTCCAGTAAAAACAAAATAAAACAAACAAAAACTCCCCCATTTTAATAAAATCAGTTCCAACTCATAGTAACCATCACCCTGTTGTTTGTTGTTGTTATGTGCCGTGGAGTCGCTTGCAACTCATAGTGACCCTATGTACAATAGCCCTAAACTCTGCTCTGTCCTGTGCCAATTGCACTGTCTCTGACACTCCCATCCCAATTA
>NW_006399752.1:26243751-26248171 GCF_000299155.1 Elephantulus edwardii
AAAATAGATAATGAATTATTAATTTATTAATTATTGGCTTAATTTTGGTCTCTGACAACTTCAGGGCTCCCATGTTCTTTATTTACCAGATAAAAATCGCCTGAAGGATTAGATTTTCTCAGCTTGGGTCATGTACTCCTGAAGTCAAGGAATAAGGACAAAGGAAAAAACTTTTCCCGTGGGTGACATAGACTATAATGCAGTTTTCCAAAAGAAAACTCTTTCCTAAAATACTCTAAGTGTCCCTCATATCTACAAGGTGGTAGTACCGGGTATTCTGTGGCACAGTTTTGCCTTTCCCTAGTAGATATTATACAAGGTGTACAAATTGCCATTTTGAAACTCAGAATTTCTATTTGGCCGGTTCCACCATTTTACCCCCACAGCTTGAGTCTCTCTGAGAAGATAATGATAACTGATAGCAGCCAAGTTAGTGACTGTCAGTTTGAGGCCCCTGAATAGAACATAACTGCTTTCTGAAACCATTGAAATGTACCCCCATAGAAGACAGATTAGTTAAATAAGCCACCATGAAAGGCATCTTTTCAACTTTGAGTGCTGGTATTCCCTGCTCTGTAAGGGAACCAGAGAACATTCTAGGAAGAAGTAGACTCAAGTTTTATCTGAGCAAGCAACAGTTGGTCCCTTGCATTCTCACTATGCTCAATTCAGGGCTGCCTTCTGGAAGTCTTTTTTCCTCACAGTCTCTTATCTCTGCATTTAATATGCTTTCTAAATATGATTCTACAGGTGTGTGGTTAAAGGCATGCTGCCTACCATTCTCAGTATACAGTGCTATGGTTTCATTTATTTTATTTATTTATATTTTTAGGATCTCTCTTCTCTGAATCCAGTTTTTCTCATCTTAACTCTGACATGCCAGAATTTTGTAAATTATACAACTGGTTTACTGCCCAGCATCATGTGCCAGTTGCAGCTTAATTTGGATAGCTTTTTTGAACCTTAAATACAGTTATCTGTTTCTGTAAGTACAGCCTTTACTGATGAGATGGAGTTCTCTTTCTGACAATAGTGGAACATCCCAAGGTAGAGCAGTATGTTCTGAAGTCTTGAAAAAAGAACTTTGGGGAGCTCTGGAGGCCTAGTGGCAGGAAGCTGCACTGCAATCCCAGAGGTGTAAGGATTGAATCCACCACATGCTCTACTGGAGAAGGAGGGACAATCTCCTCCTGTACCAGTCAGATCTGATTTGACGGTGCACACACACACACAAAATCATAAAATTAAAAAATAAAGAAAAAAGAACTTTGCTGGTTTCTGCTGGGCCAGAAGAAAGAACAAAACCTGGTCATATATTTTCCTTAGGAAGTTTGCCGTGTAGCTGAGATAATAGAACCTATTGGTGGTGTTACTGTTATGTGCCGGAGTCAACTACAGACTCATAGTGACCTTATGAACAATAGCTTTGAACCTTTCCCTATCCTGAGCCAATCTCACCATCTCTGATATACCTGCCTTTATTGCCACAGTTGCTGTGTCTATTGAGTGCATCTAGAGTTCTCATCTCCTGTGTTGACCCTCCACCCTTCCAGGCATGATGTCCTTCTCCTTTCCAGCAACATGCTCAAAGTATATGAGACAGAAATTAAAAATCCTTGCCTCCAAGGAGTGAGTTGGTTACATCCTCTCTAGTACAGAACTGTTCGTTTTCTTGGTGGTCCATGGTATGTTCAGTACTCTTCTCTACCACCACAAGTCAAAGGCATCGATTCTTCTTCTATTGTCCTTAGTCTAGTTCTCAGATGCATAGCACCTATGCATATCTGAATTGATTTCTCAAAGCTAGAACAACCTGAGAAAATGCAACTCAAACCACTTTTGTCAAGTCAATTCTCACTTATGGCAACCCTGGGTTTACAAGGCTATAATATTCACAGGAATAGCTCCCTCATCTTTTTCCCATGGAGTGACTGGCGGATTCGAAACTTTCAGTTAGAATTCTAGCATGCAATGCACTATGCCAGCAAAGACAACTTAATCTAAGAATCAGTGCTCATTGAAAAATGTACACAGAGCATGCCAATGTGAATTTAATTTAATTAAGTCAGTCATTGTAGTCTAATCAGAAGTGACTCATATCTGGTCCTCCATAGGCTGTAAACTGCCAAGAAACAAACAGTGAATTTGAACCGCCAGAGAGCTGCATGAAGCTTTTGGGTTAGCAACCCAATTCTCTATGGACTAAGCGTGATTCCTGTTTTTTAAAGAGGGGAAAAAATCTTTAGGAATTAATTAGATAAGATTATTAAGTGTTATACAAAGCCCTGGTGGCACAAAGGTTAAGCACTCTGTTGCTAATTGAAATATTGGTGTTTTTACCTACCCAGTAACTGTGGAAGAAAGACCTGGAGACTTGCTTCTGAGAAGATGATCTGAATCCCAAATTCATTGCCATTCAGCCAGAACCAAACCATAGCTGAGCCTCCATTTGGTTTACGAGGCTGTAAGCTGCATGAAAGGAGATTATCCATCTTTCTCCCATGGAGTAACTGGTGGATTCAAACTGCTTGTCTTTGGGTTGGTAGAGCAACTACTTACCACTAAGCCATTAGTGTTCCCTGATCTAGTATTAAGGTGAAAATATTATTTATTGTCTAAGTCAGCACGCTTCTGAGTGTAAAAGAAAATGCAATTAAAAATAATGCTGAGACAACAGGAGTAACATGAAACTGGCCCATAAACATTGGGACATTCTGTCATATATAATTTAAATAATTAAATAATTTAAATAAAGGTTTCACAAAGTAATATTAACCCTAACTATGTGCAATAAGCTCTAACTTTTTTTTTTAAATCCTGTACTATTTTACTACAAAATACAGGTCATGATCCACTGAGATGGGTCAGCAATTTGGCAAATACTATTTTTATTGACTGCAAGGGGCTCAGGATGTCCGTAGAAGAGAGAGAGAAGGAGAGACTGCAAATAAACTTGTCCCATCTGAACCATTTGGTGAATCTTCTCCCTAAGTAAAAATGCGGATAATAAATATGCCCTTCAATCTATTTCCCATGATTAGAAAGAGTTTAGAAGCAATCTTTCTAGAGACCTTTGGTCCTCTTCTGACAAGGTTTTTCCTCTGTGTACTTTTTGCCCATTTTCTTACCCTTGGGCTTTCATCTGTTATTGTGACACTGATTTGAATGAGCAAGGCTTCTAAGGAAAAGTGTTTCACTAATAGATTCTGGCTCTCTGAGCAATTGCTTACTTGATCTAGGGCTGTGTTCTGGGGCTTGAAGTGGATGCTCTGCAATGCTAACTTTTCTTTTTTCTTCCACTCCTTTCGACATACACATCTGCACATAACTCCTAAACAGTTCTCCTCTGCCAGGAAGCTTTGCCAAACGTAGAACAGACCAGGTTTTGCCTGCCGGTCAGGCATAAGAGACTCACTATGGTGTTTTCCTCAGAGTAACCTTCCATGTTTTAGATCTACTGTCTAAGAAGGCTCCTATTATACATTTTATCTGTAGAGGCCACTCATTGCCATCAAGTCAGAACAGACTCATAATGGAGAGAAGAGAAGAGTTATTATACTGCTCTCCCCATAGGCTATGGGCAGGCCTTTCCTGAGGTAGGGGCCATGGAAAAATGAGACAACCAGCAGTAATATTTCCCAGCAAGAAAGGAATTTTCTATGGGCTCTATTTCATAGGGATTTTGATGTCTGGAAGACATAGAGGGAATATAATCTTGAGCCTGAAAGTCCCTTTTTAGTAAAGTAAATTTTATCAGTTGAATACACAAAGTAAATGTGACAGCAATGTATTTTACTGGAGATGATTCAATCTGTGGCTTTTCCTTATAATTAATTTGGATCTATCATCTATCTATCTATCTATCTATCTATCTATCTATCTATCTATCTATCTATCTATTGTATACCATGAAGTTGGAGCTGACCCATATATAGCAAGTATTCAGAGGCAGATTAATTGCATGGGAGATTTCCCACCTTTCTCCTACAGCTGGTAGATTTGAACTGCATGCCTTCTGGATGATAGCCCAGCTGATTTCCACGAGGCCACCAAGAGTTCCCTATTGTTTCTTCTAAATTATAAATCATATCAGATGCTTTGGACAGGATTCTAAAAGACTTGAGTTTCTAGTACTACAGATTTTATCTTTGCTTAATATTTTTTTGTTTTTTCTTTTCTTTTTTAAAATAATTTTAATGAGCATTTACAGAGATTTTGGATTTTCATTCATGCTTAATATTTTTTTAAAAATTCTTATAATATTTTAATGTTCTTACCAGAAGGTCATTTGCATGAATGACATCTTTCAGGTCAATGGAGACCTCTTATGTTGTTGTTGTTGTTGTTGTTGTTGTTATGTGCCGTCGAGTCGCCTGCGACTCATAGCGACCCTATGTACAACAGCCCTAAACTCTGCTCT
>NW_006399752.1:26248271-26252950 GCF_000299155.1 Elephantulus edwardii
CTGAACTTCTTCTTTCATCACCATAGGCTCTTGCTCATATGTTGTTTCATGAAATTCTTCTGTGTCTGCCATTCCTTTCAATACAGTGACTCAGTATTTTCTTTCCGTCTTCTTTTAACACTTCCTGGATCATTTAACATTCTGCCGAAAGCATCCTTGATTACAGCAACTCGAGGTTTGAATTTGTCTTTACTCTGGCAAAGAAGTTTATGAGTTTGAACCATCAACCTTTTGGTTAGCAGCCAGCTGAATATTTTAACCGCTAGAAGAGTATTGTGGGTACCATGGACTGCTAGGAAAACAAACAGATTCATCCTGGAAAGGGTCAAACCGGGCGGCTCCTTGGAGGCAAGGATTCTGAGGCTTCATCTAACATATTTTGGACATGTTGTAAAGAGGGACAGGTACTTGGAGAGGGACATCATGCTTGGGAGGGTGGAGGGACAACGCAGGAGGGGAAGGCTGTCTATGAGGTGGATTGATTCAGTGACTAGGGTAATGGGGATGGGTGTATCGGAGACAATGTGATTAGCACAGGACAGAGCAGAGTTTAGGGCTGTTGTACATAGGGTCGTTATGAGTCTCAAGTGACTCGATGGCACATAACAACAACAACAACAGGGTGCCTTACGTCCCTCCTAGTTAACTACTCTTAAGGGAGTTCTGGAGGTGTAGTTCGCAGGGAGTTTTACTGCTAACCCAAAAGTAGCATTTCTTTGTTGTATTGAACTACTAGCGTTCTACAAGAGAAAGATGAGTAATCTCTTCCCATGTAATTTATTGCCTCCAAAAACCACTGGAGGGTCAGCTATGAGTTAGTACTGACTCACTGGCAGTGAATTTTGAGGGTCAACTGTATGGTTTCTGTCTCCTGGTTGAATCCTAACTAACGTATACACTGGGTTTTATTTTGTCCCCTTTTTAAAAAAAATTATTTTAATGAAAGTTTACAGAGACTTGGGGTTTCCAGTCATTCATTGTTGCACGTTTCTCCCTGCCCACTGCTCCCCCTAATTCATTTTTCTTGAAAACGAAAACTCTTTCATTGTTATGCAATCCCTCTCCCCAAATCCACTCCACTATGGAGCCTTCACTCTGGACTTCTGCAATGACAATAATACCCAAACATATATTCCTTTTAAACAGTCCTCTCCCTCATCTATTTCAATGCAATATACATCATTCCTCCCCTCCTCTTCTGTCTTCCCTCAATCCCGATGTCAGTCCCATTTTACAACAGTGACCCTATGCAATATTTGTCCTTTTGTGACTGAGATATTTCACTCAGCATAATGTCCTCCAGGGTCATCCATTTTGCATATCATTTCATGAGTTCCTTGTTTTTCAATGCTGCATAGTATTCAATTGTGTGAATATACTAGAGCTTTTCTATCCATTCGTTTGTTGGTGGGCACTTGGGTTGTTTCCAGCTTTTTGCTGTTGTGAACAAAGCTGCAGTAAACATGGGTGTGCATATATCTGCTTGGGTGGCATTTTTTTTTTTTAGTCCACCATTTAAAATATTAAAGCAGCCCCTTTAGTAGAAAGACATATAAGAACTATGGAAACAAATACAACATAAGACTGCTTTTACTATAAAGTAACAAATTAGTTGGATCATTTGAAATTCTCTACAAATGGACAGGATATTGAGAGGATGCAGGGTGCAGGGCAGGGAGCCTAGGGTAGGAATAAGATGAGGAGAGAAAAAAGGATGCTAGATCTGACACTGAGATTTGGAAAGGAGGAATAAATTTTGAGATAAAAAAATTTTTAAATAATGATGCTAAAATGGATAAAATAAAGTTCTCTTATAATTCTTAGCTCTCTATCTGCAGGATTTGTATATAGATATAATTCTTGCATTCTTGTATAAGTTTAACTCTTGAAAGAGAGGAAGACTCTTAACTAGATGAATTGACACAGTGCCTACAACAATGGGCTTGAGTGTGGCACAGGTCGTGAGGATGGTTCAGGGTAAGGGACGATTTGATCTTTGTTCATAAGACCTCTGTGAGTTGCAGTTGACTCTGTGGCACCTAGCAACAACAGACCTTGAATATAATTGAGTCTGTGTCCTATGTTTTTCCATTGATAGTCATTTCTAGGAACATTTTTGTAAAGCCCCAGAATGGATTGAATTATATTATGTTGTCCATCATTTTCTCAGGAAATTATGTTGCTCGAGATGCTGTTGAATCAAGTATAACTCCTAGTGACAGTATGAACAACAGATCTGAACCCTATTCTATCCTGTACTTGAACCCATTGCTATAGTCACATTGCAGTGTCATCCTCTCTAAGGAATATCCTCTGCTAGCAACATGCCCGAAGTATGTGAGACAAAGCTTGTCTTCTTTGCCTTCCTTGCCTTCTAGGAACACTCTTTCTACACTTTCTCCACAACGTATCTGGGGTTTTTTTGGCAGTCCAGAGGATAGTCAGTACTCTTCTCTAACACCGCTGCTCAAAGGCATCATTTCTTCTGTTATCATTATTCATTGCACAGCTCTCAGATGCATAGCAAGTGATCTAAAAGACCATGTCCTGAGGCAGGCACACTTTAGCCTTTTGACTGGCACCATTGCTTCTCTGCAGTCCCTGACAGCAGACTTGCTCAGTGCAATGTGTCTCCTGCTCTCTTGACTGCTGGTACCAAGGATGTTGATTGTGGATTCAAGTAAGTTGAAATTGTTTTGCAATTGCAATCTTTTCTCTCTATATTATGATGTTGCTTATCAGTCCAGGTGTGAGGATTTTTGTCTTCTTGATGTTGACATGTAATCCACACTGAATCCTGTAGTTTTGGTCTTCTACAGTGTTTCAAGTCCTCCCATTCAACAAGCAGGGATATGTCATCAGCATAACACAAGTTGCGGATATGTCTTCCTCCTATCCTGATGCCACATTATTTTTCATAGAGTCCAACTTCTTGAATGATTTATGCAGAATACAGATGGAATAGGTGTGGAGAGAGCATACAGTCCCAATGCACACTTTTCTTAATTTTAAACGGTGTCTCTCTGGAGACTAAGGTGTGCCTGATACAGGCCATGGTCTTTGCAATCACTTGTTATGCATCAGAGAGTTGGACAATGACTAGAGAGGACAGAAGGAGAATTGATGCTTTTGAGCTGTGGTGCTGGAGAAGAGTACTGAATGTACCATGGACTGCCAAGAAAACAAACAGATTCATCTTGGAGAGGATTAAACCAAGCTACTCCTTGGAGGCAAGGATTCTGGGGCTTCGTCTGACATACTTTGGACATGTTGCCAGGAGGGACGGTTCCTTGGAGAGGGACATCATGCTTGGGAGGGTGGAGGGACAGCGCAGGAGGGGAAGACCCTCTATGAGATGGATTGATTCGGTGACTGGGGTAATCGGGATGGGTGTGTCAGAGGCAGTGCAGTTGTCGCAGGATAGAGCAGGGTTTAGGGCTGTTGTGCATAGGGTCGCTATGAGTTGCAAACGACTCGACGGCACATAACAACAACAACAACAGTGTTTCCTTGTTCTTTTTTTGACAATAGCTTCCTGGTCTAGGTCTAAGTTTTGCATGAGCACAATTAAATGTTCTAAGATTCCCATTCTTCTCAATGTTGCCCATAATTTATTGCTAAGATGGTAAATCTCTGTCTGACACACTGAGCACGGTTTTAGGAGGAACTAGTCCTTGGAAAATGACAACATGCTGGGGAGAGTGAAAGATAAGAGAAAGAGAGAAAGACTAGCTCGACAATGAGTTTGACACAGTGACTGTAACAATGGGCATGATCATGCTAGAGATTGTGAGGATGACACAGGATAGGGCAAGGTTCAGATTTGTTTTTTGATAGGAGTCATAGTCAACTTGATGGCACATAGTAACAACAACAGAAGGTTTCAAGTTTCTGCCAGAAATAGAATTGATCTCAGAGATGAAGGCAAGAACGGGAACATAATGACTGAGAAGGGAAGCTAACACATAGAAAGCAAGATAGTTCCAGGGACGAGGACTGCTTTACCTAGAGTCTCTCATGTCATAGCTCATGACTAATGTATTAGTCATACCGAGCACTGGAAACTATACAATCTATACTAGAAAACCAATTCTGCTCTCAAGAATAGTTGCAAAATCAGACAATGCTCTAAGTAATTGAGAGTGGAAAGCATATTGTGATCACTACTCTGTAACATTTTGAACCACCAATAACTCAATTGTTTCCTTGAATTCCCAGAGAGTCATGGAGCACGAAAACCCTTTGTAAATCTTTGAAATAAATATTAACCTCATACATTTTTTGCCAATGGAAAAAACCCCCAAAAAATATCCAGAAATAAACTTAAACATTATTGTTTGTATAGAATGTTTATCTGAAGTCCTCTGTTTCTTGAAAATTCTTAAAAGTAATTTGCTGCACTGGCTAGTCTGCCATTTTCTCAGATCACACTGAAGATATTATTTCATACTTTTCTGTTATTATATAAAAAATTGCAAGTGATGTGCCTTTTGTCTGCTTTTGTGCCTTTAATGTTTTCTTTTTTAGTTTAGCATTCTGAAGTTTCACTACAATATGTCGAGGTTTATATTTAAGGAATATTCTTTGCTTTTTTTTTCTATAATTATATTTTATTAATTTTCATAAACATTTACAGAGATTTTGGGCTTCCACTCATTCATTGTTGCATTATTCTCTCT
>NW_006399752.1:26253225-26255432 GCF_000299155.1 Elephantulus edwardii
GCTTCTCTCACTACTCTAAAGGGCCCCTTTGGCAGTAGGAAACACATAGACTATTATGGAGATTGATTTTGGAATTCAGATGCACTCTTATTGATTGTGGAATATTCTTTGCTTTATCTATGTTGTCCTTTATCTGTGATTTCATAATCTAACTCTGGAAATTTTTACCCTATTGTATTTTTTTTAATATTGTTTTTTCACCTATTCTTTCTTGTCTTTTCTGAAATTCCTATTCAACTATTTTAAACCTTCTCATTGTATTCTCCATGTCTAACCCTCACTTTCTATATTGTCTCTCTTTCTGTATCTCTTTCTGGGTAATTTTTGTCAGAACTATTAGATAATTAATTATCTTTCCCACCACTTGTCTGTCAGTTTGTCAAACTTGGTGACTTTTGGATGCTGTGATGCTGGAAACAATGAACCAATATTTCGTACACCAGCAGAATATTGTCCAATAGAGTCCCCAGGTTGAGGTTTGCAGGTTGGGAGTCGCTCGAAATACAACTGGGAAAGAGCTGGCTTCTCAAAGTAGAGTCTTCCTTAATGATGTGGACAGAGCAAAGCTTTAAGGCAATGAAGAGTCTTTATTTTCTAATGTGGCATGACTCAAAATATGGAAAAGCATCCATTAATAATAATTAGTGTACAACAATTAATGAAAGTTTTTAAACAAGTGAACTAGAGAAGGGGGAAAAGAGGTCAACGGGGTAAAATGTTCGATAATGAATGAATGAAAATCTAACTTCTCTGTAAATCACAACTAAAGAAAATTTTATTAAAAATTATAATCAGATTGTGGCATATATAAAGTATAAATCTAGGAAAATTGGAAGTTGTCAAAAGAGAAATAACATCCTTAAAGATAAATATCCTAGGTTTGTGAGCTGAAATGGATTGATGCAGGCCCTTTTGAGTTGGATGCCATTTTAAATTGGTCTACTGTGCTGGTAATGACAAATTGAAGAAGAATTGTATCTCATTCATTGACAAAAAGAACAAGATCTTTCCTGAATTACAATGTGCCAGTGATAGGCTTATATTCACACACATACAAGGAAGACATGTTAAGAAGACTATTGTGCAGATTTAGTATTCTTTTTAAATTGTTATTCAGATTTTAGTATTTAGTACTTTTCAAATATTAAAGCAAAGAATAAAAAAGTGAGGTTTTCTATCAACTTCTGCAGTGTGAAATTAATTGAGCATGCAATCATGATGCATTCATAATAACTAGTGACTGGAGTGTAAAAATTGGAAACAAAGCAGAAGGGTTGGTAGTCAGAAATGTGGCCTAGGTGATAGGAATGAGACCAGTGATAGAACATCAGGAACCAATGGTACTGAATGAAGAAATTCTACTGCACTGTGGCACTGGAAAAAGCAAAGTTCCTGCTACTGGAGTGAGATGGTATCTCACTGTGGTTTTGATTTGTATCCCTCTTAACAGCCAGTGATTTTAAGCATTTCTTCATGTGCCTGCTGGCCATCTGAATATTTTCTTCTGTAAAAAGTCTTTCCACATCTTTCACCATAATTGTGTCGTAAACTTTTGATATGAGCTCCTTGTCTAAAATGGTATTGTCAAATGTTTTTTCCCTAGGCAGTTTCTTTTCACTCTGTTGGAAAATGTTTTTGATGTGCACAGGGATTTAATCTTAAAAAGATCTCATTAGTAATTGTATTCTCTCCAGATTGTGCACTACTGGCTGTATTTAGCAGTCTCTTTATACCATAGGCTAGGCTGTCTACTTTGAATGCATTTAGTCCCATAAGGATGAATACTGTATAAGACCATTATTGTAGAAATAGAAAGATAACTAGTAAAACGTGTACAAGGATCCAAGGAGGGGAGGGTGGGAGCAGAGGGGTGAGGATGTGCTGGGGAGGGGTGGTAATCATAGGGTCACATAATTTGTTGGGTGGAGGGAGGAGTGAGTAAAGAAAATGGAAGATTCGGTGTGAAAATCAACTTCATCAGTAAACCAGTTGTTGTGTTGTTGTTATGTGCCGTCGAGTTACTTGCAACTCATAGCGACCCTATGTACAACAGCTCGAAACTCTACTCTGTCCTGTGCCAATTGCACTGTCTCCATTAAACCCATCCTGATTACCCTAGTCACTGAATCAATCCACCTCATAGAGGGTCTTCCCCTCCTGTGCTGTCCCTCCACCCTCCCAAGCATGATGTCCCTCTCCAAGGACCG
>NW_006399752.1:26255962-26265757 GCF_000299155.1 Elephantulus edwardii
CTTCAGGTCCTTCCCAGTTTCAGCAAGCAGGGTTGTGTCATCTGCATAACACATATTGTTGATGAATCTTCCACCAATCCTGACACCACTTCTTCTCATAGAGCCCAGCCTCCTGGATAATCTGTTCTGCATACAAGTTGGAAAAGCATGGAGACAGGACACATCCCTGGCATACGCCCTTCCCAATTTTGAACCATGCAGTGTTTCCTTGCTCTGTTCTGATGACTGCCTCCTGGTCCAAGTATAGGTTTCTCATTAGCATGATCGAGTGTTCTGGTATTCCCATTCTTCTCAGAGTCAGCCACAGTTTGTTATGATCCACACAGTCAATCGCCTTTTTATAATCAATGAAATACAGATCGATATTCTTCTGGTATTCCCTGCTTTCAGCTAAGATCCATCTAACATTAGCTACAATATCCCTAGTACCACGACCCCTTCTAAACCCAGCCTGGGCTTCTGGCAGTTCTCTACTGATGTGCTGTTAAATTTTATTTTTTAAAAATGGAAAGAATTCTGAAAAGAAAAAAAAAAAAAGCAAAGTTCCAGGGACTGAAATACCACATAAAGTGTTTCAACACACAAAAGCAGCCTGGCATGTGCTCACTCATCTACACCAGGACATTTGAAAGACAACTCTCTGTTCACTGACTAGAAGAGATCCAGATTTGTGGATATTTTAAAAAGGAGAAGGTGGCTCAACAGTGTGTGAAAATCGAACAATATCATTAAAACCACATAAAGTAAAATTTTGGTGAACATTATTAAAAATGAACTGGAGAAGCACAGGTAAAAGGAACATTCAGAGAATCAAGCTAGTTTCAGTAGAGCTCATGGAGTATGGGTTAACATTGCTGGTGTTAGCTGGATCTTGGCTGAAAGCAGAGAATAGAAAAAAAGAAGTTTCCTTTTGTTTTATTGCTATGCAAATGCATTTGACTCTGTGGATCAGGACAAATTATGGGTAGCATCGAGAATGAGAATTCCAGAACAGTAAGTTGTACTCATGTAGAATCTATACATGGTCTTCTTCTCTTTTGCTGACCTTCCACCTTTCCAAATATGATATCCTTGCCAAGGAATAGCTTCTTCTGGCAACATGCTCAAAGTATGAGACGAAGTTTTGCCATCTTTGCCTCTAGGGAGCACTCTGGCTACACTTTTTCCAAAACATAAAATCACAACTCAAGGGCATCAATTTTTCTTCTATCAGCCTTATTCATGGTCCAGCTCTTGGGCACATATAATCTATATGCTGAGCAAACAGTCTGTGAAGCTAAACAATATGAAGATTGGTGGTGGATTAATCAACAGACTCAAACTGGTAGATAACACAACCTTACCTGTAGAAAATGGAGAAGACAGATGCTTCAACAATTTAGATCCTCCCAGAAGAGTTGTGGGTGAGCATTAACATTACTGGTCAGTATATTTGTTTTCTCCTGGACACAGGAGCCTACAATTTGGTCCTAAAAGCCTTCTGAAGTCCCAACTCTTCTCACTGTTTCTTAGTTGTTAGAATTGATGGAAAACCTCATAAGCAGTTCCTTACTTCACCTCTGCCTTGCATGCGGACTTCTGAGTTATAAAACAACCCAGTGGTAGATGGAATTTGCTCCAGGACTTAAGAACAATAAATGACATAGTTGAGCCTTTACATCTTGTGGTTCCTAACCTTTATACTATAATAGACAAAGTGCTAGTCAATAGGCCTTTTATTGTAAGAACTACCTTCCCTTTGTAACTTGATTTGTGCTGCTATTAGAGCCTCTACTTGGAATATTATTGCTTTTAAATTTTTGACTCATGTACTTTTAACTTGTTAGTTAAGTTTGTGTCTTCTAGGCTGCAACACTTCCATGATACATCTTCAAGGACAGGAACATGTACGACTAAGCACAATTGATAACAGTGCATCTAAATTAAAAAATCAATCTCCATAATAGTCTATGTTTCCTACTGCCAAAGGGGCCCTTTAGAGTAGTGAGAGAAGACCTTCACCCTGAAACATACAGTGTCCCTTTTCAGCAGGAAGTAGCTAAGAGACTATGCTGTTCCCTTTTCCTTATGAATCAGGGTGAAGTCTCTCTCAGGGAGGAGTGATAGGGAATGGCAAAGGACACACTGACAAAGGAGATTAATCAGAACTGGCTTTGACAAGCACTGTGGCAATTGGACAATTAAAACAGACTTTCAAGGGGAAAAGAAAAAGAACTAACTGGGGAGGAGGATAGAGAAAATAGTGCAACAATGAATGAATGAAAACCCAAAATCTCTGTAAATGTTCATTAAAATTAATAAAATTTAATTAAAAAAAAGAAAATGGAGAAGACGTGAAGCACTAGCTGATGAAATTCAAAAATTATAGTCATCAGTAACATAACGATAAGCTAAAATCTTCACAACCCGACCAATATTCAACATAATGATAAGTGCAGAAAAGATTGATGTTTCTGCTGTCTCATATATGTTGACTTATTTTCGTGTGGTTTGGTGATTTTTGCTTCTGAACTCGTATTGCTTCATCGGCAGAAGCTCTAAGGGGCTTAAATTGTGGTTATTTACTCCAGAAAGTGTAAATCTTTTACTTTTTTGGGACCCAGGGGGTTGATTTATGCTCCTTCTAAGATGAGGGTCTAACTGCGAAGATTCAATTTGGATTTGGCACCAAATAATGGGCCCAAAGCTTAGTGCTTGAGTTTGCCCTGCACTTACCACCTCTTTGTTGGATTGATTTCTTTGTTTGGGCTTTGGAGAGTTTCTTTGCTACTTACACACCCAGCAGTGCATTGAAAAGTGCCCTGTACCTAGGACTTCATAGAATGGTAGCAGAAAGGCATTCTGAGGAAAGACTCTGCCATAAAGTATGATATCATGTGTTCATAAATTTTAAGGCAGTGGACACAGCAGCAAGAAATAGACGTCAGAATAAAATGTAGGCCACATTTCAATATTTAAGAAGGATAAATAATATTTTAGAAACAATTAGATCACATTTCAAAGTGGTGCAATGATTAAGCCCTTGGATATTAACCAAATGTTTGATGGTTTGAACACATCTAGGTGCTTTGTTAGAGACCAGGTGATCTACTCCTTTAATGTTTATAGCCTAGAAAAACTGGGAGATAATTACATTTTTAAAGTAAATTTTATAATTATGTGTAAAAAAATATAAGTTGTTTTAGAATTCATTAAGTCGAGTCTATTCCAACCAACTCATAATATTCCCATGTAACAGAATAGAACTGCCTTACCCTCACCCCCTCCACATCAAATTGTACAACCCCATGATTAATCCCCCCTTCCTCCCTGCACATCCTCATTCATCTGCTTCTAGCCTCCCCCACCCCCTTTGGATCTTTATACTCATTCTACAGTAAAGGTGTTTTATATAATATTTATCCTTGTGGGACTGAGTTACTTCACTCAGCATAATGCTCTTCAGTCCCTCCCAAGTTTTTGTGAGAGAGACAATATGGAACCTTAATAGTGAATTAGTTAGGTCCTTGGCTACAAACTGTGAGGTAGGTGGTTTAAACCCAATAGCTACTTAAAAGGAAAAAAGACTTCAAAAATCTGCTTCCATAAGCATTATCCAACCTATTACATTAAGTGAATTCCTATTGGCAGCGATGCTTTAGGACAGAATAGAAATGTCCCATACGGTTTCTAACAAGGTAAATCTTTACAGGAGCAGACTGTCACATCTGTCTTCCTCAGAGCTGCTGGTCGGTTTGAACTGCTGACTTTTTTGGTTAGTAACCAGTATGTTAACCCACTGTACCCCCAGGAGTCCCTCTGTAAAGTCTGCAGCCTGGGAGACTCATCTCACTATATTCTATAGGATCACTGTGAGTTAGGCTTAACTCAAAGGGCACAATGCATGTGTCCCATATATGGCACAGTGCACAGCGTGTTGCACTAACTGAAAGCTTGATAAGTTTAAATCCAACAACTGCGTCAAAGGAGAATTGGAAACTCTCCTCCTTTAAAGATTACAGTTTTGGAAACTTGATGGGGGAGTCACTACGAGTTGAAATTAACTCAGTGGTAGTAAGTTTGGTTTTACACACACACGTTACAATGTTAGAGATGAGTGAAGAGCTGGAACCTGCAGTAAGTGTAGTGTTTCCATTAAGGGACTGACTGTGGTATGAAGGTGGAGTAAACAACCTGCACAGGGCACTAGGCACTGTGAAGGAGTAAATTACGGCCCATCTCTGAGTCCCTGTTTATATAAAAAGCCCTCATTGTTAATTTATTCCTTTGGCTTTATAATTATAGGAGTTAGCTGGTAATTTTTCATATGAATGTCCCTTTTGAAAGTTCCCTATAATTTCCTCATTTATAAGATAGGTGCTTATTAGAGTGCTAATAAGTCTAATCAGCTGGCTTTTTTTATGGATGATAAATGGACTGTTAAATAATCCTCTTAACCATTGTTGTCAATGGTGCTGAAGTCAAGAAACCACATTGCCAAGAAGTCCAACTTGTTTACTCCATCTGCTTGCAACATTGGTGTTTTTTTCTTTTTGGCATTCACTTAACCATGGAGGGACCTGAGTGTGCTGAACTCTGTTTTTAACACTGAAATCACCTCTGTTGATTTAAATTTCCATGATATAGGCAAAAAGTCTGCCTCGGCCTTCATCTGGGTCTATGCTGACTTACTGAACTTTGTAGTTTTCTCTACTCTTCAAAATAAGTCTGTACTAAGGAAGGCTCATTTCTGGGCTGACAATGGAAGAAAAATGGAGCTTTGACTGAAAACCACATATGAGTGTGTCTTTTTTTTTTCTCTCCCCAGCTTGGCTTTTGTTCTAAAAAACCAAAGTCTGAAAAAAACCAGCTGTTAGTTGTTTATACAGTATTTTGTATTTAAGTCTTAGACAATAGCTGTTTTGTCCCCATTTTGAATGACATGCTTTTCCCTTGTGCCTTTTAAATCCTCTGTCCATGGGGCAGGAGGATTGATGTGCCTGTGTGCTCTGTCCCCCTGGGTTCCTGGAGGAGCCTAGGGCTTGGTTTTTAGTTGTTTGTTTTTTGTTTCTTTTCTTTCCTCTTTTTCTTTAGCTTCTATTTGTTTTTGAAGTTAGACTTTGGTCTCTCAGTATATATAGCTGAGTTTAGTATCAAGTGAAAACCCTAAAGGTCACTTTTTGGGCTAACTGGACACAGGTTATTTCACACAAGACACTACAGAGGAAGATTTAGCTTCTATAGGTGGTGAAATGTGACATCAGGATTGGACAAAGACTCATTACCAATCAGTGTTATGCAGATAACACTGCTTGCTGAAACTGAGGAAGACCTGAAGAGCTTGCTGCAGAAGTTCAAGAACTTCAGCCTTCAATATGGGTTGAACTCAATATCAAGAAAACAAAGATTCTCACCACTGGGCTGATTGGCAGCATCATGATGGTTGGTGAAAAGATTGAGATTGCAAAAGCTTTATTTTGCTTGGCTCCATAATCAACACTCGTGGCAACAGCAGCCAGGAAATTAAAAGACATATTGCTTTGTAGAAGTCAGCTGTTAAGGACTTCTCCAAAGTACTGAAGAGCAATGATGTCAGTCTGGAGACTAAGGAGAGCCTGATACAGGCCATGGTCTTTGCAATCACTTGCTATGCATCAGAGAGCTGGACAATGACTAGGGTGGATAGAAGGAGAATTGATGCCTTTGAGTTGTGGTGTTAGAGAAGAGTATTGAATATACTATGAACTGCTAAGAGAACGAAAAGAGTAGTCCTGGAGAGGGTTAAGTCAGGCTGCTCCTTGGAGTCAAGGATTCTGAAGCTTTGTCTGACCCACTTTGAAAATGTTGCAAGAAGGGACCAGTCTTTGGAGAGGGACATCATGCTTGGGAGTATGGAGACACAGTTCTGGAGAGGAAGACCCTCAATAAGATGGATTGATTCAGTGACTGGGGTAATAGGGATGGCTGTGTCAGAGACAATAAGATTGACACAGAATAGAACAGGGTTTAGGGCTTTTGTATATAGAGTCACTATGAGTCTCAGGCGACTCGATGGCATATAACAACAACAACAAGAAGGTGCAAAACGTTGACATCTTCTATTGTGAGAGGAAACTGAAGTGAAACGAGTCATAGCTAGAGCACCTGAGAAAAATTAGATATGAACTTTGATATTATCATCTGTGCTTGAGGCCTGAACATTGATGATTTAGTTTCTTATATTTAGAATTCAGAAGATAATTCTTGCCAATCCTCACTTCCATGGACATGCTCTATGGGTAATTTCCTTCCTTGTCATCTTCATGCTCGAGGGCAAAGCAAAATTAGGAGGATGAATGGGGGGAAAAATACTCCTTAGCTTGTAAAGGAACCAGTCAAAATGTAATTTTTCTTGCATTCTTATCCTATGTGTTACCAAAGCAATTCTTATTACCACATGCTATGCATTGAATTGTATTGTGCCAAAATATGTTTAAATTATCCTTAAAAATACAGTTTTCTTTGTTATATTAATAAGGCCATAACAAGTATTGGCTGTGCATCCTAAAATTATTGCTCTGATTTATGAAAAGAGCAGATTAGAGACAAAGGCACATACACAGATTGACCTTCACTGTGTGTGAGAGTTGTCTACATGCCGTGGAAGTCCAAAGACTGTCAACTACTAGAAGCTGAAACAAGAGTCACTGGGTGAAGCAAGTGGTAGAATGATGGCCTACTAACTGAGAGGTTGCCAGTTCAAACCCAGCCAGAGATATCTCTACAGTAAGGCCTGCCATTTGCTGCTTGAAGATTATAATTTTAAGTAGTGCTGACAATCCAGAGGCAAGCAGTTCAAATACACCAGAGTGCATTGTACTTTGTACATATAGGGTCATCATAAATTGAAATCCACTTAAGGGCAACTAAGAAAATAAAAAATTACTAAGTGTCCTACTTTGCTGGTCGAATAGAGACTATTGGGACTATGATTACCTTATGGGCTTGTTATAGTTTGCCTGAAAGTTAAGCTAAAGGAATAGTTTATTTTCAGGCCAATCAACAGGCCTGAAAGTAAACATTGACACCAGGGAAGTAACTATTCCTTAAAACAACCACCCATGCGAGATGAAAAGGGAAATATTTGCCCCAGGATAAAGCTCAGAAGTCAGGAGAGGATGAGAAAGACTGATCAATGGAAACAATAAACACAGGGGAAGTGGGAAGAGCGCATTACGTTCCAGGGATTGTAGTCAAGTCTCGGATCAAAATGCGTTTGAATTGTTGAACAGACAACCAGTTTGCTCTGAAAATTTTCTCCTAAATAAAAATGTTGGTGGTGTGTGCTCTTGAGTCAGAACCGACTGATAGCTGACCCCCTGGAAGGTTTTCAGAGGCAGTTAATCACACCATATTGGATTGCCCATCTCACTCCCGCAAAGCAGCTGGTGGATTCGAACTACGTGCTTTTGGGATTGAGCACAGCTTCTTGCCACTAGGGCACCAGACCTCCTTTTCCTTTAAACAAACAAACAAACCACCTACAAATAAACAAAACAGACAATCTATTTTAAGAAAGCAGGAGAGGATGGATGCTCCTACAGTATTCTCAAGAGAATCAAAACTTTTTCCCTTCAGTTTATATTTTTCCTTACACTGTAACACGACACCACAGGTGACTTGAATTAAGAACAAAATTGACAGGGAGCTCTGGTGGCCTAGTGGCAAGGTGCTGCACTATAATCCCAGAGGTATGTGGTTCAAATCCACCAGATGCTCTGCTGGCTGCTGGAGAAGGAGGGGGCAATCTCCTCCTGTACCAGTCAGATCTGATTTGATGGTATATGTAAAAACGATACAATTTAAAAGAAAAGAAAGAACAAAATTGATATTTGTTTTTTTGGAGTTCAGAGAAATTGAAAGTCTAAATTCTGGATGGAATGAAGAATTCTCTGGAGGGAAGTCTTCCTCTGTTACAGATGGCCTGTTGTACACGGGTGCCCAGTTTTTCTCCCACTCTCTCCAGAACCTCCTATTGTGATCCCTTTCAGAACAGTCAGCAGTGGCAGATGACCACTGGCCTCAGGGTCACAGAGGCCTGGAGCACAGTAAACTTTGATAAGTTTAAGTTTTGTCACTTTGAAAAGCATGTAAATCATAACTGGCAGCTACCTCTTTGAATTTTAACTTTGAGTGCTTCCTCCCTAGTCCTGCTTTCTGGAAGATTAACATAAGTATATCCTGCTATAAAGATAGTGGGGAATTTGCAATTTTTGTCTTAAAAGTGAAGTAATGAATTGTATCCATTAAGTGTAAGATTTCCTTCTGCCTTTGCAATCTCTTTAGCCAAATGCCTGTGGTTTATCACTTGTTTGGTAAAATGCTTATTCTATAATGAGACTTTTATTTTTGTGGAGAGGTTTTTTGGAGCTAGGAGTAGATTTTGATTTTAGTAATTTCCCCCCAGCAGTGCTCTCTGAAACTAAGATACCATAAAGCAATGGTAACCACACCAAGTTACGCACACTTCAAGTTTTCCTGAGAATCTGTCCACAACCTGTTTTTTTCTTATTAATTTCTCTTCTTTCAGGTTATCAGCTTGTATTGAGTTTTATTTGAGGAATAGTGTAATTTATGACTTTTTGGAAGCTGGCTTTCTTATACCTCACTGTAAGTGGATAATTGCTCCCCGGGGTAGCAGACATTAGAAGTCTATGAAAACAAACATTGATTGAGCTTTCCCCTCTCCACTTCCTTTATTCATTCATTGTACCACAGGCCAGACCATTCTCATTTGAGAATTTCCCAAGGTGACATTGAAAAGGACTACAGTTTGTTGAAATAAAGATGTACCTAGATGAAAAATAGTTTGTGTATCCTCCACCATAACCTCAGGTATTTGCAAATCTACAGTGAAAGATGAGGGAGGGAGACAGTTTCCTCTCCTGTGATTCACAGCCTCTGAAAAACCGTGAGTTGATTTCAACTCAATGGTACATAATTACAACACCATAGTGGTTGACATTTTTTTTTGTCAAGGGTTGTATGTATAGCAGTATCATTGATATCACAGGCATGCAAAATCTTGTACAAGAGTTTTCAAAAATGGCTGGAGAGTAAATTGACAGAGAATTGCAAGAAATTCAGGATGGATTCAGAAGAGGCTGTGGAACCAGGAATATATTGTTTATGTCAGATGGATCTTGGCTGAAAGCTGAGAATACCAGAAGGGTGCTTCCTTGTGCTTTAGTAACTATGCTAAGACATTAGACTGTGTGGATATAGTAAGTTATGGATAACATTGAGAAGAATGGGAATTTTAGGACATTTAGTTGTGCTCACACAGAACTTGGACATGAATAAAAAAACAGTCATTTGATCAGAACAAGAAGATACGTCATAGTTTAAAGTCAGGAAAGGAGTGTGTCAAGGTTATAACCTTTTACCACATGTGTTTAATCTGTATGTTGAGCAAGGAATCTGAGAAACTGAACAATATGAAGAAGAATATAGCATCAGGATTGGAGGAAGATTCATCAACAACTTCAAATAATGCAGAACCTTGTTTGCAGAAAATGAAGAAGATGTGAAACAATGATGAAGCTCAGAGATTAAAGCTTTTAGTGTTGTTGTTGTTGTTATGTGCCGTCGAGTCCCTTGTGACTCATAGTGACCCTATGTACAACAGCCCTAAACCCTGCTCGGTCCTGTGCCAATCGCACTGTCTCTGACACTCCCATCCCAATTTTCCCAGTCACTGAATCAATCCACCTCATAGAGGGCCTTCCTCTCCTGCGCTGTCCCTCCACCCTCCCAAGCATGATGTCTTTCTCCAAG
>NW_006399752.1:26266162-26280268 GCF_000299155.1 Elephantulus edwardii
ATCCATCCTGATGCTGCCAATTGGTCCAGTGGTGAGAATCTTTGTCTTCTTGACAATGAGCCTCAATCCATATTGGAGGCTGCAGTCCTTGACCTTCTGCAGCAAGCGCTTCAGGTCCTCTTCAGTTTCAGCAAGCAGGGTTGTGTCATCTGCAAGCTTTTAGTACAGATTACAATTTAACATAAAGAAAATAAAAATCCTCACACCTGGACTGATGACATAATGATAGAGAAAATATTAAAGTCGTCAAGGACTTTATTTTACTTGGACCAACAATGAACATCCATGGAAGCAGCAGTCAGTGAATGAGAGCTAGTATTGCGGCGATAGCCAATTTGCTGTCAAGGACCTCTTTAAAGTGTCAACAAGCAATGATGCCACCCTAAAGACTAAGGTGTGTCAGTCCCAAGACATGGTATTTTCAAATGCTTCATTTTTGGACAATAAGGAAAATCAAAGATGTAATGCCTTTGAATTGTGATGTTGGCAAAGAATATTGACTATAACATGAACTACAAAAAAACAAAAAAAACAAAAACAAAACACAAACCAAAACACCCCTAACAAATCTGTCTTGGAAAAAGTACAACCAGAGTACTCCTTAGAATCAAGGGCTGTGGGACTTCATCTCACATGTTTTGGGCATGCTATCAGGAAGAAGCCGATCCATTGTGTGTAGAAAAACAGAAGGTCATCCAAAGAGAGGAAGATCCTTGATGCGATGAATTGACACAGTGGTTGCAATAATGAGATTAAGCACAGCAGAGCTTGTGATGATGGTGCAGGGTTTTTTGTTTTGTTGTTCTAGTTAATATGACTGGAGCTGAACAAGAACAACAACAACAACATAGTGATAGTGGAACATTAATACCCTCATAACTCTAGAAATACTTAATTGTGTGTTTTTTTTTTAAAAAATCACACATGGACAAACAAATTTTGCCTTTTTTAATGAAGAAATAATTCTTTGTGCCTTTTCCCTTTTAGATTGATGGATCCAAATGAAATAATTTGAAATACAATTTATCTGTGTGTAACTCAAAATAGTGGGTTTATATGGTGCTATCAGGGAGCTCTGGTGGCTTAGCAGTAAGAAGTTGCACTGCCAATCCTAAAGCACACAGTTCAAATCCACCAGCTTCTTGGTGGCAGAAAGATGGGCATTCTCCCCCCTTGTGAGTTAAAGCCTCTGAATATACATTAGAAGATCGGCCAAGAGTCAGTTCCAACTCAGTGGTACATAATAACAACATTTGAAATATACATTTGTTGTAAAAGAATCTCTTCCTTTGGGAGATAAGACTTTTGACATATGAAAGGTATGGAATTCCTGTGGGAAAGGAAATTGGAACTCTGTTTTCCCAGGACATGTATTAACATCCTTCAGAGCGAATGTGTAGTCCAGCCGCATTGTAAAGCTAGTTCCATGAGCTGTGAAGTTCATTTTCTCAGCATTCTGGAACATTCTATGATGGGGAATCCTGGTATCCTGATACTTAGCCAGCCTCCTGCTGCTGCCATCTTTCTATTGGTCCTCACCAACTCCCTTCATTTGGGGACAGAGCCCAGATCAATGATCAAAGTCCAATAATAGGCCCAGTCAGGCTCCTGGAACTGGCTCCTGCGAGCCTTGAATGAATCAGAAAGAACTGTTGATGGCTGGAAAAGAGCCAGTATTCTCCATGATTCTCCTAACCTACCTTCTTGCTTCAGCTTCTCTTTAGAAGAACTTTCTCATATTGACAAAAAAAAATCTTTTCCTAAAAAAAATGTATTATAATCTCATTTGTATGCTTGTCACTTTATGTGAAATGTATAAATACATAAACTGGTGAGGTTACTGGAAGGTCATAGCAGACACTGTTGGTTGTTATGGAGGATAAACCATTTAATTAACTTTTTGGCATTTACATGGTTTTATGAGTGTACTAATTGTAATAAACAATGCCAAACTGAAAAAAAAACAAGTACTTTCCCTTTTATTATTAATAACTGTTGTCAGTCATCTACTACCTCATTGTAGATCATGGGCCACCGTGATTGGCGAAAAGAAGGATGATAAACATCACAATTACTCTTCTGGAAAGGGACAGGCATTTGCAAAAACCCTGAGTCACCACAAAAGACTGAGATGGAACTTTCAAATTCCAAGTTGAAATACATGACAGAAGTGAAGAGAATGACAGTAGAAGAACTGAAGCCTCTCTCTGAGTTGTGGTGCTGGAGAAGAATTTTGAACATGGGCCATCAGGAGAACAAACAGGAGAGAGTGAAACTAAATTTCTCCTTGGAAGCTAGAATTTTGAAGCTCTGTCTTGGATACTTGGGCACATGGCCAGGAGGGGATCAATCCTTGGAGAAGGACACCATGCTTGAAACGGTGGAGGGACAGTACAGGAGAGGAAGATCCTGGATGAGGATTGACATAGTACCTGCGGTAATGGGTATAGGTGTGTCCGAGTTGGTAAGACTGGCTCAGGATACTCAGTGACACATAACAACAACAACAACAAACAACAATCTTTTGACAGCTGTAACAGTACATTGGACTGCCAGAAATTCAAGTTGTATTTAGAAGAGGTTGCAGAAGGAAGGATATCGTTGCTGATGTCAGAGGTTCTTGACTGAAAGTGAAGGGAATTCTGGTGGCATAGTCCATAGAGAATTGTGCTGTCTCTGTGGCATTTCAAATACACCAGGGACTCTGAGGGAGAAAGATGGGAAATATTCTCTTGTGTGATTTACAACCTCAAAAATCACTGGAGTGTCAGTTAAAAGTCGGTTCCAAGGGAGCTCTGGTGACCTAGTAGCAAGAAGCTGCACTGCAATCTTAAAGGTGAGCAGTTCAAATCCAGCAGATTCTCCACTGCAGAAGGATGGACAATCTCCTCCTACGCTAGTCGGATCTGACTAGATGGCACACAATAAGAAAACAACAAACAGACACACACAAAAAAGCAGATTTCAATTTGACAGTAATGAATTTTTTCCCCCCAGACTGCAGAAATATTTAATAAACTGAGTTCATTACAGTAAGAAGAAGTCATATTCAATCCATTCTTCTCACTGGAACCCATGCCCTGCTGGGATCTAAAAGGTGCAGCTGCTCCTTAAGGCACCACTGCTCGATGGCCTGGCCGGCTGGCCCCACTCATACAGGATCTTTTGTTTAACAGTCCTGCTTTCAGAACAGAGTGTGCACAAAGAGGGTGCCAGCGGTTGTACGGGCCCACAGCTCTTGAAACTCATAGTTGTGGGCCCACTCAGTGTTGTCCCACTTCTGGATCTGGTACTCCTCTTCCAGGCAAGAAAGTAGCACAGCCTGCTCCATTGTCAGGTGCAAATCCATCAGGCCTATTGTCAATACCATGGACTTAAGCTGGGCTACCACAAATTCAATCCCTTGGAGGGCCCACATGTTGTAAGATGACAGATAGCTGGTAAGTGTCTCCTGAGTTTTGGCTGTTGGTAGGCCCCAGGATGCTAGTAGAGGTGCCAATGGCCCACTTGATCATGGGGTCCCACTCTTTCTTCTGAAGTTCCACTAATGTCTCTGGCTCCTCTATTCTGTAGCAGATGGTGTCAGTGTCCAGAAACTTCAAGCTGCCTGGATCAGTTGGTCCTTGTTTTGCTGGGATGGGTAGTCCAAAGAAGTGTTGCACAACGTGGTCAGGTACATAGTGTAGAACTTGATGGTATCCTGCTGTGAGTCCCATTCAGTGGTCACTGCAGTGGCCAAGGCCTCATTGGGGACCGTAATGAGCTTGACTTGAGGCGTTTTCAGCTTTCTGTGATCCAGGTTTATCTCAAAGCCACTTTCACCCTTGTTGATAGTGACATTCTGATAAAAACGTTTTCTTTCAACTTCCATTGTCCTCCCGCTACACTGGGCACTGCCATCTTCTATGTAATACCACTAGCACACTGTTTTATCTGCAAACTATCAACAGTAATGAATTTTTTAGTTTTGTGCTTTATTGACTATGCAAAGACTTTAGACTGTGTGGATCATACTAAATTGTGGCTAATATTGAGAAGAACAGAAATTCTAGAACAGTTATGCTCAACTTGATGATACAAATCAACAACTACAACAAAACCTATACACTGACCAAGAAGCAGGAAACAGCACATGGTTTAAAATCAGGAGAGGTATGTGTCAAGGTTGTATCCTTTCTCCATCCCTATTCAATATATATGCTGAGCACGCAATTCAAGAAACTGGACTATATGAAGTAGGATGTGGCATTAAGACTGGAGGGACACTTAGCGACAACTTACAGTGTATAGATGACATAACTTCCTGAAATTGAAGATGACTTGAAGCACTTACTGAAGAAGATCAAAGAAAAGTCTTCAATACATAATACCTCAACATCAAGAAAACAAAAATCCTCACAACTACAGCAATAGGGGGAAAAAAACGTAGGTGGAGAACAGATTGACGCTCTCAAGGATTTAATGTTACTTGGACACATTGTAAGGAGGAACCAGACCTTGGGAAAAGACATCATGCTTAGTAAAGTTCAGGGCATCAAAAGAGAGAGTTCCTCAACAAGAGAGATTGACAGTAACTGTAACAATGTAAGTATATTGGAGATGACAAAGATGGCACAGGACGGGGAGGGTACAGTTCTGCAGTTCAGAGGGTCGCTCTCCACCAGTTGCTCTGTGGGAGAAGGATGGGCAGTCTCCTCCTGTACGATTAACTGCCTCTGAAAACCCACTGGAGGGTCAGCTATGGGTTGGTTTTGACTAGTCAGCACACAAGAACCACAACAAGGGTTATGGTCAGCTCAATGGCACTTAAAAACAATAACAAGTCCCAATCCACTAGAGGGCACCTCTCAATTGTAACAATTGGCTGCTCTGCCAGTTATAGTCAGTTTACAACCCTTCTTTCTTGAGGGCAAAAGTACATGACCAATTTGCTGGTCAGAAAGAACTCAAATGAACTCAGAGTCTATGTCAAAAATCATAACGGAGTTAAGGTTCTACTACAGATAACAGCTTTCCACAAGTCAAGTACTTTAGATTTTAAGCTCTGATTAATTTATGTTGTTTTTTATTAAGTGCTGTCAAGTTGCGTATGACTCATTGCAACCCTACCAACAACCAGTCTGAACACTGTCATATCCTGTTCCATCCTCACAATCTCTGTCTGAGACACTTAAGCAATTGCCTCAGTCATTGTGTCAGTCCACCTGGTTAAGAATCTTCCTCTCTTTTGCTGCCCCTCCACCTTTCCAAGCATGATGTTCCTCTCCAAGGAATAGCCTCTCCCAGGAAACATGTCCAGAGTATGTGAGATGAAACTTTATCATCTTTGTTTCCTAGGAGCACTCTGGTTGCACCTTCTCTATACGTTTGTTCATTTGGAAGCCCATGGGATCTTCAGCACTCTTCTCTACCACCACAGCTCAAAAGCATCAATTCCTCTTCTGTTATCCTTAGCCATTGTCCAGCTCTCAGATGCATGTGACTGGCAAGTCAGTCAAGTGGCTTCAGCAAGTGAATGAAAAGACCATGGCCTGAATCAGGCACACGTTAGCCCTCAAACTGACCTCATTACTCTTCAAGAATTTGGAGAAGTTTCTGACTGCAGACTTTCCCCAGTGTACTATATCTCCTGATCTCCTGACTGCTGGTACCAAGTGTATTGATTGTGGGTGAAGTTGTTGACAACCTCAATCCTTTCTCTATTATCTCTCTCTATCTATCTATCTATCTATCTATCTATCTATCTATCTATCCATCCATCGATCTATCTATCTATCTATCTATCTATCTATCTATCTATCATCTATCTATCATCTATTCTCTCTCTCTCTCTCTCTCTTGTTGCCTATTGGTCAAGTGGTGAGAATTTTTATTTTCTTAATGTTGAGATGCATTCTATATTGAAAGCTACAGTGTTTAACCTGCAGCAAGTGCTTTAAGTCCTACTCACTTTCAGCAAGTAAGGTTGTATCATTTGCATAATGAAGGTTACTTATCAGTCTTTTTCCAATTCTGATGACACATTCTTCTTCATCTAATTCAGCTTCTTTTAATAATTTGCTATCCACACCCATGTTTATCATGGCTTTGTTCACAATAGCAAGGAGTTGGAAACAACCTAAGTGACCATCAACAAATGAATGGATAGAGAAGCTGTGGTATATTCACATAATGGAATACTACACTACATTGAAAAACAAGGAACTCATGAAATATTATTAAAAAATGGGTGACTCTGGAGGACATTATGCTGAGTAAAGTATCTCATAGTCACAAAAGGACAAATACTGCATGGTGCCACCGTTGTAAAGCAGGACTGACCTCGGGGTTGGGAGGAGACTGAGAAGGATGGGTTCAATAATGTATACTGCATTGAAACAGATGAGGGAGAAAACTATTTAAGAGGGAAAATTATTAGGGATTTTTGTCATGACAGGAGTCCAGAGCGAAGGCTATATAGTGGAGTGGACCTGGGGGGAGGGATTGTAAAACGATGAAAGAATTTTTCTTTTACTTTTCTAAGAGGGTATTGTACTAGGGGTGAGAGTTGGGAGGGGAGAAAAGTGCAACAATGAATGAATGTAAATCCAAAGTCTCTGGAAATTTTCATTGAAATTAATAATAAATTTTTAAAAAAGAATATAAAAAAATTCATTTGCTCAGCATGTAGATTAAATAGATATGGAGAATGAATACAACTGTAATGCCTACCTTTCTAACTTTAAACCCTGCAGTCCTCCCTTGTTTATGCAGGTCTCTTGATTTCTTTCAGTAACGTTTTGTTGTTTACCCTAAGTCTTTTATGGCCTCGCTTGCATTTATTTGTATATATCTTATTCTTTTGGGAGAGTTTGTAAGTGGTATTTTTTTTTCTTTTCCTTTTTGGAGGGCTCCTTGTTAGTATGGAGGAATCTTACTAAGTTTTTTGTGTTTATTTTGTATTCTCTGTGAAACCCTTCAATTACTTCTGGTAACTTTCTTGTGGAATCTTTGGGGTTTTGTAACATCATGCCATCTGTGAATAGGAATAGTTTTACTTCTTCCTTACCAAATCAGATGCCTTTTATTTCATTTCTTGTCTTATAGTCCTGACCAGAACTTCCAGCATGATGTTGAATACTAATAGTGATAAAGGGCATCTTTAACTTGCTCCAGTCTCCAGTTTTTAGAGCATTTATACATTCTTCCTTTGCTTCTTTGAGATATCACACCCACTAACCCATTGCCAGGAGTTGGAGCCTACTCTTAGCCGACCTTCCAGTGAGTTTTCAGAGGCTTCAAATCACATGGGAAAAAATTACCCATCTTCCTTTTGTGGAACAGCTGGGGGTTTTGAACTGTCTACTTTTGTTTTGTCAGAACAACTCCCTCTCAACTAGGCCACCAGAGCTCCCTTTGGAGAGATATGTAAGTCTTTCAAAAAGCTAAATAAGATTTGGTGACGTTTACTTTCTCGGGGACTTAGGAGTCCATATCTCCCTCTTGCATGGGAGCTTAATTCAGGAAGCCTGCTGCTTGCCCAGTCTAGCGAGTCAGTATCTAGGATGTACAAAGGGTTCAAATCTACTCGGAGGTACTTCAGAAGAAAATTCTGGTGATGGATTTCAGGAAATTCAGTATTCTGAGCCTCGTTGAACAGCACAGTTCTCTCTCACACACAGAATCTCCATGAGTCATAATTTATTTGATGGCAAATAAAGATACAAGGAGTTTATTACTTACCGGATACAGCAAACACAAATGACTGCCCTAATTACCAGGTGAGGTTAGAATGAACTATTTGTGAGAAATACTGTCAAGACTTCTTACTTGAAAACACATATAAAATTATTGGCATCAGCTTTGCCAGATAAAAGATTTGATTTCTTTCTGTTTTTGTAATCTTTCTGGCCAATAGCTCATGACGGATAATGTTATGGTTTAATGCTTCTTTTATAGTAAATTGGTTTTCTTTCTCTTCTATTAAGCTGTTGAAAGGTTTTCTGGGTTGGAAGTAGATTTTGTTTTCAATCCCCTTTCAGTAACAAAACACAGAGAAGGACAACTGGACAGGACTTGGGCAATTGTGCCAATACCACGTGGGCTGTGGCTTCCTAAGGGTGGAAGAATCCATCTCAGCCCAGAGATCAGAGTATCTTGTAAAAATAACTTGCCAGATTTCTGGTCACTTTCCTACTGGGTGTTTGGGTGCAGAATGGGGTGAGTGGAAGGACAGGAGAAGGAAGAATCAAGCTCCTGCTTGCCAGTAATTCCATTGAGCATGGGCTGTGTATCAGAGCCAGTGAAAATTCTCAAAGGAGGGATGGCTTCTATCTGTCACTGAATTTAGCCCATTTATACATCATTCTTGCAGCGTGTGCTATGGATTGCCTGTGGGGTTGTCCAACAGGCTTGCTTGGTCACATTCATGCCTCCATCCCCTAAACATGCACACTAGCCACAAGGAAGGGAGAGGGGAAAAAAAATTAGACACTAGGAAGCTCTGGTGGCCTAGTAGTAAGAAGCTGCACTGCAATTCCAAAAGCACAAGGTTCGAATCCACTGCTGCTCAGCAGGAGAAGGATGGACAATCTCCACCTGTACAATTTCCTGAAAATCCACCAGAGGGTCAGCTATGGGTTGAAAAATCCATGGGATGGTCAGCCATAAGTTGGTTCAGACTGCATGGTACTCAACAACAACAAGAACAGTTGTATAACGATGTTGTTGTTATGTGCTGTCAAGTCACCTGTGACTCATTGCAACTCAATAGCTCAGAAGCCTTCCCTGTTCTGAGCCAGTCTCACTGATTCCAACATACCTACCCCCATTGCCCTAGTTACTGAATAAATCTGTCTCATTTGGGGTCTCCCTCTGCTGTGCTGTCTGTCCACCCTTCTGAGCATAATATCCTTCTCCAAGGACTGGTCTCTCCTGGCCATGTTTCCAAAATATAGGAGATGGAGCTTCAAAATTTTATCCTCCAAGGAGAAACTTGGTTTTACCCTCTCAAAGACAGACCTATTTGTTTTCTTGGTGGTCCATGGTATGCTCAAGACTCTTCTCCAGCACCACAACTCAAAGGCATCGACTCTTCTGTCACCTTTAGTTATTGTCCAGCTTTCTGATGGCATAGCATCATATATAAAAATAATAAGGCCTGGAGGTGGAGGAGGTGTAAGATACGGTGTGTAAGAGACTTTAATGGTTACAAAATGCTAGTGATTACCAAGGCTGAGCATGGACTACATTTTAAAGTGTGATGAGCAGGAGGACCAAGCCAAATGATTTCCATTTACAAGGGAATCCTTATACTGCCTACCTCCCACCTCCTGTTTCTTTGGAATGAATTGGACTGATAAAGCTGCCTTAGGCTGATAACTTTTTTTCCTAAATAAATATTTTTCTTTTTTAATTTTTAAAGCTAGACACTAGTTGCACAACAACAATTAGTCTCACCGCTAAGTAAGTATGATTAATAGTACTTTCAGCTATTTTGTTACCAATTTACCCCAGGAGCAAGATGAGGCTGATAAAATGTTTATGGGCTAGTAAATTTTTTTCTGCTAATTTGCAAAGCTATAATAAACTCATGAACTCGACGGCCTGCAGGAAGTGCAAGGAGAACTGGGAATGACCAGTAATTTGCTCTAGAAGTCCTCTTAAGGCTTTGCAGGAAATGATTCCAAGAAAGGAGATGAGTGTACCATAATTTCTCAATCCATTCATTTGTTGATGGACATTTGGGCTGTTTCCATGTTCTTGGTATTGTGATTAATGCTACTATGAACATAGGTGTTCAAATATCTGTGTGTCAGTTCTATTTTCCTTGGAGTATATTCCTAAACGGTGGAATAGCTGGGCCATATGCAATCTCTATGTTCAGCTTTTTGAGGAAACCTCAAACTGTCTTCCAGAGTGGCTGTACCATTATACAATATCGCCAGCAGTGCATAGCAGTTCCAATCTCTCCACATCCTCTCCAACATTTATTGCTATTGTCCTATTAAAGTTTGCCACTGGTACTGGGATGATATAGTATCTCATTGTGGTTTTGATTTACATCTCTCTTTGCCAGTGATTTTGAGAATTTCTTCATGTAACTGTTGGCCATCTGAATGTCTTCCTCTATGAAAAGTCTTTCCATATCTTTTGCCCAATTTGTGATTGGGTTATCAGTCTCTTTTTTGGGAGACCCTGTAGCATTCTTTAGACTTTTGTTATGAGATCCTTGTCTGAGATGTCATTGCCAAATGTTTTTACCCAGGTCAATAGGTTTTATTTTCACACTATTGGAAAAAGTTTTTGAAGCACATAGGGAATTAATTTTTAGAAGGTCCCAATCATCAATTTTGTCTTCTCTTGGTCATGCATTTCTGGGTATATTTGCAAGCCTGTTTATACCATAGGCTAGCTGCCCTGGGCATGTTCATCAGGTTATGCCAAAAAATCTGGAGGACAACTACCTGGCCAACTGACTGGGAGAGATCTATATTTATTCCAATATATATATATTTTTAAAAAGGTGATCGGTTTATTTCAATTTTTTAAAAAGGTGACCTGACAGAGTGTGAAAATTGTCAAGCAATATCACTTATATCACACACAAGCAAGAGCCTGCTGAAGATTATCCAAAACTGGCTGGAACAGCACATCAGTCGAGAACAGCCAGATGGGCAGGCTGGATTTAGAAGAGGCTGTGGCACTAAGGAAAAAATAGTCAACATTAGATGGATCTTGGCCGAAAGCAGAGAGTACCAGAGGAATGTCTATGTGTTTCATTGATTATGCAAAGGCATTTGACTGTGTGGATCACAACAAATTTTGCCTGACCTTGAGAAGAATAGGAATCTCAGAACACTTGATTGTGCTCATGTGAAACCTGTACTTGAACCAGGAGATAGTAATCAGAACAGAGCAGGAAAACACTGGATGGCTCATGATCAAGAAAAGTATGTGTCAGGGTTGTATTCTATCTCCATACCTTTTCAATCTGTATGCAGAACAGATCATTCAGTAGGCTGTACTTTATGAGGATGAATGTGGTATCAGGATTAGAGGAAGACTCATCAACAACCTACATTATGATGATGACACATCCTTGCTTGCTGAAACTGAGATGGACATGAGGTGTTTGCTATAGAAGGTCAAAGATTTCACTATTGATTGAAGCTCAACATCAAGACAACAAAGATTCTTACCACTTGGTCAATTTGCAGGACTATGATAGATGGAGAAGAGATTGAGATTGTTAACTTCACCTTGTTTGGTTCCACAATCAACACAGTTGGCACCAGCAGTCAGGAAATCAAAAGACAAATTGCACTGGGAAAGTCTATCAGGTACGAAAGAGAAATGAGGTCAGTTTGGAGACTAAGGTGTGCCTGATACAGGCATGGTATTCACAATTACTTGCTATGCATCAGAGGGCTGGACAAGGATGAAGGATAATAGAATTGATGCCTTTGAGTAGTGGTGCTGGAGAAGAGTGTTGAACATACCGTGGACTGCCAGGAGAACAAACAGGTCTGTCTTGGAGAGGGTAAAACCAAACTTCTCTCTGAAGGCAAGGATTTTGAAGCTCCATCTAACACATTTACAACACATGGCAAGGAGGGACCAGTCCTTGGAGAAGTGCATCATGCTTTGAGGGCGGAGGGACAGCACAGGAGAGGAAGACAAAGGATGAGATAGATTGACTCAGTGACTAGAGAAGTTGGATGGGGTCTGTTGGAGATGATGAGATTGGCTCAGGATAGGACAGCATTCATAGCTCTTGTACATAGGGTTGCTATGAGTCACAGGAGACTGGATGACACACAACAACAACAACAGGAGGCCTTCTAAATTTTATCTCATTTTGTCTCATATGATCTTTATGGATTTGGGCTTTACCCCTAGGCCTCTTTTCCACCTTGAGTTGATTTCTGTGGATTAGGTGAGAGGTGGATACTGCTTTAGATTTCTGCAGGTAAATAGATTTTGTAAATCTGGAGGGCAACTACCTGGCCAACTGACAGGAAGAGATCCACATTTATTACTATTCCAAAAAAAAGGTGACTCAACAGAGTGTGGAAATTATTGAACAATATCACAAATATCACACACTAGCAAAATCCTGCTGAAGATTATCCAGAACACTACATAGACAGAGAACAACCAGAAATACCAGTTGGATTTAGAAGAGGCTGTGGCACTAGAGACATTATCATCAATTTCAGATGGATCTTGGCAGAAAGCAAAGAGTACCAGAGGAATATCTATCTCTATTTCATTGTCAATATATTGAAAGGCATTTGACTCTGTAGATCACTACAAATTGTGGCTAATCTTGAGGAAAATGGGAATCCCAGACACATGATAGTACTTATGTGAAACCTACACTTGGACGAGGAAGCAGTCATCAGAACAGAGCAAGGAAATACTACATGGTTCAAAATCACGAAAAGAGTGTGTCAGGGATGCATCTCCATACCTTTTCAATCTGTATACAGAACAGATTATTCAGGAAGCTGAGCTTTAGGAGGAAGAATGTGGCATCAGGATTGGAGGAAGACTCAGCAACAACTTATGTTACACAGATTACACATCCTTGTTTGCTGAAACTGAGGAGGACCTGAAGTGTTTGCTGCAGAAGGCCGAGGATTGTAGTCTTCAATATGGATTGAAACTCAACATCAATAAGACAAAGATTCTCATCACTGGGCCAACTGGCAGCACTATGATAGAGAGAGAAGAGATTGAGGTTGTTAACAATTACACAATCAACACTCTTGGCAACAGCAGTTAGGAAATCAAAAGACAAACTGCATTGGGAAAATCTGCTATCTGGGATCTCCTCAGAGTACTGAAAAGCAACAGTGTCAGTCTAGAGACTAAGGTATGCCTCATCCAGGCCATGGTCTTTGCCACTAACTTACCATGCATCAGAGAGCTGGATGATGACTAACGATAACAGAAAAAGAATTGATGCCTTTGAGTTGTGGTGCTGGAGAAGAGTCTTGAACATATCATGGACTGCCAAGAAAACAAATAGATCTGTCATGGAGAGGGTGAAACCAAGTTTCTCCCTGGAGGCTAGGATTTTGAATCTCCATTTCACATACTTTGGGCACATTGCCAGGAGGGATTGGTCTTTGGAGAAGAACATCATGTTTGGAAGGTTGGAGGGACAGTGAAAGAGAGGAAGACCCTGAATGATATGGATTGATACAGTAACTGGGGAGATATGGTTAGGTGTGTCAGAATCAGTAAGACTGGCTCAAGACAATGCAGGTTTCAGAACTGCTGTCCATAGGGTTATAGGTGACTCCACAGAACATAAAACAACAACAATAACAACATTATGTAATATGGAAGAATCTAGAGAGCATGATGCTTAGTGAACTAACTCAGTATTATAAGGAAAGATACTGAATAAGGCTACTATTGTAAAAATAGAGAGATAACTAGAAAGATGTGGATAAATGCCCAAAAGGGGAAGGGGAGAGGAGGTAGAGGAACAGAAGGAGGGGAGGGGGGATATTACTATGATAACAGAGTTTGGTGAGCAGAGGCATGGGTGTGTAAATGAATTAGGGAAGATCCAATGGAGACCTGAAAAGATGGAATAATAGTAGCTATAGATTACTGGTGATTACTTTTATAAAACACACATACAAGAGTGAGTGAAACAAAATATGAATGTAGGAATTTACATTGTGTGAAGCACAATGTACATGAATGTTACACAATGTATACAAAATTTATATGCAAAACATATTAAAAAATTATTTGGCAAGAAAAAAGAAAGGAGATAAATCACAACATTTTAAACAGAAAATAATGATATACTTAATAAATAATGTTTGTACTTAATAAGTTGCACACGACAAGAAAGGGGGGAAATTCTAAAATGATATAGTGGAAATGTCCTGCTCTCAAGTGTTCTTGTTTTAATTAGAAAAATTAATTTAAGTATATAAACCCAAAAATATTAAAATGGAAAAAAATACTAGAACTATAATTATTATAGTTCTCTTGTACCAAAAATGGTTATAGTTAAGGAATGTCAACTTTTTAAGACAGTATGTGCAGTCACATTGTGCCCTCTTGTGGCAGAAGTGTTACTACTCTCAGACTTTAGAA
>NW_006399752.1:26281382-26282443 GCF_000299155.1 Elephantulus edwardii
GGCACAGGAGGGGAAGGTCCTCTGGGAGATGGATTGATTCCGTGACTGGGGCAATCGGGATGAGTGTGTCGGAGACAACGAGATTGGCACAGGACAGAGCAGAGTTTAGAGCTGTTGTACTTAGGGTCGCTATGAGTTATAAGCGACTCGACAGCATATAACAACAACAACAACTACGGAAGCAGGAGTGGCATCCAATTCACATATCTTCAGAAACTCTATGAGCTTTGATAAATGTCAGTATTTATAGAATGGCTTCAGGTCTTTTGTTCATAGGGTCACTATGAATTGTGCTTGACTTGATGACAATCAACAACAACTGGAAATGTAAAAATAAAATTGATGCTGACCAAATATGAAGGTCTTCTCATAAATCATTTCAGTATCACACCTAGTTGTATCTTTTTGTGTATATGTTCCACTTTCCCCTTAGAGTGTGTATTTCACAGTTTTCCATGTTAATAATGTACTATATCTAGTAAAACTTGTTTATGTCAGTGGGTGTCAAAACTGGAAAGATTTAATAGCTCTACCTGTCTAGTTTCAGGGTAAGACTGTATCCTATCCAGTTAAATGCAAGTTCTATTCTGTGAAGCCTTATGTCTTAAAATGGCAAGTTTTCCTTTCTTTTAATCTTTACTTGATATTTCATTTGTCATATAAATTTACCTTTCATCAATAGTGAGATCAGAATTTAAAAAAATTAAACACCAATTTTGCAAATATGTATAAAGCTATTATTTCAGTTTTTAAAAAAGACATGTTTGATTCTGGTTTTTTGAAACAACTGCTATCTAGCTAAGGTGTACATGGTACAACTTTTAGAAAGGGTATACACCACATATGGGATATTGCCTGAGAAAGAGAACATCAGCAAGCTTACATAAGGTCATAAATCATTAACAGTTCTTTAAGAATTTTACCAAGTGACCATGTAATTTTTTTAAAAAAGAGTCAACTATTCCTGTAAATATGAAATATTTCAGTATATGCGATGCTTCTATTTCTTAGAGTGAGATTATTATTTTGATAATTCATAAATTGTTGTTGTTGTTATGTGC
>NW_006399752.1:26282543-26293251 GCF_000299155.1 Elephantulus edwardii
GGGTTGGGGAGAGACTGAGTAAGATGGGTTCAATAATGTATACTGCACTGAAACAGAGGAGGGAGAAAACTGTTTAAAAGAGATATATAACTAGAAGACAAACTTCTATACAGTCATTGGTCAGATACATTTTTTTGGCAAGTTTGTTCAGGTGCAGAGGTGGTTATAGCAGAAGGTGACTGGCCTGAAGCATCACTGCTATAGGGTGCTTCAGACACTGTCACTCTGGGAAAAGGAACTTGCTGCTTTATCTGATGTGAAGACATACCCATCAGAGAAAGCTGATGTTTTACTTTTTCTGTTTTGGTGTTGGAGAAGAGTATTGAGGGTACCATGGACTGCTAAGCAAACAAACAGATTCATCTTGGAGAGGGTTAAACAGGGCTGCTCCTTGGAGGCAAGGATTCTGAGGCTTCATCTGAGATACTTGGGTCATGTTATAAGGAGAGACTGGTTCTTGGAGAAGGACATCATGCTTAGGAGGGGGAGGGCAGGCGCAGGAGGGGAAGGCTTTCCTAAAGATGGATTGATTCGGTGACTGGGGTGATCAGGATGAGTGTGTTGGAGACAATGAGATTGGCACAGGACAGAGGAGAGTTTAGGGCTGTTGTACATAGGGCCGCTATGAGTTGCAAGCGACTCGATGGCACATAACAACAACAACAACACTAACTTTTTAATTTCGTAGTCAATTTTGTTTGTAGATAACAGTAACTGCAATCACTTAGTTAATGAGTCAGGCAGTTTATTCACATTACCTCATTTCAGAATTTCAGAACTATTAGGCTGTATAGACAAAAAAAATCGAAGCACAAGAGATAGACAGTAACTGTTTAGTTTAACTGGGCCTGGAAATAATTTCCTCTTGATTTCTTAAGAATGTTCAGTTAGTTGCACCAGATGACTCTCTAAGGTTAAATGTCTTGAGTATTTAATCTGAGTGAGACTCTGGTGCTGTGCACTTTGGAACCTATAAAGTATGACATCACTCATTCTTCTGAACTCTATGGCCTGAATTCAAACTTAACTCATTGCTGTACAGTGGGAAATAACCCGCAGTTGACTATCAGGTGGGTTTTGGAGGCTGCAAATCATCAGGGAGGAGATTGCTCATCTTTCTCTCGAGAAACTGCTGGTGGATTCAAACTACCAGAGAGATGCCATCTTTGGGTCAGCAGTACAACTCCCTATAGACTATGCATCAGAAAGATGGAAATAAAATAGATATGAAAATGAAATTTCTATATGGCAGTATACAAGGAGATGGAGCGATTCTGTGAGTGGAGTGGTAGGAATGAGTGCATTTGAGATGGCTAGGTTGGCACGGGATAGAACAGCGTTTAGAGCTCTTGTACATGGGCTGCTATGAGTTGCAAGCAACTCGATGGCACATAACAACAACAGCAACAACATCCCAGCCTCATACCAAGTTGTCTGGAGTAGCTGGATTCTACAGAAGTTTGTTTTCTGGTTTTGGTGAGTATTAGGATGGAATGTTTACTTGCCGTAGAGTGTGAGTTGGTTTTATGCAGCCTCCTATTTTATGCAGTCACCACTATGGGGCTGGAATCCAGTTTGGGAAGTTGTCTGGAGCTGCTGGATTCTACAGAGGTTTGTTTTCTGGTTCTGGTGAGGATTAGGGTAGAATGTTTGGTCAAACAATCTTCTAAGTGATATAGCACTGTTCTGTCCATTTGCTGTACAGAGGTAACTCATGGTTGCTGTGACGCTAAACACTGTGACTCTGATGTGTCAAATGTGATAATCTCCCCTGGTGGACAGTGTTTGGTGAAGTTCCCTGATTAAAACATGCTTGGAAGCAGGAGTGGCATACACTTCCAAAATAGCTTGCTTCTGGAACTCTATGAACTTGGAGAAATGATGACAGTTATACTAGTGTTCAGGTGTTTTATTCATAGGGTCACTATGAATTGTCTACGACTCAATGACACTTAACCACTTAACAACAACAACAATGCCCATTATTGCTCAGTCTTTTCAGGGTCCTACTGAGCCACAGACAACTCTATGGGACATAACAACAACAACTGGATCTCTTCTAATTCCTTCACCCCCTCCCTCTGCCCACCAAACTCTGCAACTGTGATTTCCCCTGTCCATCTTCAGCTTCTCCCTCCCTCCTCTTCCCTCTTTGGACTTTTATACACATCTTGCTAGTTATCCTTCTATTTTTGCAATAATGATATTTTGTAGTTTTTGTCCGCATGAGACTTAGTTCACTCAATGTAATGGTCTCTAACCTCTCTCATGTTATATATCCATCTTGTTGTGAGTCTTCTTTTTCTCTTGCCCCATTCCCTTTCCTAGCATAATGTCCTTTTCTGAAGATTGATCTTAATTAAGCTGCAAAGGAGGGCGTAAGTAGCCACCTGAATTTTTTCCCCTCATCTCAAAGGAACCATGGAATTTCTATTCTGTAGAGTAGGAGTCTCTATAAATTGAAATTAACTAGACAGCAACTAAAATACACAGGGAACTTTAAGGGCTCCTGAGCAGCTTAGTGTGTGCTGACTGCTGGGCTAAAAGGTTGTCAGTTCAAACCCACTCAGTGTTATCCTGCTTCTAAGTTTGATAATCGTGCCACCTGAGCCCATGGTGGCTGATATGCAATGCAAGGAAGGAAGCAGGGAAGAGTGGTACCCAAAATTCACACTTGTTTGGTACTATCATGAGACAGTTGTTCATTTTCAGGGTCTAACCCAAAAGCCACTGCTGTCTGGTCATTTATGACTCACAATGATTCTGTAAGACGGAGGAGAACTTCACCACCCGACTCACAAGAGCAGACTGTCTTCTCTTTCTCCCTTGGAGTGGCCGGTGAATTCATTCCACCAACCTCTGTCAGCATCGCGAGCTGAGCCACAACGCCTGTTCATGGTCTCCCTCATAAATGTGGAGGCACCTCCCGAGCTCTCTTTAAGGCTCTTTGAAGTTCCTATCAATGTTGGATTACCCACTAAGCAAGGGAAGTGCTTACTTGTGAGTGAACACTTCACATTTTTTCATCACACCAAAGACTCTGCTTCCAGGCTTCACTGGCATCTGCCTTTGTCCCAACCCCACAGCATCTTTCCACAAATCAAAGTCACTTTTTAGATTTATAAACTCTGATAGGAATGGAGTACTGAGTAAGAGCAAGAGCAAGGTACTCTGCCTGCTCTCACTGGACTGGCAGTGAGCTGCTGGCTATTGCCTTCCCCAATAGATGTCTTCAATTTAAATCTGAGCTGCTGGACATTGTCTCCCCAACAGATGTCTTTTTAGGATGGTGCTAAGCAGCTACACAGCGATCCCAAAGGAAATGCTGTTTGAATCCACGAGCTGTTCTGTGGGAGAACGATGGGAAATCTCCTCCTGTGCACGTTACTGACACTGAAGACCCACTGGAGTGTCAGCTATGGGGTGGTTCCAATTCGATGACACCCCTGTCTTCCTCCCCCCAATGGGGTCCTGATGGAGAATGCTTGAACTGTTTTGTATCTTTAGCATGCATTGTAATCCCCATGACCTGCATTGAAAATCCTCATCTGGGTCTCTCTCATGACTTGCATTGTTATCTGACGTATTTTATCTCTTGGTGTCTCACGCAAAACTTCCAATTTAATTGCTTGTAGCACATTTAAATGTATATGTCACATGTTTTATTCTGGTCATCTAGCATTGTCAATTGCTTTGCAATCATAAGGTTGTTCAGTGATGTAGAATCAAGCCTGCAATTCTACCAGAAACACATGCTCCCCCTTACTGCTGCTATGCTCTTCCAGTAGTTGTTACAGTTATAGATGAATCATACGGAATGTGAGCGTTATTTCTCAGTGGCACAATCCAGCCACTGAGCTAGAACTTTGATAGAGGGACATGTGAAATAGAGTGATATCTTGTCTTGTAAGTATAATAGAAAGAAGAAAAAGGCTCAAATCCACCCAGGAGCTCTAGAAATGGTCCTTATTCTTATAAAAAACTACACTTGAATGTATTCTTATGAGCTTTGGTCACATCCCCAAAATGGAGAGCTGTATAGAGGCAGCTTTTTAAATGGGGGATGAACAATCTAACTATAGGCTGGTTCTGAGGCGATTTCTTAGGAAATGATTGTGTGAGTTCAAGTGTGTGCTTGTTAAGCACACAATTGGATATCCAAGAGCAGGACTGAAAACTTAGATAAGCAGTTAAGTTGTGGGCAGTGTTTCTTAATATTAATGATATGATGGTAGAAGAAAGAGAGGGCCTTCCTTCCCTCTCCCCTCAAGGTACAGGCCAATGGTGCTGTTGTGTGCCCTACACACAACACATGGTGAGCCCATATTACATAGTAAAACTAGCCCTTGGAGGGTTTTTTTTTTCTTTTGCCCATTAGTAATTTATCTTCATCAATAAGGGCCTTTCTCCTGGAGTTTCTAAAAGGGAACACAGCTCTGTTGATAACATTAATTTTGGCCTGAGACTTCCTTTGAACTTCTGCCCTATAAATTTGTGTGAAGTTTATCTTTCAGTATGACTTTCTTAGTCATTATTGGCAGCACCATGATAGATGGAAAAGAGATTGAGGTTGTTAACAGTTATAGCTTGCTTGGCTCCACAGTCTACACTCTTTGCACCAGCAGTCAAGAAATAAAAGACAAATTGCATTAGGTAAATCTGCTGTCAGGGACTAGAATACTGAGCAGCAAAGATGTCAGTCTAGCGACTAAGGTGTGCCTGATCCAGTCTGTGGTCTTCAAAAGTACTTGTTATATACATCAGCCCATGGAGTTTTTAATAGCCTTGTAGGAATGTTGTACGAACAGAGCAGGAGAACACTGCATGGTTTAAAACGAAGAGCAAGAGAACACTGCATGGTTAATAACAAAGAAGGGAGTGCATCAGGATTGTATTTTCACTCCATACCTGTTCTATCTGTATGCTGAGCAAATTACTCAAGAAGTTGGACTCTATGAAGAAGAATTTGGCAGAAGGATTGAGGGGAGACTCATCAATAACGTGCATCATGAATATGACATAACCTTGCTTATTGAAAGTGAGGAGAACTTGCACTTATTTATTGTAGAGGATCAAGGAATGCAGCTTTCAATATGGATTACATCTCAATGTCAAGAAAACAAAGATTCTTACTACAGGGCATATAGAAAACATCATAGTGAATGGAGAAGAGATTGAAACTGTCTACAACTTCATTTTACTTGGATCCACAATTAACACTCTTGGTACCAGCAGTTAGAAAATGAGGAGATGTATTGCATTGGTAACATCTGCAGTTAGGGATGTCCTCAATTTATTGAGGAGTAATGAGGTCATTTTGAAGGCTAAGGTGTGCTTGATTGAGGCCATGGTCGTTTTAGTTATTTGCTATGCATCTGAGAGCTGGACAATGAACAGAGATGACAGAAGAAGAATTGATGCCTTTGAGTTGTGGTTTTGGAAAAGAGTCCTGAACATTCCATAGGCTGCCAAAAGAACAAATAAATATGTTTTGGAGAGGGATCAGCTGGAGGCAAAGGTGATGAGGTTTTGGCTCACATACTTTGGGGATTTTTCTAGGAGGGTGACATGATGCTTAGAAGGATGGAGGATTGGAAAATGAGTGGAAGTCCCTTAACCAGGTGGACTGACCCAGTGACTGCTGCAATGGGCTTTTGTGTGTCAGGAAGTGTGAAGGTAGCACAGGATAGGACTGCGTTCATATCTGCTCTTCAGAAGGTTATGAGTTGTACTCAACTTTATGGCACCTAACAGCCACAACAACAAAGGTGTAATGGTTAAAGAATTCATCCAATAAGCAAAAGGTTGGAAACTCAAATCCACAAACTGTCTTACAGGAGAAAGATCTATCAGTTTGTTTCCATAAAGATCTACAGTCTTTGGGTTGATATGGTGAAAATTGGCTCAATGGCAGTGGATTTTTGGTTTGTTGGAATCTTCACACGAACAGACATCTAGGGTTTTTTCATCCTGTGGAGCCACTGGTAGATTTGAACCATGGACTTTACAATTAGCAGCCGGGCTCTTAACTGTTTGTAAAAAGAGCAAAATCCACATGTGGACAGGCATATCTGACCCTTACCAACCTCACAAAGGGGAATTGCTCCCATCAACAGCATTAACAACACAAAACCAATTCCTATGACGTCAGATATGTCCTCCATACTCCCACACCTCTTTCTAGTCTCAACACCAATCTTACTATTTTACTGGGTCAAGAATCTGATGTAATAGCTCACAGACCACACAGAACCACATTGGAGAAGTCAAACATTAATCCAAGTTAGAATTAGCATGCAGTTAGGACAGGTTCTGAAATTACTCGCTGGCATCTCAGCCCTGAACCTCCTGGCTTTAGACCAGTGTTAAAGAGTTTTCAGTCCTGCCAATATTTATTTGCCAAACCCACCCTGACCCCTAATCTATCCAATGAACTTAGGCAATGGCTCTTAGCTTAACTCTGGTTCTGTCCATTGTGGGGCAGCTAGTAGTCCCATCTCTTGTTGATTCTCTGGTTCTCAGCTTCAGCCATGAATGACTGTTGCTGCTGTAAGTCTAGCTGGCTGTATGAATGTCTGGTCCTGAAGAACATCCACTGTGACCCTATTTCTCCCTTGCTGATGGTGAGAGAGATTCTGTGCTGCTGTAATCACTCAAGTTTATTGTCTAGCCAGCCCTTGTAGAATGTAGAGAATGGCCAATCTCCTTGTGGAATGGTGAGCTAGCCAATCCTCTTGTGGATAGGTGAGCACGCTGTATTCCCATATTCTTGCCTGTCCACATGGCAGAGTCAAGTGCAGTGGGAAGAAAAGCCATACTTGAAAGATCATCGTGCCACACCATCGTACCATCAGTGAAGGAAAAAACGGATTAGCACACAGTGTTGGGATAAATGTCAGTCATTTGGGAAAATGTGTCCTTACTTTACTCTGTACAACAATAAAAGTTTCAGTTGAAGTTTTAGATGTAAAACAAAACCAATTTAAAAAAATCTTTAAAACAAAAGAAAAACATAGGTATTTGTGTGTATACATATATTCATGGTAAAGTTTGGCAGCACTCAAGTGTGTAAAGTTAAAGAAAGATTAATATATCACTCTTCATCTGACATCCTTATTCTATTCCCTAAAACAAAGTTCTCAGTTTCTTGTGTATCATTTTAGAGATATTTTATGTTGTTGTTATGTGCCTTTGAGTCTCCTGTGACTCAAAGCAACTCTATGTACAACAGCTCTGACTGAAGAATTAGTTTGCAGAGAAACGACAGGTATAATTTTTAAGGTTCACAATGTATATAAACATGTTCCACCTTACTCCTCCATTTTGCCTAAATAATGCAGATCTGGCTGATACATACTTCATGGTCAACTGACCATGTGTGTTGTGGCAAATCTCACACTCTGTCTTCAAAGTGTGTCCTGCATATGAAGCTCAGCGCCCTGCCCGGCCTGGAGTGCCTTGATTTGCCACAGGACCTTGCCCCCCCCATATGAACACTAACTGGATATATTGTTTTATCAAATTGCTGCAAAGAAAATTCATTCCAAATATTAATTATTGCTGTAAGCCTTTAAAGTCAGCCTGTCCCTTTCCTCTTTTATGGTTCCAAGTAAACCCAAGAAGAACATCATTAAAGAAATCACAATTATAAGATGGGCTAAAACTTAGCATCTGTCTTCTTTAACTAGCAGTAATAAAATAATGAATACCAGCAGAATTCTGCTACAAATCATATCATGCAATTATTTTGTTAGCTCCTTTCTTTCATTATCTCAAACAAAACCATTCTGAGCTCAAGACTTCTAAAATGTCTATTTGTTTCCCTACACTGCAGAATGTTGTTCTCAGAAGTCTCTGAGAACTGTTGTTTTCCCATGGCATGTTAGTATCTCAAAACATTATCTAATGATTTTCATTTACTTCTTTCAAAGGCCTTTTCTTAATGGGCTTTAAAGAAATACAGCTTTTAGTTAAAGTTTTCTTACTCCCTTCCATCTTTATATATAAGTTGATAATGTCTTTATTTCACAGGAAACAATGCAATACTTGGCAATTAATTCTAGGCAGCTGCTTTCATAGTGCCATGTGACCATTTCTCATTAAAACCAATTACTAAAATACTTGGTAAAGTCAATAAAAATGATGTTTTCTTGTTTTTGCCTGACAAATGTTTTTTATTTCCCCACATATCCTGCTGCTGTTATGTGCTTTTGAGTCGCTTGTGACCCATAGCGATCCTATGTACAGCAGCTCTGAACCCTGTGCTGTCCTGAGCCAGTCTTACTCATTTTGACACACCAACCCTCATTGCTTCAGTAACTGTATCAATCTATCTCATAAAGGGTCTTCCTGTCCTGTGCTGTCCCTCCACCCTTCCAAGCATGATGTCCTTCTCCAAGGATTGGTCTCTCCTGGTTACATCCCCAAAATATGTGAGACAGAGAGCTTCAAAATCCTAGCCTCCAAGGAGAAACCTGATATTCTGCAGCAAGTACTTTAGATCTTCTTCAGTTTCAGCAAGCCTCAATCTCTTCTCCATCTGTCTTGGTGCTGCCAATTGGCCCAGTAGTGAGAATCTTTGTCTTCTTGTTTGTTAAGCTTCAATCCATATTGAATATGGATTCAATGAATAGCGTTGGTTGTTAATGAGTCTTCCTCCAATCTTGATGTCACATTCCTTCTCATAAAGTCCTGCTATGTTAGTGTAGTCAATTATATTGATTACTGTGTGCTAAAAATAAAAAAAAAGGAAAAAGCTATCTCTGATGGTGGACTTACCCAGCTGAATACGTCTCCTGATTTCCTGACTGCTAATAATAAGGGTGCCTGATTATTCACCTCAGCAAGATGAAATAATTGATGAACAACTTCAATCCTTTCTCCACCTATCATGATGCTGCCTATTTGCCGTGTTGTGGGAATTTTTGTTTTCTTAATGTTGAGATGTAATTCATACCAAAGGCTGGACAATGAATAAGGATGACAAGAGGAATTAATACCTTTGAATTGTGGTGTTGGAGAAGAAAGCAGTAAGGAGCTGTACTGACTTTTCCAAAGACTAGCTTCCTCTGATAACATATCCAAAGTATGTGAGATGGAGTTTTTTACATTCCTGCTTCCAAGGAACATCCTGCTTTTACTTTCTCCAGGATATATATGTATTTATTCTCCTGGCAGTCCATGAAATAGCAAATATTCTTCTCCAACACCACAGCTCAAAGGCATTGATGCTTCCTCTGTCATCTTTACTCATTTCCAGCTTAAAGATGCATAGCAAGTTATTGAAAAGACTATGGCTTGGACCAGATACACCTCAGTCTTTGACTGATATTGCTGCTCTTTAGCAAGCGGAGGTTCAAATACTTGAAGCCAAAGTGGTTGAACCTTTGAAAGCTTATGGAACAATTGTAGAACTCAAATGGGAGCATGTCAAAGCCACATTAACAGCAAGGAATTGAGAAGCTAAGCAGTTAACCCAGTTAGAGCGGACACACCAGCAAAACCCACCTGACTGCCACGTTACTCCACCGGCTGGACCAGGATGACAGAGAGCTGCAATGGATGACACCCAAACAAGATGTCGCCTGGGGAAACGATTGACAACTTTCAAAAGCAGAAAATAAAAGACATAAAAGAATATATTTTTAGAATTTATCACTACACCATGGCCTTCCAAAATATACAAAAGATTGGCGAGGAAGACAGTTTAGAGGTTTCCAGAAACTCTGTGTATCCACCCTATTATTCCTCTCCTTTAGATGTGTAAGAGCAAATTCAAAGTCACCTCTTTAGAAAGTGCTGACAGCTTGTGTATCTGGACCGGACCAGGTATCCACCTACTGACTGAAAAAGGCTCACGTAGATGAGGAGGAGGCTGGATTAGACATGACAGATGGAAACTAATTTTCAAGTACACTTCACATTTCTACTTATATCTCATATTGACTTAGAATATAAGATTATAAAAGATTATAAATTATAAAACTTTACCCTAGCTCAAGCTAAAAATTAAACGCTACTACGGAAGCAACGATGCAAGATTCTGCTGAAGATTATCCAAAAACGACCGGAACAGCACATCAGCAGAGAACTGCCAGAAGTCCAGGCTGGGTTTAGAAGGGGCCATGGTACTAGGGATACTGTAGCTAATGTTAGATGGATATTGGCTGGAAGCAGGGAGTACCAGAGGAATGTGTATCTGTGCTTCATTGACTATGCAAAAGCGTTTGTCTGTGTGGACCATAACAAACTGTGGATGACTCTGAGAAGAATGGGAATTCCAGAACACTTGATTGTGCTAATGCGAAACTTATACTTGAACCAAGAGGCAGTAGTCAGAACAGAGCAAAGAAACACTGCATGGTTCAAAATTGGGAAGGGCGTACACCAGGGATGTGTCCTGTCTCCATACCTTTTCAACCTGTATGCAGAACAGATCATCCGGGAGGCTGGGCTCTATGAGGAGAAATGTGGTGTCAGGATTGGTGGAAGATCTATCAACAATCTGCGTTATGCAGATGACACAACCCTGCTTGCTGAAACTGAGGAGGACCTGATATGCTTGCTGCTGAGGGTCAGAGACTGCAGCCTTCAAGATGGATTGAAGCTTAATGTCAAGAAGACAAAGATTCTCACCACTGGACCAATTGGCAGCATCAGGATGGATGGTGAAGAGATTGAGATTGTTCACAGCTTTAGTCTGCTTGGC
>NW_006399752.1:26295961-26310453 GCF_000299155.1 Elephantulus edwardii
CAGTTGGCCAAGTGGTTGTTCTCCAGATTTCTTGGCACAACTTGGTGAGCACATCCAGGGCAACATCTGTTATCTGAAATACTTCAATTGGTATACCATATATTCCTGGAGCCTTATTTTTTGCTATTTCCTTCAAAACAGCTTGAACTTCTTCCTTCATCACCATAGGCTCTTGCTCATATGTTAATTCTTTAAATTCCTCTGTATCTGCCAATTCCTTACAGTCAGATATATTAAAATGATAAAATTTATCAACATGTTTCAAATAACCTTAAATAAAATTATACTTTCTTAAAAATAAAAGTACTAAGTTTATCACCTGGGCAGGTCTTCTCTTTTAATACTTCAAAGCTAGTACTGGTTGAATGTGGAATTACACAGTATACATTATCCAGTGTTAGTTTGTAATATCATACATTTTTTAAAACACCCTCCACTTTTAAAAATTGATTTTTACACAACCACCCTTACACACTGTTCTTTATGTGTGCACATTGTGCCCCTCACAATACCTCATGCACACTGTACTTCATATAATTAACTACCTACCTATCGATGTCTATTATCACACTGTCCTCCCAAGACCCCACCGAACCTCCTCAACTCCCTCCCCCCACCTCCACTCTCCCAGTGATCATTTCTTCTTTCCCTTTTCTGCTTTTCCAGTCCCCCCTTTTTTGGTGATATTTTGTTACCTTGTATTTCATTCATGTACATTGTGTCTGAACAATCTTCTATTTACTCTGTTTCATACAATCATTCATATTCATTGTGTTTTTAGAATTAATCACTGTTGATTTATGTCTATTAATTAGATCATCCCTTCAAGCCCCTATTGAATCTTTCCTATTTCTTCAACCCCCACTCCCCAATCTACCTGCTAATCTCTGCTATCCTAGTAATTTCCATACTTCCCCTTTTCCTGTCCCCTTCTCCCCTTGAGATGAGTAAATTATTGATCATACAAAAATAAAGTGTTCTGTCTTGAGCCTCATTTCTGTCATCAAATTTGTAATTTCTGACTCTTGGTCCTTCTTTCTTGTTCCAAATTTTTGTATTCCAGTCACCAATCATTAATAATGAATCTCAATTGCATGTCTGATTGATTTAAAACTATAAAAGTTGGTCGAAATCTTCACTTTCCTCCTCTTTGACTTTAGTTGTTGGCACAACTATGTATTTGAATGATAGTTGTATTAACAGATCTTCTTTGTATGCATATGGATAGTTATCCTGTCACTCACATCATTGTATTTGAGATGGATCTAGAAGTGGTCTTTTAACTATGCATGCAACCTAATTTTTCCTCGTTATTTTAATCCCAGCATAGTAGATCATATCATTATCTGATTCATAGTAGTCAGTGCCAGTCCATGTCAGGTGGTTAATGTTGAATATGTCGATCTTTATGCTTTATATTCCATTTTTTTTACAATATTCAACTTTTCTGCATTCATACTTTGTATGTCCCACATTCCAATTATTAGTAGATTTTGTAGAATATTAGTAGACGTTTACAACTTCTCCTATTTTCAAGTGCCTTCCAGTATGAGGGCTATGTCTCTAGTGCTGTACCTAATTGTTTGATGTACCTACTTCCAAGGATGAGGAACCTCCACACTTTCCAGATTTTGTACTGCTGCCTCGATGTGGGAGTCTCTGAGCCCAGACAATGATATTTGGGTGTTTGCTGGTCTTTATGGTTTGTTCCTAAGGGTATAATTTATCTGTCAACTTCTTACATTGGCATGGTTTGCATTTTTCTGCTCTTAATAACTTAAATATGTATGTGATGTTGTTGTTATGTGCCGTTGAGTCTCTTGTGACTCAGAGTGACCCTATGTACAATAGCCCTGAAACCTGCTCTATCCTGGGCCAACTTTATTGTCTCTGACACACCTACCCTCATTACCTAGTCACTTAATCAATCCATCTCATCAATGGTCTTCCTTTATTTCTCAGTCCCTCCACCCTTCCAAGCCTGATGTCCCTTGTTAAAGACTGGTCCTTCCTTACAACATGCCCAAAGTATGTCAGATAAAGTCTCAGAATCCTTGCCTCCAAGGAGCAGCCTGGTTTCACCCTCTCTCGGATGAACGTGTTTGTTCTCCTAGTAGTCCATAGTATATTCAAGACTCTTCTCCAGCAACACAGCTTGAAAGTATCAATTCTTTTTCTATTATCCCCAGTCATTGTCAAGCTCTCTGATGCATAGCAAGCAACTGGGAAGACTATGGCTATGTTTGCTCACTTATCATCTGCTCTTATTGGTACAGTGCTTGTCTGTCAGATGCTGTATTAAAGTGAAGCTCCCAGGTTAAGACAGACTAGGAAGAAGGATTGCCCATCCAATTCTGAGATAACAAGCCTTCAAAAACTCTATGAGTGGAATGAAAAGTAGGTTCAAATTGCCAACTTTTTGGTTAGGAGCATAACCATTGGGTCAGCAGGGGTCACTAGAAACACAGTTTCAACAAAAGATGTATTTCTAGAAGAAAACAGTTATGGAAGATTTTGCTCACTTAAAATAATAATCTACTGGTTATGCCTTTTTATTGGTAGAAATAAAATTTTAACTAAAGTAACTAATCTTGCCCAATATGAAATTATTCTCAATTTGAGAATTATGAAAAGTAACTAAATGTTCTTGAAAAGCAAATGTTTGTTTAAGGCTGAAGGTGGTGGAAATTTATAGTGTAAATTTAACCTTTATATGCACTTGGAAACCAGTGTTTGTATGACTCACTTTGCTGTGGTGGCCTGGAACTATGTTAGTTCTTTCCTAACGTTCTGACATCATGCTGGGAAAGACAAAGAATTAGTGAAAGACAGGTCTCCTATCAAAGAGGTGGAATGACACAGTGACTGCAGAATGGGTTTATTGCAGGGGAGATTATGAGGGGATGCAGGATTGGGCAAGGCGCATGTAGTATGTAGGGTGCTATGAGTTGGAGTTGATAGCACTCAACAACAACAGATTTGCTCAATATAGAGTTGTCATAAAAACCTTAAATTTATAGAAAAACCTCACTAATCATGATAAGTGAAGCTCAATAAACAAGGGATACCTGCACTTGAAAGGGCCTTTCCAAGGAAAGTTTGAGCTTCATGTTGGGCTTTGTCATAGATTAAAATTAATTCACCTTTGCTGAAAAATCTTCTGAGAATAAATTCACTGTCATGAAGAGGCAAAGATCTTACCCCCTTACAATCTTGACTTCTTTCAGAACTTACTCACATAGAAGTTCCAAGTGACTCTTTGGAACATTATGGAACAATAGTTTGGAAGTCCTTTGGGCCTTTTGAGGTTTTAGTTGGAACAAATCCAAACAAACCAGCACTTACACAAGTTGTGTTCCCTTGTGCTTTGCTACTTGCAAAATTTTCTCTCCTGGAGTTGTTTTCACTTTAAAGTCCAGTGAGTTGTTGAGAATGATCTATGAGGGTCCGGTAGCTGTGACATTCTGTCATTGTAAAATTCTACTCAAGAGCACAGACATACTCAGACAAATGCTGAAAGGCTTGGTTAAATGGGAAACATTTCCCTGAAGTTCGGAATCTTTAGTTTATTATAAAAAGTACTAATGACATTTTCCCAGAAATTTTCTAGGAACAAGATTACTTAGAAAAAGGGAGACTTGTCTTCCCTCACAGCAGTCAGAGCACCCCATCTTAGACAATTGTCTTGGACAGAAAATATATTTGTGTGCCTCAGGGTCATCTGAAGACTTGCTAAAATAGGTCCCCGAATCTCATCCACTGGTTCCTGAATCAGTAGGCCTGGGGTAGAGTCAGAGAATTTACATTTCTAACAAATTCCCAGGTGATTCTGTTGCTGCTAGCTCAGAACTAACAAGATTGCCACCACAATCAATTATCTGTGAGTGACCTCTGACTCATGATGACCTCGTATGCATTAACAGTGAAACTATATTCCACAGGGGTTTCAAATGGCTAGTTTTACAGAAGTAGATCGCGAGGCACCTCTGGATGGACTCCAGCTTCAAATCTTTCAGCTGATTCTTTCCCTGAAGGCAATTACATTTCATGGCAATTAGGTAAGATGAAGTCTACATATTTCAGTCCCTGAAGATGTTCCTTCCCATCATTCAGCTTGGAAATTTCGAGCTAAAACACTAGGTGCCCAGTTGGACGATGGATGCTCATATTTCAATCCATGGCCTGATATATAAAGGGGGACTAAAAAATATTTGCATCTTTTCCATACTAGAATACCTCATACTGGATAGATTGGAGTCAGCTAACATTTTGCACCTTCTCAGCTAGCTAGTTCCATACATTCACTCACTCATTGTTGTTGAGTTGTAACCAACTCCTACCTGACTTTCCAGCAGGTTTTCAGAGATTGTAAATCACAAAGAAGGAGGATCTTTCTCCCTCAGAGAGGCTGGTTCTACCAAGCTGTCTGCGTATGGGTGGCAGCACAACTCCCCAGATCAAACCTGAAGGAGGTCTAGTGATGCTTCCTTGAGCCATCAGGTGGGGTGACATCAACCTAAAAGTAAGACTAGAAAAGGCAACACTAGCAGGGAGACCTTAGGCTCCCATTGACTTGGCCAACAAAGCTCTATAAATTCTAGAAAAGTTCTTCTTTAATTCTTGAATACTACCATTTAGTCTCTATGCTTATCCATCCACTCATCTAAAAAAGTCATAATTTCTCTAGGAAAAATAGAAAATAAATGTAAATTAAAAATGTCATCCAAATCCCACCACTCATGAAATTGACTTCCTAGTGTTTTTTCCTATACCTATTGGTGCTCACACCCTGATATATGCTTTGCTACACATTGAAATATGGACTGATTGACAACATAATGGTAGATGGAGAAGAGATTGAGACTGTCAATAACTTCATCTTATTTGGATCCACAATTAACACCTTCAGTACCAGCAATCAGGAATCGGGAGATTTATTGCATTAAGAAAGTCTTCAGTTAGAGACCTCTCTAAATTATTGAGGAGTAATGATGTCTGTTTGAGGACTAAGGTGCATCTGATTCAGGCCATAGTCCTTCTGATCACTTGCTATGCATCTGAGAGCTGGGTAATGACAGATGGAGGGATGACAGAAAAGGAGAATTGATGCTTTTGGGTTGTGGTATTGGAAAAGAGCATTAAATATCCATGGACTGTCAAAAGAACAAATGTCTTGGAAAGGTGCAGCTGGAGTCCTCTTTGGAGACAAGGATAATGAGGCTTTACCTCACATATTCAGGCATGTTGCTAGGAGTGCCTATTCTTTGGAGAGGGACATGATGCTGTGAAGGGTGGAGTGTTGGTGAAGGAAAGAAACACCCTCCGCCAGGTGTATTGACACTATGACTGCTGCAATGGGCTCTACTGTGTCAGGAAGTATGAAGAAGGCACAGGATAGGACAGATCTGCTGTTCATAGGGTCACTATGAGTCATACTCAACAGCACCTAATAAAAACAAGAACACCATCATTTCTACTTAAAAAATTATTTAGTATAAAAGTAGCAATTTCCCAGGGTAAAAACTTCACAATTCAAGATTGTATTTAAAAATGAAAGTCTGATTCCCTAGTACCAAGAATAATTTTCAGTAAATGAATAATATATTTTTTGAGAGTAAAATAGTAATGATAGATTTATTAGAAAGTTATATCTCCAAAGAGATGAACCTCCCTTCCTGAAAGGAAATATGGAGACAAAGCTTGAATAATAGTCTCTTAAATAAAATATCATAATTTTTAAAATTCATTCCCTGTGAATTTTAAACCCTAGATTGCTTCCTTTTATGTTTTTATGAAAGAGTAATGATACACTGAAAAATTTTACATGTAGATATTTGCATACTTCACTGTATATTTCCTCATATTAAAATTCTAATGCATTATTATAATAAAGATAATGTATGTTCAATATAAAAACTTATGCTAAAAATACTTCTATCTGAGGCAACTGGACTAGTAGGTAGTTCATTAATTTTTTGTGTGTTGTTGATTAATTTTTTAAGAAAATTGATATTATAGATTGAATTGTGTTTTCTTCTCCCAAACTCCAACAATGTGTCAACTTTTCTAGGCTATGATTCTCTCTATTATGTAATTATTCTCCATTTTGTGACCTGATGTGACTAGGATATGTACTTTAAATCTCATTTTCTACCATGTTAATGAGGCAGGACTCATTTCAGATATGTTAATAGGTAGGAGTGTAACTTACAGGATATGATGTATCTTAAGTCTATCTCTTTGGAGACATAAGCATGAGTAAACAAGTGAATGGAGACTGAGGAGACTTCAGTACTGCTATGAAAGAAGTGCCAGGAGTGGAGCATACACATTTGGATCTAGAATCCATGATTGATGAGTTTCCCAGATCCAGGAAAAGACTGATGCTCAGAAATGTGGAGACTTTCAAGGATTCAGCCTATAGATACTGAAAGGAGACACAGCTCTGCAGGAAAAGCTTTAGAATTAGAACAGAGAACTTCTGGAAGTTTAAGCTGCATTTAGAAGAGGATATCATTGCTGATATAAAATAGCTCCTGGTTGAAAGCAAAGAATACCAGAAGAATGTCTATTTGTACTTTATTGACTATGCAAAGGCATTTGACTGTGTGGATAATAACAAATGATGGCTAACATTGTGAAGAATGGGAATCCTAGAACACCTAATTATGCTCATGTGAAACCTATACCTAGACCAAGAAGCTATTGTGCAAACACAACAAAGAAACACTGCATGGTTTAAAATTAAGAAATGAGTGTATTCCAATTGTAGTCTTTCTCCACACTTATTCAATCTGTATGGTGAGCAAATTATTCGAGAAGCTTGACTCTATGAAGGAAAATACGGCATCAGGATTGGAGGAAGACTCATCAATAACCTTTGGTATCCAAATAATACAACCTTGCTTGCTGAAAATGACAAGGACTTCAAACAATTGCTGCAAAAGATCAAACACTGCAGCCTTCAATATGGATTTCATCTCCATGTCAAGAAAACAAAAATTCTTACCAATAAACAACATCATGATAAATCAAGAAAAGAATGGAACTGTCAAGGACTTCATCTTACTTAGATCCACAATCAGTACACTAGGTACCAGCAGTCAGGAGATCAGGAGATGTATTGCACTGGGAAAGTCTGAAGTTAGAGACCTCTCCAGATTACTGATAAATAAAGGTGTCAATTTGAGGATTAAGGTGTTCCTGATTCAGACTATGGTCTTTTTAGTCACTTGCTATGTGGCTGAGAACTGGATAGTGAATAAGGATGCCAGAAGAAGAATTGATGTCTTTGAACTTTGATGTTAAAGAAGAGTATTGAACATCCTATGGACTGCCAAAAAGAACAAATAGATATGTTTTGGAGAAGGTACAGCTAGAGGGCTCCTTGAAAACAAATATGATAAAGCTTCATCTCACATACTTGGGATGTGTTGCTAGGAGAGTCTGTTCCTGGGAGAAGGACATCATGATTTGGAAGGTGGAAGGGTGGTGAAAGAGAAGACGACGCTCGACTAGGTGGATTGACATACTGACTGAAGCAATGAATTCAAGTGTGTCAGACATTATGAAGTTATACAGGATTCAGATATGTTGTCCATAGGGTCACTATGAGTCATACTCGACTTTACAGCACATAATAACAATAACAAATTGTGAATTATGGTGTTGGAGAAGAGTACAAAATATTTTATGGACTGTCAAAAGAACTAACAAATCTATCCTAGAGAAAGTGCAACCAGAATGCTCCTAAGAGGCTAGGATGTTGAAAACACTGTCTAACATACCTGGAGCATGTTGTTAGTAGAGGTGAGTCCCTGGAAAGACATCTTTCTTGATAAGATGGAGTGATCAGAGAGATAGAGAGAGAGGAAGACTTTCAACAGGATAGATTGACACAGTACTTGTAACAGGCTCATATATATCAAAGATTGTGAGGATGGAACAGAAAAGAGCAGGATACAGATCTGCTATTCAGAGTAGGGTACAAATCTGCTATAGGTCATGGTCGACTCAATAGCACCCAACATCAAACTGTGAGAGAATAAATTTCCATTGTTAAAGCCATCCACTTGTGTTATTTCTTTTATCACAGTACTAGATAACTGAGGCAGGGAAGGAAAAGCAAGAAATCATACAAATCAGAGCAATTTTATGAAAGATACAGATAACACGAATGCTATATAAATGATCAATCATTTATCATTTTGTCATACTGTGATAGCTTCTGTGTTGCTGTAATGCTGCTATGCTGCTTGTATTTTAGATACTAGCAGGGTCATCATGGTGGACAGGGCTCAGTGGAACAAGACTGAGTAATATTTTATTCTGTTGCATAAAGGGTTACTTTGAGTTGAAGCAAAAGTGACACACCTAACAACAGAGTTGCTATTGTTGTTAGGTGTTTGTGATGTTAGCCTAAAAGCTGGCTTTTTTAGCTATTATTTAGCCACCTATGGTCTCCAGCTACATTAACTGCAAACACATGGCTTTGCAATTCAGCATGGTCTTGCAAATTATCAACAGCTCTGGAACTAGGATAAGAAAAAGTGCTTTCTACATTGGGCAGCAAGATTTGAGGCTGCAAGTCTTGAGGCAAGTAAGACTTGTGGCCTCAAAACTTGAGGGAGCCTAGAGCAGGCCCAGGTAAGAGCAAAATCCTGCTGATGGTGTTGGAGAGACTATGGCATTGCTGTGGAGAAACTGGCAAGGTGTAACCTGAGGCTTCTTACCTTTGTGCTGTCCACAGTTAAATGTTTTTGTAGTTCTTACTTTTGATGATAGAAGGAAAAGCTGCTTGTTGAATTGAAACCTAAGCCTGGACTAACAGAGGAATTGTGCCCTGGGACTGTTGAACTAAATGTGGACTTTTTTTTGGGTGATATTCTTTGCTTTTGCATTTTCCAACTACTTCCCTTAATAAACACCATTTTTAGTACCATAACTGTGCGTCTGTGAGTCAGCAATGAATAAATGGATCTCTGCTGCCAGTGCTCTAGAGGTATCGTGGGGCTGGGCTTCAGGATCTTTATCTGCTTTCTGCCCTGGGGCAGTGAAGGGTTGTATTATTCTTATTTCCTCTGGACCTTTCAGAGAGATGCTCATGGCCCTGTGCCCCTATGTCCAGTTTTCGCCTCTTTAGACAGTACTCTCACTGAGTCAGTTCTGACTCATGCCGCCCTATATATAATAGAACGAAATATTGCTGAGTCCATGCTCACAGAAGTTGTTATGTTTTAGACCATGTTACAGGTACTATTTCATTCCACCTCACTAATGGTCTTCCTCTTTTTCACTGATACTCTTCTTCATCAAGTACGATGTTCTTTTCCATGTCCTTCTTCATAATCGATCTAGAATAAATCAGACAATCTTTCCACTCTCAGTTCTAAGGAGTATTCTGACTATCCTTCCATTGAGACAGAATTGCTTGTTCTTTTGGCAGCCTATGGTATGTTCTGTATGCTTTGGGCAATACCATGATTAATACTTTTGGAAAGTATAAAAAGAGAATAAAGCATCCAAATTATCTTTTTTTATTTACATTTTTTCATTTCTTTTTTTTACATTTTTAAATATAATTAATTCTAATGAACATTTACAGAGATTTTGAATTTCCATTCATTCATTGTTGCACTTTTCTCCCCACACTCCCCCCTCCAAGTTCACTCTTTTCTTTGAAAAGTAAAAGAAAAATTCTTTCATTGGTATACAATCCCCCCATACCCTCCTCCCCACTCTGCAACCTTCATTCCGGACTCATGATAATCATAATACCCTGTAATATATTGCTTTTAAACTGTTCTCTCCCTCATCTGTTTCAATGCAGTATACATAATTTATCCAGTTTTTCTCATTCTTACCCCAACCCTGATGTCAGTCCCATTCTACAGCAGTAGCGCCATGCAGTATTTGTCCTTTTGTGACTGAGATAGTTCACTCAGAATAATGTCCTCAAGGGTCACCTATTTTTAATAACAATGCATGAGTTCCTTGTTTTTCAATGCAGCATAGTATTCCATTGTGTGAATACACCACAGCTTCTCTATCCATTCATTTGTTGATGGGCACTTAGGTTGCTTCCAACTCCTTGCTATTATGAACAAAGCCACGATAAACATGGGTGTGCATATATCTGCTTGGATGGCAGTTATGGTCTCTTTAGGGTTTATTCTCAGTAGCGGAATTGCTGGGTCAAATGGTATCTCTATTTGCAACTTTTTGAGAAAGTGCTGCACCGCTTTCCACAGTGGTTGCACCATTTTACACTTCCACCAGTCTCTCTGCAACCTCGCCAGCATTTGTTGCTTGCTGTTCTGTTAAATTTTGCTAGTCTTACTGGGGTGAGATGATATCTCATAGCTGTCCAAATGATATGAAGCCAACATAATATTGAAAACAATATATAAGAATGAATGATTGTAGAAGAAAATAACAGATCAATCTCATTTATAAGTATTAATAAAACAATTTAACATAAAATATTAGCAAATGTATGTAAAAAACAGAATATAAGAACTCAGGTTGTACTAAGAAATCTGGAGGACAACTACTTGATCAAGTGACTGGAACAGATTTAGCCCCATTCAAAAAATGGTGATCCAATTAAGTGTGAAAAATTATTGAACAATATCACTAATATCACACACAAGCAAAATCCTGCTGAAGATTTTCCAGAAATGACTGGAATGGTACATTGACAGAGAACTACCAGAAATATAAGCTGGGTTTAGAAGAGGTCATGGCACTAGAGACATCATAGCCAATGTCAAATGCATCTTGGCTGAAAGCAGAGAGTACCAGAGGAATGTCTGTTTCCTTGACTATGCAAAGGCTTTTAACTATGTAGATCACAATGAATTGTGCCTAACCTTGAGAAAAATGAGAATCCCAGAACACTTAATTGTGCTTATGTAAAACCTATACTTGGACCACAAAGCAGTCCTCAGAACAGAAGGGGAAACACTATATGGTTCAAAATCAGAAAAGGAGTGTGTCAGAGATGCAACCTATCTCCACACCTTTTCAATCTATATGCAGAACAGATTACTAGGGAAGCAGGGCTTGAGGAGGAGGAACGTGGCATCAGAATTGGAGGAAGACTCATCAACAATCTACATTATGCAAACGACACATCCTTACTTGCTAAAACTGAGGAGGACCTGAAGCACTTGCTCCAGAAGGTCGAGGACTGCAGTCTTCAATATGAATTGAAGCTCAAGATCAAGAAGACAAAGATTCTCACCGGTGGTCCAATTGGCAGCACCATGATAGGTGGAGAGGAGACAGAGGCTGTTAACAATTACAGCTTGCTCGGCTCCACTATCAACACTCTTGGCACCAGCAGTCAGGAAATTAAAAGACAAATTGCATTAGGTAAATCTGCTGTCAGGGACCTCTTCAGAGTACTGAAAAGCAATTGTATCACTCTAGAGACTAAGGCATGCCTAATCCAGGCCATGGTCTTCACAATTACTTGCTATGCATCAGAAAACTTGACAGTGACTAAGGATGACAGAGGAAGAATTGATGCCTTTGAGTTGTGGTGCTGGAGAAGAGTCTTGAACATACCATGGACTGCCAAGAAAACAAACACATCTATCTTGGAGAGGATGAAACCATGTTTCTCCTCGGAGGCTAGGATTTTGAAGGTCTGTCTCACATACTTTGGGCACGTGGGCAGGAGGAATTGATTCTTGGGAAGGAAACCACACTCAAAAGGGTGGAGATACAGTATAGCTTCTCGGCACAACTTGTCAATGGATTGTTTAGTGAATGAAGATGGGAATTTCACAGATGCTGCAGGTCCTGAGCTTCAAAACAAGACTGTCCTTGAAGAAGGAACTGATGCGGTTATAAAGATGCTTCAGGCAGCAAAGAATTTGTTGAGAGAGGAAAAGTGGGTACACAGCTATCCCTATGACTGGAGGACTAAGAAACCAGTGGTTATTCGTGCCAGCAAACAGTGGTTTGTGAATATCATGGACATTAAACCCACTGCCAAGGAATTGTTAAAAAAGGTGAAATTTTTTCCTGGATCAGCAATGAATGCTATGATTGACATGATGGAGAGGCGGCCCTACTGGTGTATATCAAGACAGAGAGTCTGGGGTGTTCCAATTCCTGTTTTTCACCATAAGACAAAAGAAGAATTCTTGATCAACAGCCAAACCATTGAGCATATTATTAAACTGGTAGAAGAACATGGCAGTGATATATGGTGGACTCTTCCCTCTGAGCAGCTCCTTCTAAAAGAAGTCTTATCTCAGGTTGGTGGTCCTGATGCCTTGGAATATAAACCAGGTCAGGATATTTTGGACATCTGGTTTGATAGTGGAACTTCCTGGTTTCATGTTCTTCCAGGAACTGATCAAAGAGCAGATTTATACTTAGAAGGAAAAGATCAACTTGGTGGTTGGTTTCAGTCTTCTTTAATAACAAGTGTGGCTACAAGGAAAGAAGCACCTTATAAAGCAGTACTTGTTCATGGGTTTACCCTTGGAGAAAAGGGGGAAAAGATGTCTAAGGCTCTTGGGAATGTTGTTAATCCTGATGTTGTCATCAATGGAGGAAAAGATCAAAACACAGAACCACCTTATGGTGTTGATGTCCTTCGCTGGTGGGTAGCTGAGTCCAATGTCTTCACTGAAGTGACAATTGGTCCCTCTGCACTTAATGCTGCAAGAGATGATATTAACAAGCTTAGGAATACACTCTGCTTCCTTTTGGGAAATGTGTCTGGTTTCAACCCAGAAACAGATTCTGTTCCTGCTAAAGATATGTATGTCATAGACCAGTATATGTTACACTTGCTGCAGGATTTTGCAAACAAGGTTACTGAGTCATATAAACAGTATGATTTTGGGAAGGTTGTGCGGCTGTTAAGAGTATTTTATACTAGAGAACTCTCTAACTTTTATTTCAGCATCATCAAAGATAGGCTGTACTGTGAACATGAAAATGATCCCAAACGACGCTCTTGTCAGACTGCATTAGCTGAAATTTTGGATGTAATAGTTCATTCTTTTGCTCCCAATCTTCCTCACTTGGCTGAAGAGGTGTTCCAGCACATACCTTATGCTAATGAACCCAAGAGTGTTTTCCGTACTGGGTGGATTAATATAAGTTCCATATGGAAGAAACCAGGATTGGAGGAAGCAGTAGAGAGCGCATGTACTATGAGAGATTCGTTTCTTGGAAGCATCCCTGGCAAAAATTCAGCAGAGCACCAAGTTACCATTGTCATAGAGCCTGGACTGCTTTTCGAGATAATGGAGATGCTGTAAAGTGAGGAGACTTCTAGCACTTCCCAACTGAATGAATTAATGATGGCTTCTCAGACAACTTGACTCAGTCAGGAACTGCGAGAGAGAACTGCAGATACAATCGAGCTTGCAGGAACATTCTTAATCAACTTAGAAGGTGGTGATATTCGTGAAGAGTCTTCATATAAAGTATTTGTCATGCCAACCACAAAAGAAAAATGCCCTCGTTGTTGGAAGTACACCGCTGAGACTTCAAACACACTCTGCCCCCGCTGTGCAGAAGTTGTTGGTGGGAAGTAGGACCTTGAGTTTGTAATGACAGCTTTCTGAGCAAGAGTTTCTCCTCCAATATGGACTAGGGATTTCAATGTGTTGTTTACAAACTTAGAAAGCAAGCTAAAATTTACGTAATGAATGGAAGAGTAAATGATACAGGATCAAAGTAAAAATCGGAATTCAACAGGTAGTCCCAAGTAGGCTAGAGAAGCAATGAGTGTTAATACAAACATTATATATATACACAGAAGTATGTGTATATGTTTTTATATATAGAAAATATCTCCATTATGGACATACGCAGAACAAAATATTGAATATGCCTATCTTTAAATATGACTGACAGAAATGTTTAATATTTTATAAATCTTTTTGACAAAGTAATGTCTGAAAATAAAGACATCCTGGAATACACTAAAAAAAAAAGGGTGGAGAGACAGCAGAGGAGAGGAAGACCCCTGATGAGATGGATTGATACAGTAACTGGGACAATGGGGTTTGGTATGTCGCAATCAGTGAGATTGGCTCGGGACAGGGCAGGCTTCAGAGCTACTGCACGAGGGTGGCTTTGAGTTGCAGGGGACTCAATGGCACATAACAACAACATACGATAAAGGTGCATTTCAAATTAGAAGGGAAAAAAAGAAATTGTTTAATAAATGGGCTTGGAACCAGCTGAATGACTGTCCAAGAAAAAAAAATTAAGTTGAATCCATATTTTATATTTTATTCAAAATAAATTTCAGCTAGATCAAGACAATAGAAAGAGTGAAGAAGTAGAAGACGTGGAAAGAAATCTTGGGCTGATGAAGGTATTTCTAAATATGATGTGAAATTAAAACTTTAAAAGTTTGATAAATTGGACATATATAAAAGCAACAAATTTTAATGTGAAGAAACTTAAAAGTACATGTTAACAACAAGGAACTCATGCAATATTATTCAAAATGG
>NW_006399752.1:26310747-26344111 GCF_000299155.1 Elephantulus edwardii
GCAACAATGAATGAATGGAATTCCAAAATCTCTGTGGATGTTCATTGAAATGAAAAATAAACTAAATTTAAAAAAAAAGCACATGTTAAAAAACCAATAACAATCTGGAGGAAAGTTTATAATTCTTAAATAAAGTTTTTATGTTTGTGATCTGTAAAGAGTTACTACAAAACCATAAGGCTAATTCACCAACGAACAGAATGATGTAAAATATAAATCATACACTGTAGAAGGAAAAGAAAATGTTCTTCAAACATGAAAAGATGCTCACTTGCACACATAATCAATCACATAACAGAAGAATGGGTAAGAAAAACCTCCAATTAAAAAAACAAGCAACAAAAATAATTTCCCTCAAGTTGAATCTGACTCATAATGACACCATATGGAGATATTTTACATATATTAATTTGGCAAATCTCAACAGGTTGGCTATGTACTTACTGTACAGGTGAAAGTGAAGGAAAAATGAATAATATTAAAGACTGAAGAGTAAGGATGCCACTTGAGGACTAAGATGTGTATGACAAGCCATATTTTCAATGACTTTGTATGCACATATAAGTTGGTCAATGGTTAAGGAAGACTAAGAAGTGATACCTTTGAACTGTGGTATTATCAAAGTATACTGAATATACCACAACTGCCAAAAGAACAAACTTATTTTAGAAGAAGTGCAGTTAAAGTGTCCCTTTCTAAGGATATTGTCAGATGTGACCACTTCCCATAGAAAGACATCATACTTTGTAAATAGAGGGTCAGTAAAAAAGAGCAAGGTCTTCAATGAAATAATTGACACAGGGCTCCAACAATAGACAAGCACATTAAAAACTGGGAGGCTGGTGCATGACAAGACAGTGTTTGATTTATTGTACATGAGTGATTATGACTTGGAGCCAACGGATAACCCCTAACAACTACAACAACATTATACTTTGCGGGTGACATGCAAATTGGAACAATGAGAAGAAAAAACAATTTGGCAGCATATCTCAGAATTAAATTGTTTTACCCTGCTATTCATTTCTAGGAATTTAGCCAGCAAATAGCTCATACATGTCCAAATGACATATGTGCAAAGATATTCACTTCAGCGTTACTTGCAATCATCAAAGATTGGTAACAATTAACAATAGAAGTTTGTTTAAATGAATTCTGGTTCCTTCATAAAATTCATATTTATGAAGCTATTAAAAAAAGAGACAACTCTTTATTTGTTTAAAATTTTTTTTTAAAATTTTATTAGTTTTAATGAACATTTACAGGGATTTTGGGTTTTCATTCCTTCATTGCTGCACCATGAAAGAGTCAACTCTTAATGAAAGGACCTGACTGGTCTCCAAGGCAGATAGTTTAAAAAGCTGTGTGTATGTTTGCATGTGCGCACGCGCGCGCACATGTGTGTGTGTGTGTGTGTGTATAATATATACAATATATGATATATAATATACAATATAATCTAGAATCTATAATATATATGTTATTTATGTTTTGTTTTGCAGAAAATATTTCTGAAGGAATACTCAGATAATTAACAATAGCTATCCCCTTGGAATTTGGAGAGAGAAATCTGGAAACTGAGGGTAAAGATTGAAAAGGAGGGTCCAGTTCTTGGAAAGTGACATCAAGCTGGGAAAGATAGAAGGTCAGGGAAGAAGAGGACTTTCAAGGAGATAGATTAACACAGTGACTACAACAGTAGGCTTGAGGATGGTGAAGATCATGGTACACGGTAAGATAATAAAGGCCTGATCTGTTGTTAATTAGGTCACTACAAGTAGTAGTAGTAGTTAATACAAGTTAACTCGAATTAACAACTATAAAACATCCCAGTTCTTACACTTGAAAAAAGAGAAATCCTCTAAATTTTGGGACACAGGATATTTGAACGGTCACTGATGTCTCCTATATTGATGGAGACTTCCCCTGATTATCAGTACAGGCACAGGATGTAGAGAAGCACCTTTTTTTTTTTTTATTGGTTCTTACCTTTTTTTTTTTTAAGACTTGTAAAGTTGTCCCACCTGAAAGTACCTCTTTACTAGTCTGAATGAGAAATTCCTCTATTGCATAAAAGGCAAATATCTCCTGGATAGATGTTCTCACATTCTAAGTAACAATTATCTCCTGAAAAAAAAGAATTCCTTAACTTCCTACTTCCATGCCAACTCCCATGGATAGGGTCTATAGGAATGGGAGTGAAGATGGTAAATAAGCTTTAATAAAAGAAACATCTGAAGATGTCAAGTTTTATCAACAATAAAGTGAATGGGTTGTACTAGTATTTACTCAAATTTCCTTCCTTTAAAGATGAGCTAATTTTCAAATATCTTGTCTCATTTTCATCCCCAAACCAAGATGGATAGTAAAGTCTGACTTGGATGGGGGCAGTATTATCATTCTGATTTGTTAGATGAGGAAGTTGAGGCTTGAAAGTGTGGTCTAACTTCTACATGATAAAGTGATAAATAAGTCAAGAAGCGTATTTACCTGTTTAATTAACTTCGAATTCAGGGATATTTCCACAACACACTCATTTCTTCATCTATTGCACACCCACTCCAGGGTATAGAGCAAGGGATGGGAATGCAAAACTGAAAATGTGATGGGAATGTGAAACTCAGGCTGATTGCCATTGCAGAGGTTAAGTGCTTAGAAACCCATGTGGTCAGTTCCCTGCTGGAGTAATGGACACAAGAAGATGAAGAATTTGGGTAGTGAGAATAAGGGCAAACTTCTCAAGAAGCACGTCACAAAAGTAATCTGGGAAGGATATGTGAATGTTCGGCATTAAGAAAGACAGGGCCTCAATTCTTAGGAGAAAAGATTTCATCCTTAAAGCAGAACACTTAGAGTACTGTGTCTGTCTGTGCAGACTGGCAGAGAGACTTTAAGATAATGTCATTAGTCATTGACCAATACAAGTTTGCATGAGGTTGCTGGGGGTCCTTTATTTTTGTTAATTGCTGTTGAGTTGGTATAAATAATGGAATGATGCCTTACTGAGTCTGTATCATCCTCATGATGTTGGATGTGCTTGAACCCATTGTTGAGGCCATTGTGACATGGGTGAGCTCCAACTCATTGAAGAGTTCCATAGTTTTTACGGATCTTCTACTTTATCACGGTGTCATTCTCTAGTAATTGGGTTTTCCAAACTACATGTCCAAACTAAGCAGGGCAAAGTCTTACCATCGATGGAACATTTCTGTCATATTTCCCCTGAGACTTCTGACATCCTAGTTCCTGGTAACATGCTTCTCTGAAGTCCTTTACGTAGTCTTTATCCAAGGAATTATACTATGAAAGAAGGAACCCTGCAGATCAGTAGAAAACTCTGCTATAATATCTTGTTGTTGTTGTTATGTGTCATCGAGTTGCTTGCGACTCATAGCGACCCTATGTACAACAGCCATAAACCCTGCTCTATCCTGTGCCAATCGCACTGCCTCTGACACACCCATCCCAATTACCCCAGTGACTGAATCAATCCACCTCATAGAGGGCCTTCCCCTTCTGCGCCGTCCCTCCACCCTCCCAAGCATGATGTTCCTCTCCAAGGACCTCTCCCTCCTTACGACATGTCCTAAGTATGTCAGATGAAGCCTCAGAATCCTTGCCTCCAAGAAGCAGCCTGTTTAACCCCCTCCAGGATGAATCTGTTTGTTTTCTTGGCAGTCCAGGGTACATTCAATACTCTTCTCCAGCACCACAGCTCAAAGGCACCAATTCTCCTTCTATCCTCCTTAGTCATTGTCCAACTCTGTTGCATAACAAGTAATTGCAAAGGCCATACCCCGTATCAGATGCAACTTAGTCTCCAGAGTGACACTATTGCTCTTCAGTACCCGGGAGAGGTTCCTAACAGCAGACTTTCCCATTGCAATATGTTTTTTTATTTTCTAGCTACTGGTGCCAAGAGTGTTGTTTGTGGAGCCAAGCAGACTAAAGCTGTGAACAATCTCAATCTCTTCACCATCCATCCTGATGTTACCAATTGGTCCAATGGTGAGAATCTTTCTCTTCTTGACATTGAGCTTCAATCCATACTGAAGGCTGCAGTCCTTGACCCTCTGCAGCAAGCATTTCAGGTCCTCCTCAGTTTCAGCAAGCAGGGTTGTGTCATCTGCATAACGCAGGTTGTTGATAGATCTTCCACCAATCCTGACGCCACACTTCTCCTCATAGAGCCCAGCCTCTTGGATAATCTGTTCTGCATATAGGTTGAAAAGGTATGGAGATAGGACACATCCCTGATGTACGTCTTTCCCAATTTTGAACCATGCAGTATTTCCTTGCTCTGTTCTGATGACTGCCTCTTGGTCCAAGTATAGGTTTCGCATGAATGATCAAGTGTTCTGGGATTCCCATTCTTCTCAGAGTCAGCCATAGTTTGTTATGATCCACACAGTCAAACGCCTTTGCATAATCATTCTTAGGTTGTTTTATATTTCTTTTTACTCCTCAGACTATGGAGTGTGGAATTTAATTTGCTCTTAAGTTTTTAATAGATAATAACACATTCAAATTACAGAGGTAATACTCTTATTATTATATCTTTCAGTAGATTTTTGACTCACAGTGATTGATGGAACAAAGTAGAATTGTCCACAGACAATAGGCTATAATCTATACAGGAGCATATCAGCAAAGTTTCTCCCATGAAGCTGCTAGGTGAGTTTGAACTGCCAAACTTTTTGTTAGAAGTTAACCATTTTACCACCCAGCCTCTTTTCTAGAGGTACTAGAAAATTTCAACCAGCACCACTGTCTGGGAAACTAGGGCTGGGAACAAGTTGCTTCCAGATGACTTTGGGGCTCTTTAGACTGGAACTTAAGAATTTAAAACAGTCTTGAAACCAGGATTGATGCATTGAACACTAGTGACCAAAGACTAGGTCAGTTGTGGTATGTCAACAAAAATATCATTCATGAAGAAAGCAAAAGGTCATTTTAAAGTCAGGGAAGAAAGAAAAGATCAAGACAGATGCCAGAGCAGACTCTAAAATGTGTGCAGGAATAAAAAGAAGTTAAAAAATAAGGGAAAGGAATGGTGAAGTAAGCGAGCTGAACAGAAGATTTCAAAGGGCAGCTTAAGAACACAAAGTATTTTAATGAAATGAAGAACTAGAGTAAGAAAACCTAAAGTGAAGAACAAATGTGGCATTTCTCAAACTGACAGAACTGAGGAACAAATTTAAGCCTCAAGATGAAACACTGAAGGATTAAATGGACAATATCTTAAATGATACAAGAAGCATAAAAAAAAGATAGAAGGAACAGTTATTGTGTCAGAAAGAATTGGCTGTCACGAAGCCATTTCAGGAATTAGTGTATGATCAAGAACCAATAGTACTGAAGGAAGAAGTCCAAGCTGCACTGAAGGGATGTGTGTGTGTGTGTGTGTGTGTGGTGTGAATAAGGCCCTGAGAATGGAGGAGATGCTAATTGAGGTGTTTCAGGAAACAGATGCAACCCTAGGAGTTGCTTACCAGTCTCTGCCAACAAATATGGAGTACAGTTACCTGGCCAACTGACTAGAAGAGATCCATATTTCTTCCTATTCCCCAAAAAGATGATCCAACAAAATGTGGAAACTATCAAATAATGTAATTAATGTAACATGCAAGTAAAATCTTGCTAAAAATGATTTAAACATGACTAGAACAGTATGTTGACAAGGAACTGCCAGGAATTCAAGCTGGATTTAGATGAGACCATGAAAGAGGAGTATCATTGCTGATGAAAGGTGAATCTTTGTTGAAAGCAGAGGATATTAGAAAGATATTTACCTGTGTTTTATTACACAGCAGCATTTGATTGTTTGGATCATAATAAATTATGGATAAGATTGAGAAGAAAGGGAGTCCCAGGACACTTACTTGTGCTCATGCAAAATCTATACATAGACCAACAAGGGGTTGTTTGAACAGAGCAAGGGAACACTGCATAGTTTAAAATCAGGAAAGGTGTGGGTCAGGGCTGTATCCTTTCCTCATATCTACTTAATCTGTATGTTGAACAGATCATTCAAGAAGCTGGATTTTATGAAGAAAAATGTGGCATCAGGGTTGGATGAAGATTCATTAACAACCTGCTTTAGGCAAATAATACAACTTTGCTTGCAAAAAGTTAAAAAAACTTGAAACACTTACTGTAGAAGATCAAAGACCACAGCCTTCAATATAGGTTACACTTGAACATAAAAAAAAAAAAACAAACCAACTCCAAAAATCCTCACCACTGTACCAAAAGGCAACATCATGATAGAGGGGGAAAAATGAAGTTATCAACAGCTTCATTTTATTGGAATCCACAATCAATATTTATGGCAGCAGGAGTCAAAAAATCAAAAGATGTGTTACATTGGGGAAATCTGCTGTCAAAAACCTCTCCAAAGTTCTAAAGAGCAAGAATGTCAGTTTAAAGACTAAGGGACAACTGATCCAAGTCATGGTGTTTTCAGATTTTTCACATGCAAGTGAAAGTTGGACAATGAATAAGAATGACAGAAAGATTCATGACTTGGCTTGTGGAGTTGGTAAAGAGTATTGAATATACCGTTGACTGCTAAAAGAATAAACAAATCTGCCTTGAAGGAAATGTAACCAGAGTGAGTCTTAGAGGCAAGGATGGTGAAGCTTCATCCCACTAACTTTGGGTATATTCTCAGGAGAAACTAATCCTTGAAGAGAGACACCAGGCTGGGAAAGGTGAAAAGTCAGAGAAAGAGGAAGATACTCAACAGAACGTTTTGACAGAGTGACTGCTACAGTGGAGTTAAGTGTGGTAGAGATCATGGGGGTGATGCTAGATTGGGCAAAGCTCAAGTCTGTTGTCCATAGAGTTACTATGAATCACAGTCCACTTGGTGGCACCTAACAACAACATCCTGCAACCCCTCCTTTATGCATGCTAGTTCCATATGAAATACACATGGAACTAGAATTAGTAAAATGCCTCTCTTAAGCTTTTTTCTTGGTTTTTATTTGGTTTTGATTTGCTTTTTGGTGTGTGTGTGTGTGTGTGTGTGTGTGTGTGTGTGTGTGTGGTTTTTTTCTTTTAAATCAATTGGCTCAGCATTCCTGTGACATGGCAACTTCTGTTGGGTGAGTCCATTGTTCTACACCTCTTTCCAGGCACAAACCCAGACATACAACCCCTTGAAACTTTACTGATGATGGTGAAATCCATCTTATGATATTTACCTTTCTAGGGGTCCCTAGATGGTGAAAAAGTTAATGCACTCAGCTGTTAAGGAGATATATAAAAACAAGTTCAAATTTGCCAACAAAGCTGTTGTCCATTATCCAGTTTATTGCCAGTTTTTCCTAATTTTTGGCACCTGTTGGACATCTTTTTCCTACCCCCTTTTTAATTTTATCGCAAAGGGGAAACATTTCATTTACTTGATTAATTTTTTTTTACTTTTTAAAAAATTAATTTAAGTGAAAGTTTACAGAGACTTAGGGTTTTCAGTCATTCATTGTTATGCACTGTGTTTGTTTAGGAAACAGCACTTTGACAGCTGCTCCAGCAGAGGCCCTCACTGGGTGGGCAAAATGCAAAGTGCCAGAGAAATACTGTTGCTCCAGAAGCCAGAGAAACCTGCATAGCCTAAAAAATGAGTTGAGAGGGGAGGAGAAGACAAAGGAGGGAGGAGGGGAAAGAGGGGATTGAGTGACTGGCCAAGGTAATCTTAGTCTCTCCCTTCCTCACATTTCTTTCTTCTCCCTGGCAGTGTGTTCCCAAAGCTGATTGCTTTTTCTTCTCTGCTACTTGAGTAAATATCTTATCTCTGCTTCTACTAGCATACCATTGACCTGGCTCCTGGACACTTCTTGTGTGTGTATCATTAAGTCTGAATTGACCCATAGCTGACCCTCCAGTGGGTTTTCAGAGGCAGTGTCATACGTGAGATCACCCATCCTTCCTCCATGGAGCACCTCGTGGATTTGAACCATGTGCCTTTCTGATTGTACTGCAGCTTCTTACCACTAGGCCACCAGTAAGCACTGAAAATAGCTTCCCAAATGATCTTCCTGCTGCTATTTTCTCCACTATCTGTTCCACTCACCATCAGACTTATCCTCCTAAAATATAAATTGTTCATCAATCTGGACAAAGCCTTCATTAGCTTTCCACTAGTCATTAATGAAATAAAGCTAAATGGTGAGCTAGGAATTCAAGACTTCATGAATATGGCATCAACCGATCCTGGTCTATCTTCACTGCGACTGTATTTACTGAACACCCACCGGAAGTAGACATTCTGTTAAAACTTTCTTATGGATTAGCTGTCTACTCTCAATCCCTTTCTAAGGAGGTTATTCCTCCTCTGGCCAGCTAATCCTGATTACAGTACTCTCTGAAAAGGGAAATGTAGATGTGGAAGAAAGTGGGTTTTTCTATTCTTCTGGGACTGGAATTTAAACAGAAAAACACAGACGAGAAGAGGGAGAGGTAGAGGGAGAAGGAGAGGGAGAGGAAGGGAGGGAGATGGAGAGGGAAGGAGAAAGAGGGAAAGGGAGAGGGAGGGAGGGAGAGGAGAAGGAGAGGGAGAGGGAGTGGGAGCAAGGGAGAGGGAAGGAGGGAGAGAGAAAAGGAGAGGGAAAGGGAGGGAGGGAGATGGAGAGGGAAGTAGACTGAGGGAGGGAGGAAGGAAGAAGGAGAGGGAGGGAAGGAGAAGGAGAGGGAGAGGGAGGGAGGTGAGAGAGAGAAAGATTTCAAGGAAATGGCTCACATAATTGCGGAAGTTAGTCTCAATGGTGAGAATCTTCATTTTCTTGATGTGGAGCTTAAATCCATGTTGAAGACTGCATTCCTTGACCTTCTGCTGTAGATGCTTTAGGTCTTCCTCAATATCGGTAAACAAGGTTGTGTCATCTGCATAGCACAAGTTGTTGATGAGTCTTCCTCCATTCCTGATGCCATATTTCTCTTTATAAAGTCCAACCTCCTGAATAACCTTTCCCACATATAGATTGAAATAATATTGAGACAGGATGCATCCCTGACACATTCCTTTCCTGATTTTGAACCATGCAATGGGAGGGTGGAAGGACATTTCAAGAGAGATGAGCCTCGATGAGATGGATTGATTCAGTGACTGTTGTAATGGGGGTAGGTGTGTCAGAGACAGTAAGATTGGCAGAGGATTAAGGCTGTTGTATATGACATCGCTATGTATTGCAAGCGACTCGACAGCACATAAAAACAACAATAAAGTGTGTCCATGCTTTGTTCTGATAATGGCCTCCTGGTTCAATTATAAGTTTCACATGAACAAAATCAGATGTTCTGGGATTTCCATTCTTCTTTTTTTAAAAAAATTATTTTATTAGTTTTAATGAACATTTACAGAGATTTTGGATTTCCATTCATTCATTGTTGCATTTTTCTCCCTGCCCACCCCTCCTCCCCAGTTCACTCTTCTCTTTGAAAAGTAAAAGAAAAATTCCTTCATTGGTATACAATTCCCCCCACTCCACCCTTCAAGTACACTCCACTATGCAACCTTCATTCTGAACTCTTGTCATAACCATATTACCTAATCATATACTGCTTTTATACTGTTCTCTCCCTCATTTGTTTCAATGTAGTATACATGATTTATCCAATTTTTCTCAGTCTTACCCCAACCCTGATGCCAGTCCCATTCTGCAACAGTGGCACTATGCAGTATTTGTCCTTTTGTGACTCAGATATTTCACTCAGGATAATGTCCTCCAGGGTCACCCATTTTGAATAATATTGCATGAGTGTCTTGTTTTTCAATGCAGCATAGTATTCCATTGTGTAAATATACCAGGGCTTCTCTATCCATTCATTTGTTAATGGGCACTTAGGTTGCTTCCAACTTTTTGCTATTGTGAATAAAGCTATGATAAACATAGGTGTGCATATATCTGCCTGGGTGGCAGTTATATTTTCTTTAGGGTATATTCCCCATAAAGGTTTCCTATTCTTTTTAAGGTTAGCCACAATTCATTTGATCCACACAGTCAAATGCCTTTGCATAGTCAATGAAACACAGATAGATATTCCTCTGGTACTCTCTGCTTTCAGCCAAGATCCATCTGTAATTGGTTATGATGTCCCTAGTCCCACGACCTCTTCTAACCCTAGCCTGTACTTTTGACAGTCTTCTATCAACGTACTGTTTCAGTAAGTTTTGCATAATCTTCAGCAGGATTTTGCTTGCATGTGATGTTAGTGATATTATTCAATAATTTCTACACTTTGTTGGTTCACCTTTTTAAGTAATGGGAATAAATATAGATCTCTTCCAGTCAGTTGGCTGGGTAGTTGTCCTCCAGATTTCTTGGCACAACCTGGTGAGCACGTCCAGGACAGCATCTGTTTGCTGAAATATGTCAATTGGTATACCATCAATTCCTGGGGCCTTGTTTTTTGTGAGTTCCTTCAGAGCAGCTTGAATTTCCTCCTTAATCACCATTGCCTTGTGGCGGTGTTTCATGAAATTCCTCTGTGTCAGCCAAAATATAGGATTGAGAGACAACACATGCTTGGTTAGAGCATCCGTACATATTAGATATAGGCCACACATCCTAAGAAAACTCCCCTTCCAACTAGTTGGCTGCTCACATCAGATCACAAAATGAAAAATGATTACATAATGTTTGCCAAACCTCTGAGCACCACGACCTGGCCAGGTTAAGATATAGCATGAACCATCACCATACTTTATGTTCATTCTCTTATAGACATTAAACAGTTATCTCTGATGAATACTGCTCTTATCCTCATATTTAGAAAAATAAGGCTTCTCTGAGTCAGTAATCTTTTTAAGGTCATTCAAACTCATGTGTTGAAGAATCAAATTTAAACCCCGCCTTGTCTCACTCAAAAGCTATGACCTATCACCACTTGTTAGAAAAAGTATGATACTTTGCAGAGATACCACTGAAATGACTGGAACTTAAGTCTAGTGACTTTGAATTGCTGATCTCCTAAGAAAAGCCTCGAAGTTACTAAATTATTAGCCAGCCAACCACACAGCCAACTAGCCTGTCATTCAAAGCAAAGCCCTTAAGATTGAAAAGATGAACTGTTGACTCGTGGCTAGGTTAAGCTTGAAGGCTTCTGGAAGGATTTGAAATTTGATCCAGAATGAAGAATAAGAAAATATTGTCCGGCTGAGTTAGGGCAGAGTGCACATTCTTGTTAGAGAAAATAACCTGAGTAAAGATCCAGATGTAAAAAAACCCAGGCCTAAGAGAGCCTGTGGTCTGGAAAGTGGCAGAGAGAAGCCATAGATGAGATGAGCATAGGCACGCATTGCACTTTTCTTGGTACCTCACACAGGATGGTGAGCTGCCGTAGAGCTTATGTTAAGGTTAAGAGTGAGGGCTCTGAAATCTGGCTGTCTGGTTGTATATTTTGCTTGCACCATTTGAAAACAGTGACACCTTAGGCAATTTACTTACCTCTCTGGTGTCACTTTTCCATCAGCCTCATGACAGACTTACCAGGGTTGTACAGTTAATGCACTTGACTGTGAACAGAAAGGTTGACAGTTTGAGCCCAAGCAGAGAAAGGTTTGACAATTTGCTCTGAAAAATCAGCCACTGATAACCCTATGAGAACAAAGTTCTTCTCCAATATATAAGTCAGGTTTCATACAAACATAATTAAATGTTCAACATTCTTCTCAATGTTAGCCGTAATTTGTTATGATCCACACAAATGTCTTGCAGCTCTGTGGGGAGAAAGATAGGTGATTAACTGCCTTTGAAAATCTGATGGAGGGTCAGCTGTGGGTCGGGTCCAACTCTATGGTACCCAACAACAACCCTTCCCAGCATATCTTTTTCTAAGGACTGACCCTTCCTGACAACATGCCCAAAGTATGTGAGACAACATATCATCATCCTTGCTTCTGTGCAAGGATCTCATAAGCCTCTCATATGCTTGCACTTCCCCCAAGACATATTTGTTCTTTTGTAGTCCATAATGTATAGTCTACACCAAGCTCACAATTTAGTTCTTTGGTCTTCCTTATTCACAGTCCAGCTTTCACATGTATGCATAATAGTTGAAAGTACCATGACTTGGATCAGGCACACCTTAGTGACATTTTTCAGCTGATGTCCTTCCTCTTTAGGACTTTGGAGAGATCCTTGACAGTAGATTTTCTTAATGCAGTATTGTGGAGTTTATCTTTAAATATGACTTTCCTAGCTGTAATTTGACTTTACCATGTAGAAGAGCAGGAATATGAAAGTAGGGCATGTTAGCTTTATCTATAAGGGCATTGGCTATCTACCAATCCACAAGAATATTGGCTATTCTCACCAATCCACAAGCAGATTGTCTGGTCTTGCCATTAAATGAACAACCCAGCAGCAGAAGGAGAGACCTCCCTGCCACTGGTGAAGAAACTTTACCACCAGGAAAGGAGCAAGCAAGAGGGCCTACAGGACTAACAACCATAGCAGCTACAGTGGAGAACCAGACCTGATATAAGACAGATAACCAGAGACCTGATGTGAGACAGTATGTAGGGACTGCCACATCATTAGACCTGGAGCTAAGAGTCTTTTCCAAGGTTTGTTGGACAACTAGGGGTGGGAAGGCCACAATTTGCAGGACTAGAGATTTTGTAACACTGGCCTAAAGTCATGTGGCTCCAAGCTGAGGTGCCTCTGAATGCATTTTGGGCATGATCCGGATTGCATTCAGCTACTAACCTGGATTATAACCTTTTGAATTCCCTAACATGGTTCTGTGTAATCTGAGAACTATCACATTGTTGGATGCAGCAAAGCAGTAAGATTGGTGTTTGTTGTTGTTGTTATATGTCGTCCAGTTGCTTGAGACTCATAGTGACTCAATGCACAGCTCTGAACCCTGCTCTATTCTGTGCCAACCTTATTGTCTCTGGCACACCTACCTCCATTACCCTAGTCACTGAATCAATCTATTTCATTGAGGGTCTTCCTCTCTTGCACTGTCCCTCCATCTTCCCAAGCATGATGTCCCTCTTCAAGAACTGGTATCTCCTTGCAACATGCCTATAATATGCCAGATGAAGCTTAAGAATCCTTGCTTCCAAAGAGCAGCCTGGTTTCACCCTCTCTATGATGAATCTATTTGTTCTCCTAGCAGTCCATGGTAAAGGTGGGTGACTTTAATCCATGGCCCTCAGACCTGTTTTTAATTGTTTTTGGTCAAACATTCTTCTAGGTCATATAGCCCTGGTCTGTCCAGAGGCAACTTGCGTTTGCTGTGAAGCTGAACACTGTGACACTGATGTGTCAAATGTAATAATGGTTACCCATGACAGATAGTGTTTGGTGGCGTGCTCTGATTAAAACAAGCATGGAAGCAGGAGTGGCATCTATTTCTGAAATAGCTTGCCTCCAGAAACCCTGTGAACCTGGAGAAAGGATGAAAGTTATACAAGTGTTCAGGTCTTTCATTCATAGGCTTGCTGTGAGTTGCCTACGACTCGATGGCATTTAACAACATCAACTCAAGCACCACAGCTTAAAAGCATCGATTCTCCTTCTATCATCCCTAATCATTGTCCAGCTTTTTGATGCATAACAAAGACTATCGCCTGGATCAGGCACATCTTAGTTTCCAGAATGACATCGTTACTCTTTAGTACTCTGGAGAGGCCCCTGAAAGCAGGCTTTCCCAATGCAATTTGTCTTTTAATTTCCTGGCTGCTGGTACCAAGAGTGTTGACTGTGGAACTGAGCAAGCTGGAGCTATTAACAATCTCAATCTCTTCACCATCTATCATGATGCTGACAATCAGTCCAGTAGTGAGAACCTTCATTTTCTAGATGTTGAGCTTTAATCCATATTGAAGTCCTTGATCTTCTGCAGCAAACACCTCATGTCCTCCTCAGTTTCAGCAAGCAAGGTACTGTCATCTATATAAGGCAAGTTGTTGATGAATTTTCCTCGAGTCCTGATGCCACATTCCTCCTCACAGAGCCCAGACTCCTGGCTGCTCAGTTCTGCATATAGATTGAAAAGGTGTGGAGATAGGACACATCTCTGACATATACCCCTCCTGATTTTGAACCATGTAGTGTTTCCTTCCTCTGTTCTGACAGCTGCCTCTCCTGGATCTCCTGGTCCAAGTATAGGTTTCACATGAGCACAACCAAGTGATCTGAGATTGTCATTCTTCTCAGAGTTAGTCAGTTTGTTGTGATCAACACAGTCAAATGTTTTGGCATAGTCAATTAAACACAAATAGACATTCCTCTGGTACTCTCTGCTTTCAGCCAAGATCCATCTAACATTAGCTCTATTATTCCCAGTACCACAGCCTCTTCTAAACACAGCCTGCACATCTGGTGTGGAGATGAGTATAAAGAGATATGGGAGTGTAGGGGGACATGTCTGACTTCATGGGAATTGGGTTTGTGTTATTGATGCTGTTGATAGGAACATTTCCCCTTTGTGAAGTTGGTAAAGGTCAGATATGGCTGTCCCCATACGGCCTTTGCTCTTTTTACAAAACCCAGCATACATTTCTCCTTAGAGAGAAGCTAACATTAACATCATTAGATTCCATCTAGATTGAGCATGCCTAAGAAGCAGAATTTGAAAGAGGAAGAAGTAATACTGGAGCCTGGAGCCCTCAGGAAGGTAGGATACTGTGAAGGAGGGTAGGGGAATAGCAATTGGAGACCAGCTTGGAGCACCTGGAGACAAGGATGATGGGTATGCCAAAAGTGGGAATACCAAATGTGCTAGGTGGGAGAAATAGGATAGTGCCAAAGACAAACTTGACTCTAGAATTTCCCATCTGGCAGGCTCTGGTGGGGATCTCCTGAGAAAGGCATAAAGGCCTCTTCTGACAGGAAATATGCAGGCTTCTCAACTTCCTCATACCAAAGCCCCTTCTTGCTTTGTTGGCAGTTTCCCACTTGTGGCCAGATGAACTATTTCCAGCACATTTATAGCTAACATTATACTCTGATGCATACTTACATTTTACAAGTATACCTCTTGGTTACTCTTTACTCATCAATTACCATAATCACTGTGATTGTCCTCTGCATTCTTTCCACTTTGTGGAGAGCTTGTGGGGACCTAGATGTGCTTCCAAAGAGGTTGGTGAACAGAGAGACCAGGCTTAGTGGGAGTTGGGGCCTTGAAAGGGTGGGGCTACAGAAATTAAGAATATTATTCATATGTCAGATTTTGAGACATCCAATTTAATTCACAACATAAACAGTCTTTCAAGCATCCTGAAAAATCTACAACCAGGAGAAAATAAAATAGATGAATGGGACCTTCTAAGAATCAAATCCCTATTGTTGTTGTTGTTGTTAATGGGTCATCGAGTCTTTTGCGACGCTATGTACAAGAGCCCTAAATGCCATTCTATCCTGTGCCAACCTCACCGTCTCAAACACACTCATCCCCGCCACTCCACTCACAGAATCGATCCATCTCATTGAAGGTCTTCCTCTCCTGCGCTGTCCCTCCACTCTCCCAAACATGATGTCCCTCTCCAAGGACCAGTCCCTCCTTGAAACATGCCCAAAGTATGTCAGATGAAGCTTCAGAATCCTTGACTCCAGGGAACACTCCGGCTTCACCCTGTCCAGGACAAACCCGTTTGTTCTCCTAGCAGTCCATGGTATATTCAACACTCTTCTCCAGCACCAAAGCTCAAAGGCATCGATTATCTTTCTATCATCCCTATTTACTGTCCAACTCTCCGATGCATAGCACGTAATTGCAAAGACTATAGCCTGGATCAGGTGCACCTTAGTCTCCAGCCTGACGTCCTTGCTCTTCAGTACTCTTGAGAGGTCCCTGACAGCTGACTTTCCCAATGAAATTCATCTCCTGATTTCTTGGCTGCTGTTACCAAGAGGGTTGACTGTGGAACCAAGTAAACTAAAACTGTTAAGTATCTCAATCTCTTCACCATGCACACTGATGCTGCCAATTGGCCTAGTGGTGAGAATGTTTTCTTGATATTGGGCTTCAATCCATATTGAAGACTTCAGTCCTTGACCTTCTGCAGCAAGCGCTTCAGGTCCTCCTCAGTTTCAGCAAGCAGGGTGTGACATCTGCATAACGCAGGTTGTTGACGATTCTTCCACCAATCCTGATGCCACATTCCTCCTCGTACAGCCCACTGTGTTGGATGATCTGTTCTTCATACAGATTGAAAAGGTATGGAGACAAAATACATCCCTGACAGACCCCCTTCTTGATTTTGAACCATCCAGTGTCTCCCTGCTCTGTTCTGACGACTGCCTCTTGGTCCAAGTATAGGTTTTGCATTAGCACAACAAATGCTCTGGGATTCCCGTTCTTCTCAGAGTCAGCCATAGCTTATTGTGATCCAGACTTGCTTAGCGTTTCTTAAGCTGAAGTTGAAATACAAATTCAAGACAGGGGTGGCAATACTTAAAGATAGTTTGGGTAGAATGTTGAATGATCCAGGAAATATCAAAAGAAGATGGAAGGAGTACACAGTCACTGTATCAGAAGGAATTGGCTAGCACAGAGGAATTTCATAAAAGAACATATGAGCAAGAGCCTATGGTGATGAAGGAGGAAGTTCAAATTGCTATGAAGAATTGGCCAAAAACAAGGCTCAGTTGACAGCATACCAATTGATTTATTTCAACAAACATACGCTGCCCTGGATGTGCTCACTAAGTTGTTCCAGGAAATCTGGAGAACAGCCAGCTGGCCAACTGACTGGAAGAGATCGATATTTGTTCCCACTCTAAAGAAAGGTGACCCAACAGAGTGTGGAAATTATCGAACAGTATTATTGATATCACATGCAAACAAGATTCTGCTGGAAATGATCCAAAAGTGTTTGGAACAATATGTCAACAGAGAACTTCCAGATGTGCAGGCTGGATTTAGAAGAGGTCGTGGTACTAGGGATATTATAGCTACTGTTAGAGGGATCTTGGCAGAAAGCAGAGAATACCAGAAGAATGTCTATCTGTGCTTCATTGATGATCAAATCCCTATGCACATCCAAAAACTTCTCCAACAGGGTAAAAAGGGAAGCCATAGACTGGGGAAAAAAGTATTTGGTAATGACATACCAGATTAGGGACTTATAGCTAAAATTTATGAAATACTTGAGCACCACAACAAGATAAAGGTAAACAATCCAATTGAAAAATGGGCACAGGATATGAACAGACACTTCACCAAAGAAGACATTCAGATGGCCAACAAATACATGAAGAAATGTTCAAAATCCCTAGCTCTAAGAGAGATGCAAATCAAAACAACTATGAGATATCATCTCACCCCAGTCAGAATAGCAATAGCAAAATTTAGCAGAAAAGCAAGCAACAAAAGCTGGCAAGGTTCTGGAGAAACTGGAACCCTTATTCACTGTTGGTGGGAGTGCAAAATGGTGCAACCACTGTGGAAGGCGGTATGGCACTTTCTTAAAAAGTTGTAAATAGAGATACCATTTGACCCAGCAATTCCACTACTGGGAATACAACCTAAAGAGACCATAACTGCCACCCAAGCTGATATATGCACACCCATGTTTTTCACGGCTTTGTTCACAATAGCAAGGAGTTGGAAACAATCTAAGTGCCCATCAACAGACAAATGGATAGAGAAGATCTGGTATATTCACACAAGAGAATACTATGCTGCATTGAAAAACAAGGAATTCATGCAATATTATTCAAAATGGGTGACCCTGGAGGACATTATGCTGAGTGAAGTAGCTCAGTCACAAAAGGACGAATACTGCATGGTGCCACTGTTGTAAAACAGGACTGACATCAGGGTTGGGAGAAGACTGAGAAAGATGGGATAAATAATGTATACTGCGTTGAAACAGATGAGGGAGAAAACTGTTTAAAAGGGATATGTGATTAGGTATTTTTGTCATGACAGGAGTCCAGTGCAAAGACTGCATAGTGGAATGGACCTGGGGGGAAGGATTGTAAAACAATGAAAGAATTTTACTTTTCAAAGAGAAGAGTGTACTAGGGTGAGGGAGGGGTGGGCAGGGAGAAAAGTACAACAGTGAATAAATGGAAATCACAAGTAAAAATAAAAAGCCATGCAGTTTAGCATGGAGGAGATTGTGATGAGGGCACAGTATAAGGTAACATTCAGATCTATTGTTCATAGGGTACTTATGAGTCAGTCAACTCAACAGTACATAGCACCACTACTTAGATCAAGAAGGATATTCAAACATTGTTTTCTCTTAGGCTCCTGTTTTTCTCTCCTTTCTATTCCCTTCCCCTTCATCCTATTGGTAGAAATATATCTGCACTATATTTTTGTGTCACATGTGCTATGAAAAATAAAACATGATAGTGAAGTAAGGAGTTGGAGAATGCTGCGGCCTGATATGTTAGATAAGAAAAGTGGAGAAATCCTTTCAGAAAGGAGAGTGTTTGAACAATGACCTGAAGGAAGTAAAGAAATTAATCATGTGGTTCTTGGGGGAATGCAGGCATAGGGAATGGTTAGGATAAGAGTCCAGGGTCTAGGTAGTGTTTGCTGTGTTCAATGATAAGGAAGGTCAGTGAAGCTGGAGAGTGGTAGATGAGTCAGAGAAATAGTGTTGGCCCTGATAAAGGTGCTTTGGGGAGCTGATGAGCAAGGCTATGGCTGGATCCTGCTTATGCTTTTAAAAGAGCATGACTGCTGTGTTGTGAAACTAAGAAAGCAAGATGATCCAGTAGGGAGATTTTGCACAATCCTGGTAAGAGGTGATAGCTGTTTGGACCAAGGGCTAGAGAGGCATGCTTAGAATTAGGCTGTATTCTAAAGACAGAGGATTGGAGTCATCAAGGATTTCATTTTACTTGGATTTACAGTCAATACCCAGGGAGGCAGCAGCTTATAAATCAAAGCACATATTACAGTATTTATTTTCTTTTTCTATATACAGATATAAATATTTATTCTACATAAAAGTTTTACAATATGGGCCACTGTTGTACCAAGATCTTTGGTGATAGGTGAGGGAAAGTCACTTGGAGAAGGCAGCATGGACCATGATCATGGCAGGAGGGAGCTGAGGGAGGCCCTGGGGGTGCCCGGGCATTCATACACATACACATTCCTTGCCTGTCAAAAAGGAAGGGAGTCTTGGGTAGGGCAGTTTCTGACTTGAGAGGAGCCACAGGATGGGGAGGAGGGTGGTTCCCTCACCAGCTGGCTGCTGAATACTGCGTCTGAGACACCTGACACCTGCACTGGGGACAGCAAGGGCAGGACATGACTGCAGGCCTGAAGTGACAGTTCCTGACTACCAGAGCACAAGAGCAGGGATACGGTCCCAAACATGCAAGCCACAATGGCTTCAGGACTCAAGCAGGACTTGACAGGGGCAGCGGCTGACCTGGCTGTGGGCTTTGGCCAGATAGGGTATCATGAGGCCTCCAGTATACCAGGCCAGGGCATCAGCCAGCCTCTTCCAGAGGGTCAACAGCCCAGAGAGGTTGCTCCAGGCCTGTGGGGGTGCGAGGAGAACCTGTGAGAGGTGGCCCAGGGAGCCAGAGGCCTGCTGGCCTTGCCCAAGGTGGGGAGGAGCCCTCAGCCTCCCAGCAGTATTCAGCTATCAAAGGCTTTGAGCTGGGCTGCCCCTTCCCTAACCTGAAAAGCAGCACCATGTGGTCAGCTGGTCCCCACCTCCTTGAAGGCTCGGCTTATGGGAACAGCTGGAGAGGCCAGAGGACAGGGCAGATAGGGGTCGGTTGGAGGCAAGACTGGTCCAGAGTCTTCTACCCACAGTAACTGGTGGTTTCAAACAACCAGAAAGATGTGGACTTTGGATTGGTGTGCAGCTCCCTATGGATGAAGCATTATCCTTCTTATATAACCATGCATTTTATCCTTCTTTATGTTCAGGCTCAATTTGCTCAAATTTTTATGAAAGTTTTACACCTGTGGTCATGTGGAATGCTGTTCTATAGTTCTCTTGTAATACCTTTGCTTTTTTGGGGGGGGGTATGAAGGTAATACTGGTCTCAAAGAATAAGTTGAGAGTTGTTTCCTCTTCAGTTATTCTACATATATATTGAAGAATTTGTGTAGAATTTGTATTTCCATTTAAATGTGAGCTTGACTTTTTCTTTGTGGGGAGTTTTTTTTTTCCACTACGAATTCAATTTCTGTAACAGATAATGGATTCTGTTTCTTTTTTGAGCACAATGAATTTGTGTTTTTCAAGGAATTTGTCCATTTTATAATATTTACATTTCACGTAATTGTTGTTGTTATGTGCCATTGAGCAACCCTTTGTACAACAGCCGCAAACCCTGCTCTATCCTGTGTCAATCTTATTGTCTCTGACATACCTATTCCCATTACCTTAGTCACTAAATCAATCCATCTCATCTAAGGTCTTCCTCTCCTCCACCCACCCAAGCATGACATCCCTCTCCAATGACTGGACCCTATTTGTAACATGTCCAAAATATGTCAGATGAAGCTTCAAAATCTTTGCCTCCAAGGAGTACCTGGCTTCACCCTCTCTAGGACAAACCTGTTTATTCTTTTAGCAGTCCATGGTATATTCAATACTCTTCTCCAAAACCACAGCTCAAAGGCATCAATTCTCCTTCCAACATCCCTAGTCATTGTCTAGCTCTCTAATGCATATCAAGTGATTGCAAAGACCATAGCCTGTATCCGGTGTAGTCTCTAGACTGACATCGTTGCTCTTCAGTACTTTAGAGAGGTCTCTAATTGCAGACTTCATGTCAAATAATGGTCCATTTCAGGAGCTTAATTCCCACAAAGTTTCTTCAAGCCAGTATCATAAGACTGCTTCTTTTTTTTTCTTTTAAGTTTTATTGAGATATAATTCACACATTATAAACTTGGCCAGTATAAATAAGACTGCTTCTTATTTCCCCATATTTACCCTTTGTAGCATAAAGACTAATGACTAAAGATGATAGAAGAAGAATTGATGCCTTTGAGTTGCGGTGCTGTCGAAGAGTATTGAACATACTGTGGATTGTCAAGAGAATGAACAGGTCTGTCCTGGCAAAGGTGAAACCAAGTTGCTCTTTGAAGGAAAGATTTTGAAGCTCCATCTGACATACTTTGGGCATGTTTCCAGGAGGGACCAGTCCTTGGAGAAGGTGGAGGGTCAACACAGGAGAGGAAGACCCTGGATGAGATGGATTGACAGTAACTAGGGTAATGGAGTTAGGTGTATCGGAGATAGTGAGATTGGCTCAGGATAGGGCAGGGTTCAGACACAAATACATTCCAAGTTATTTATTACTTAATGGATTAGTTATTCCAGTAATATTTACATTTTAGAAGAAAAAATATAAATGGAGTGTGTGTCTCCATGACCAATTTCTTCCTTTGTCATGACACCAGAACTGGATGATGCCTAGCTACCAAAACTGATTAGTTTTTTTTTAAAATTTTGTTAGTTTTCATATAATTTATAAAATTACTTACAATTGATCAGTGGCTGCTATCACCATGTCTCATCAAGTCCTTCCTGCTTCTTGCCTATTCCTCCTCTCCACTGATCCATTTACTAATCTCTACTGCCCTTGGATTTTCTCCCTTTCCCTTCCACTTCTTTCTCTGCTTTCCCATCCACATTTGAACAGTTATGCATATCTTTCTCCAAGTTTCTAATTGCAATACCCATACAGTTCATTTGTTCATTCTATTACCGCATTTTTATCAGATTCCATGGAAGAATCCTGATCAAAATAGGGTAAAGTAGAACTGAATGTTAAGGAGCAATGGGGTCCAGACTTTCTGGAGTCACAGAGGCTGGACAAACCTTTGAATACATTGCCTTGAGATAATCTTTAATCTTTAAAGCAAAATTATCCCCTGAAGTCGTTTTGAAATAAAGCAAGCCTAGTGGCAAGAAGCTGTACTGCTATCCTGAAGGCACATGGTTCGAGACCACCAGCTGCTGTTTTGGAGAAAGATGGGCAATCTCTTCCTGTGCAATGAACTACCTCTGAATACCCACCAGAGGGTCAGGAATGGATTGACTCTGACTCTACAGTACACAACAACTATAGAGTAACAACAAAAATTCCTTTAAAAGTGTTGAAGAGCAAGAATGTCAGTTTAAAGACTAAGATTCACCTGATCCAAGTCATAGCACTTTTTGTTGCTTTGTATGTAAAAATTGGACAATGAATAAAAGAGACAGAAGAAGAATGAATGCTTTTGAATTGGGGTGCTGGTGAAGAATATTGAATATGTTGTGGACTGCCAAAAAAGAGCAAACAATCTGTTTTGGAGGAAGTGCATACAAGGTGCTTCTTAGAAGCAGGTATGGTGACACTCATATACTTTGGGCATGTTATCAGGAGGCACCAGTCCTTAGAAAAAGACATGATATTGGAAAAGTGAAAGAGGGAAGACACTCAAAGAGATAGATTGGCACTGTGACTCCAACAATGGACGTGAACTGGGCTGAGATTATAACGAGGTTCCATCTGTTGTTCATAAGTTCACTATGAGTCACAGTCAATTTAATGGCATCTAAAAATGACAAAGAATTTTAAAATGTCTGCTTTGAGCATCGTAAAATTTTCTGCTTTATCTACATGAACCAAACTTCGTAATGCAGCTCAAAATATTAGATAGGAAATGTAGAAAACTGAGTTTATGCTAATAAGGAAATAACAACTCAGAAAAAAGAAGGTACAAATGGCTACATATCTCAAAGAATGTAATCACACAATTGTACATGCAGAATTGTGCAATTGGTGTTATGTTCTACAGTATTCTCAACAAGAAAAAGAAAATTAACTGTAGAATAGAATAAGAAAATGTCTAGAAAGAGTTGTACTTGCCTCAGTGACATGTAACAACCACAACAGAAAAGATTCTTATTAACAAAACCAAAGAACTCTTTAATGGTACGACTTGAGGTCCTGTGACAAGTAGGTAGGGAAAGTACTTTGGGAGACAGACCTCGCTCCTTTTTTCAAATCCTGCTCAGTACAAGTTTTTTTCCTTCCAAGAGTGAAGCAGAAAAGCGAGGGTTCTCTCTGAGTTTTGGTAAAAGTAAAATCCTTAACAAAGTCCTTCAAAATCTTGTCATATCTTAGGGTCACCAAAACTCACTCTTTATGCTCTATCCAGAAATCTAAACTCAGTAGCCCTCAAACTGTTCAGAAAGTATGTTGATTTTCAGATTTTAAGGCTAAAGTGAACTCTGGAGTAAACAGTATGTGTTAAGAGGTGGGGGAAGTAGAAGTAACCAGGAAAATGCATTCCTGGCATCTGAGAGGTCCAGTCTATGGTCTTTTAGGGTAGAGAGAGACAGTGGGGTCCATAACAGCCACCTACCAGAAGAGGGTACCCAGTTTTTTAGCAGAACCAGAGACACGCCTTTCTATTGGCCATGTACTGAAGCCCTTGGACCTCTTCATCCTTCTTTATAATTCAAGGGGAAGTTTACCCTTTACCTGGGCTGGGCACATCCCAAAACTCAGCCCATTTGTGAGTCTGGCCCATTGAATCACCTGGTCTATTACAAAACAGATTTTGGTTCACATCCCAGACAGGCTGAATTACCAGGCATGGCATGTTCACTGATGCACATTTTGAAGTAAGCACTCCACTACATTTGTACACAGCATGCTTGAGAGTGATGTTAAGGTGTGCCGTCCTGAAGGTGTGATGTTCTAAGGGTTTTCAAACTAAGTCAGGCCTCTCTCTATTCTGGCCCTGGGATGTCGAGTGACAGCCCTCTCTGATGCACACTGGGGCACAGTCAGTGTCAAAGACTGGGAATTAGAAGAGCCAGAGTGAGAGCCTGGGTGTGATGATGGAATTCTGGGGAACAGAGCACGCTGGGGAAGAGACCACAGGCAACATGGATAAGCCCGGGGTAAGGGGAGACTGAGTTATGCAGGGAGGAACAGAGTGTGAGTCTAGAATGGCGCGTAGCCTGAGCGCTGGTGGCACAGAGGTGGCGGGCGGGACGAGCAGGGTGTTGGTGGTGTTGGCGGAGGTTTGCGGCGGGCGGGTCCCGGGAGTAGGGCGGGCCAGGCTGGGCTGGGGCGGGGCGGGGCGCGGTGCCCAGTCCCCGTAACGCAGCGCGCGGACTCGGAGCGCAGTGTGCGCCACCATGGGACCTGGCAACTTCGAGCTGATATTTGACCGCGTGGGGCACTTTGGCAGGTAGGGAGTTGAGAGGAGCGGGAGCCTCATGGGTGGAGGCGTCAGTGAGGTGTCCTGCACCCCTTTTTTTCCTTCTGCAGTGGAGTTTTTGCACTGCGCATGGAATCCTGAAACATCTCTCTTCTCTAAGAAACGTGGAGACAGGCATCTAAACTCCTTACTCCCGTCCGGGGTTGATTGCCCTGCTGGCAGGACTCTCGCAGTTGGGAAAGGGGCTCTGGCTATCTTTGGGAACGTGAGTGTGAGTGGACAAAGCATACCTTCTGCCTGGCAGGTGGGATCTGGGACGCACCTCGTGGGAGAAGGAGGAACGCCCATGGAGGCTGGACGGGAGATTAGATACGGGTCCGCTCTGGACGCTTATTTTTCCTAGTACGCCAAGTCTGCTTTTTCACTTCCCCATGTGACTGCTGTCCCGCCCTGCCATCCTGCAGTATCTTCCTGCCTGCACTGGGAATAACCAAAGTTTGTGGCTGGTTATGGAGACCTAGTATGTGCCTGGTACACTCTGAGTGGTTATTGCACACAGTGCTTCACTTAAAAAAGAAAAAAGTCTATAGACAATCTTCACAAGAGGGGCTGCAACCCTTATTTTAATGTTTGGGAGACTAAGACTTGTAGGACCAAGGATGCCCCACTTGAGACCATGTAGTTGACTTATACATATCCGGCACCCTCTTTTCATTTGCAAACTGACTTTAAAAATAATTTGTCCATTCATTCATTCAAGATTCCTATATCTAACCCACAGTGTCTTGAGAGGAGGGGCATCTGGGAAGGGGCCGAAACATGACCACCAGAAAGAGTCTGAATCCTGACCTGCAACTCACTTTTAAGTGACTCTGGGACTACTTCAAACCTCAGCTTCCTATCCAGAAAATGAGAATGAGAATAATTCCTGCCTTACTCCTGGGCTTGTAGTGAAGAAATGATGTCATACATGCACTAAGGAAATTGCACAGATAGTGCTTATGATTCACAAATAAGTCTGCAAAAGGAGGCAGTTTGAGCAGGTGGAGGAAAAGCGAGAGGGGCCCCACTAGCTCCTGTTTCCACTGGTAGCTGCGTTACTGAAGGCTGAGTTGTGCCTGGCACTGCCATAAGCACTTAGTCCATGTACTTCCTCTCCAAGCCCCATTTATCTTCACCACAGCCCTATGAGGTTCTCACATTACAGATGAGAAAGCTGAAGCTTCCACCAAAGTCTCACATCTGGTAATATCAGGGCAAGATTGGCTAGCAGGTCTGTCAGCCTCCACACCCATCCTCTTCACTATGACCCTCACCTGAGACAATCTGGCATCATCTCCTGAACTCTGCCAGATCTTTATGCATTATTTCATTGACCCTCTGAAAGCAGGACAGCATGAAGATTAAAAGATAAACTATAAAGTTAGATGTGTAGATTCTGATCCAGGCTCTCTTGTCTGTCAGCTTGAGAAAGTTAACTTGCTTTGAGAGAGCTCCTCGTCTGTAACATGCATGTGATAATGTTGTTGGTTGTCATCGAGTTGAGGTTGACTCATATTGACTCTATGAACAAAAGACCTAATGCCTGCCATAGCTATCTTCATTTCTCCAAGTTCATAGAGTTTCCAGAGGCATGGAGTTTAGAAGTGGATGCCACTCCTGATTCCCAACCTGTTTTACAACTGGGAGCTCCACCAAACACTGTCCACATTGGGAAACCATTCTGGTATTTGATAACTCCATGGCACAAAGTTCAGCATCATGGCAAACCCAGGTTACCTCATATAGCACATTGACAAAGAATAATGTGCAAAGTTGAAGAATGTTCCTCCAAGATTTAACAGCACTAGTCTCATTTAGCAGTGGTTAAGTGTTGTCGAATTGAATATGAATCAGAGTAAGCTTTGCACAAAAGATCTGAACTCTGTTCTGTGATTAACATCTTTTCTGTACATTTATAAAAGAGTATGTAGAGTTTCCAGAGGCACCTAGTTTAGGAAGTGGATGCCACTCCTGCTTCCCAACATGAATCAAAATGGAAGCTCATCCAACCATTGTACATAATGGGTAACTATTATGGTATTTGATGCAACTATGGGATGGTGTTCAGCATCAACTCCAAGTTGTTCAGTACAGCAAATAGACAAATGATTGCTGTGTCTTTTAAAGAATATTCTTCTAAAATTAATAAATTAATAAATCTGTGGCCCGAGGGCCCTACAGGATTTTAAATCCACACCCTCGAGCAGTGATGCACCCGTACCCTTAGTCTAAGGTTCAAGGGCCACCTGCTTTTGAGGGGAGAAAAAGAATAGTAACACAAAACAAAAACAACCCCAAAAACTTCCCTTGCTTGACCACCAACAAAACTAAACCACCACTGAGATGACCACCAGCCAGCCAGCTGACTTCCAGAGTGGAAGGAGACTTCCAAGTCCCCAGGCCCCTGGACAGCCGCAGACTTATCCCCTCATCAATGACTTTAAATCCACGCCCTTGAGCAAGGCTCCACCCTTACCCTTAGTCTAAGGTTATAGTAAGAAAAATATTTATTATAAGGCCTCTACATAAAGCCTTTCATGCCATCTTCATAATAATCCTATGAAGAAGTTACTATTAGATGCTGTCAAGTCAACTCCATTCATATAGGAAGCAAGACTGGCCATCTACTTGTAAAATAATGGGCCCTCAAAAACCCTATGAATAGCAGCAAATCACCATCTCTATGAGGTCGTTGAGGTTATGTACTGTCGAGTTGACTCTGACTCATAGTGACCCTATGTACAATAGCCCTGAACCCTGCTCTATCTTGCTCCAACTTCAGTCTCTGACACACCTACCCCCATTACCCCAGTCACCGAATCAATCCCTCTCATCGAGGGTCTTCCTCTCTTGTACTGTCCCACCACCCTTCCAAGCATGATGTCCCTCCCCAAGGTTGGTCCTTCCTTGCAACATGCCCAAAGTATTTCAGATGGACATTTTGGAAATTGTTAGGTGCCACTGAATTAGCTCCGCCTCATCGTGACACTGTATACAATAGAAGGAAGCTCTGCCTTACCCTTCACCATCCTCATAAACTCTGCTGTGCTTAAATCCATAGTTGTAGTCACTGGGTCAATCCATCTAATTAGGGATTACTCACTGCTATTAAATTGATTTGCCTGATCCAGGCCATGATCTTTATAATTACTTGCTATGCCTCAGAAAGCTGGACAATGACTAAGGATGACAGAGGAGAACTGATGCCTTTGAGCTGTGGTGCTGGAGAAGAGTATTGAATATATTATGGACTGCTAGGAGAACAAACAGGTCCTGGAGAGGGTTAAATCAGGCTGCTCCTTGGAGGCAAGGATTCCGAAGCTCCACCTGACATACTCTGGGCGTGTTGCAGGGAGGAGCCAGTCCTTGGAGAGGGATATAATGCTTGGAAGGCTGGATGTACAGTGCAAGAGAGGAAGACCCTGGATGAGATGATTGACACAGTGACTGGGGTAATGTGGGTGGGTGTGGTGGAGATGATGAGGTTGGCTCAGGTACAGCAGGGTTCAGAACTATTGTACATAGACTCATAGACACTATGAGTAGCAAATTACTTGATGGCATTTAAAAACAACAACAATGAACCTCCATCAGGTTACTGAAACTAGAAATCTTAATGGAAGGAGACTACTTATCTTCTTTCTGGAGTCAAAAGTGGATTCTAACCATTGACCTTTTGTAAGAAGTACAAAACATGTATACTATACCACCACAGGGGTTAGTTAAAACAATTAGTATTAGTGTGTATTGGCTAAGGTGCTATACAATACTACCAATAAAGTCTGTCAGCTGAAAGTTTGTCCCAGTAACTGCCAGTAATTATTCAGGGTAGGGTGACAGGTTCTGTTTCCACATGGTCATCCAGGTTCTCAAACAGTTCTGTTGACCACTGCATAGGGCTCCTCTCTGCATCTGGGGCAGCTGTCTCCATTGTCTTCACCCATGTAGCAAACAGACTTCACCAAAGAAGAGAAGAAAATGAATTGGGAAGACAACTCTTGTTGTTATTAGGTGCTATCAGATCAATTTCAACTCATAAGTACCTGTGAACAACTGATCTAAACCTTGCTCTATCCTGCACCATGATATCTACCATGTTTGAGCCCATTGTTACATGGCATTTCCTAGTCTATTATCTTTAGGAGAGCACAGCATCAGATCTTTTCCCCTGAACAGTTTGAACTGCCAGTCTTTACATTATCAGCCAAGTGCTTAAACATTATATACCATCTGGATTCCTTGATCAGAATGTGAGAATCTGTTTTTATTCTCCAGTATTCTAATTGATCTCTGTGTTTATTCATAGAAAGGGAGATTAATGTGTGCTAATAGTTACTCTTAAGGAAACTAAGTGAAAAGTGGTAAGTAGGGAATTCTGATGATCTCTAATTTTGGATTAGTAATTTCTAGGGAAAGAAAACACTACTGTCCTAATTATTTTTCAGAAAGCTGACTCAGGATTGTCCTGAAATCTATTGAAATGTCATAAATATAATAGCAAAAGGGTATTGAGGACACTGGGGTTCAGGTCTATATTGTGAAGATCAAAGAACCTGGATCCTTGAGTTGTCTTGAGAGAAGGAGAGTCATAATTTAAAATTTCAAAATTGGAATGTGAATCTTACAAGGGTTTATATTTAGGAATTTAGATAAGGGTGGGTTTTTGTTTTGTTTTCAACTGAGGAGGACCTGAAGTACCTGCTGCAAAAGATCATGGACTACTGCCTTCAATATGGATTGAAGCTCAACATCAAGAAAACAAAGATTTTCACCACTGGGCTGATTGGTAGTATCATGATGGATGGTGAAGGGATTGAGGCTGTTAATAACTTTAGTTTGCTTGGCACCACAATCAACACCCTTGGTACCAGCAGCCAAGAAATAAAGAGATGAATTAAATTGGGAAAGTTGACTGTCAGGGACCTCTCCAGCGTATTTAAGAACATCAATGTCAGTCTGGAGACTAAGGTGCGCCTAATTTAAACCATAGTCTTTGTAATTGCTTGCTATGTGGCAGAAAGATGGACAATGACTAGGGATAACAGAAGGAGAATTGATGCCTTTGAGCTGTGGTGCTGGAGAAGAGTTTGAATATACCATGGACAGGTAGGAGAACAACAGGTTCATTCTAGAGAGGATGAAGCCAGCCAGGCTGCTCCTTGGAGGCAAGGATTCTGAAGCTTCATCTGACATACTTTGGACATGTTGCAAGGAGGGATCGGTCCTTGGAGAGGGACATCATGCTTGAAAGGATGGAGGGACGGAGAAAGAGAGGGAGACCCTGAATGAGATGGATAGATACAGTGCCTGGGATAATGAGGGTAGGTGTGTCAGAGACAGTAAAGTTGGCACAGGATAGAGCAGGTTTCAGGGCTGTTGTACATAGGGTAGCTATGAGTCGCAAGAAACTTGACAGCACATAAAAACAACAACAATTAAGTTTTATGTTCTTGTTTTTTCCCTTCCTTTTTTACTGAAGCATATGAACATAGTGATAAGTAGCTCTTAAATACATTTGTAATGTGTTGTCATGGATTGTGTTTATTGACTCATTTCATTCCCACAACAGTTCATTTTTCATATAAGGAAAATGAGGGACTGTGACTTGCCAAGATTGCAAGGGGCAGAGACAAGATTCAAAACTTGCCAGTCTGATTTTGTTGTCCTTACTCTAAACCACAGTGAAATACCTGCAGGCAATGATCCTTTATACAGAATGATACGCACTAAGGACGGAAAGCAGCCTTCTTCACCTCCATGTATTCTGCATGGAACCACTTCCTGTGAATTCCAATTATCTTTGATTTTTCTCTCCTCTCTGCCTATTGTGTGTCTGTGATTGTTTTTCCATTGGTGTATTTTTTCAGTTGTGGGCACAGTGGGCACAGAACAGAGTAAATAAATTAGGAACTGGTGGGTCCAAAGGTTGGGTTCCTGGACGATCCTGAGGTGAGTCAGTGGGAAGGATGCAGGGACCTGATGGGGTGAGAGGTCATAGTCAGAAAACAATGAGTTTTCAGAGGTGGGACTGTTCCAGGCAATGAAACTTCTTGGTTAACAAGCCTGCAAACCTTCAGGGCTAGGCTGGTAAACCTCAGACAAAGCGGGTCGTGATTTGCTAACATAGAGTTGAAGATGAGGTGTGTCAGAGAACTACAAATATGCCCATCATCTATGATTTATGGTTCCTTTTTAGCCATGGTTATATGAGATTATTATTATAGGATGCCTCTTGGTCTCAAATGGGGTTTAGTTTCTGGAGGTCAGTCTTGATGTCCAATGCCTTCGTTGCCAGTGTCTGGTCTTGAAACAAGGGCCTGCCACAAGCCCCACAGTGGGCTTATCAGGACAGAGTGGTTTCATATTTTAAGCTCTCACAGTCCTGTTTCAGTGAGAATGCCTCCATGCCCTAGTCCTTGGACATCTTTCAGGCAGCCTTTGTCTTAGTTTATTTAGCTAACTTGCTGCAAAGATCAGAGTTCAGCCTTCAATATGAATTACATGTCGACATTGTTATGTGTCATCAAGTCACTTGCGACTCCTCTTGGCCCTATATACAGCAGCCCTATACCCTGTGCCAATCTTATTGTCTCTGACACACCTACCACCATAACTCCAGTCACTGAATCAATCCATCTCATTGAGGGTCTTCCTTTCTTGTGCTGTCCCTACACCCTCCCAAGCATGACATCCTGCTCAAAGGACTGGTCCTACCTTGCAATATGTCTAAAGCATCTCAGACAAAGCTTCAGAATCCTTGCCTCCAAGGAGCAGCCTGGTCTCACCCTCTCCTGGATGAACTTGTTTGTTCTCCTAGTAGTCTATGGTATATTCAATACTCTTCTCCAGCACCACAGCCCAAAGGTTTCAATTCTCTTTCTATTATCCCTAGTCATTGTACAGTTTTCTGATTCATAGGAAAATAATTACAAAACCCATTACTTGGATCACACACACCTTAGTCTTTAAACTGACATTGTTACTCTTCAGTACTTTGGAGAGGTCTCTGACAGCAGACTTTCCCAATGCAATTCGTCTTTTAATTTCCTGGCTGGCTGCTGGACCCAAGAGTGTTGATTGTGAGGCTAGCAAACTAAAGCTGTTAACAATCTCAATCTCTTCATTTTCTGTTATGATGACATTAAGAACACAAACTTCCTTATCACATGATAAGGATGACAGAAGAAGAATTGATATCATTGAATTGTTGTACAGGAGAAGAATTCAGGACTGCTGGTGCAGTAGGGGGCATGGTTCAGATCTGTTGTTCATAGAGTCTGTACGAGTCACAGTGGATTCAACAGTACCTAACAAGAACATTTAACCTTGTTATTGGGTGCTGTCAAGTCAGTTTTCAATTCATAGCAGCAGCTCTTTGTGAAGAGTAGAACTGTCTCATAGGGTTTTCTAGGTAATAATCTTCATAGATGGGGCCCTGGTCATGCAGTGTTTAGGTACTTGACTAGTGATTGAAAGATCAGTGGTTAGAATCCATTTGCCACTCCGAGAAAGAGGTGATAATCTGCTTCTGTAAATACTATAGCCTTGGACACTCTATGTGGCAGCTCTACTCAGTTCTGTAGAGTCAGCATGTGTCTCCATTTGAGAGCAGTAAATTTTTTTGTTAATCTTTAAAGAAGTGGATCAGTAGATGTTTCTGGTGAAGAGCCAGTACTCTTTCATTGCCATAGTGTTGGAATCAACTCATAATTGAGCCTCTAGTGGGTTTTCGGAGGCTGTAAATTGCATGAGAAAAGACTGCCCATATTCTCCCCACAGAGCTGCTGGTGGTTTTGAACGACCAGAGATGTGCTTCCTTTGAATTAGCAACACGTCTCCCTACAATTTATACTACTGAGTTTAAATCAATTGGTTAGCAGCTTGACTGATGCGATACCAGGACTCCTTATCCCATTCCCTACAGGAAAAATTTCTGGAATTTTGTAGTTACTGGCAGTGATGCAGGGATAACCTTGTGTTTAATACACCTTGTACACATGTGAGTTTATCTATAGGAACACGCTACAGGAGTGGATTCTTGGACAGTTATAATGGATGCAGTCAAGTGGCTCTCCGAAGAGATTATATACAGTCATATCCTCACTTGGAGTGTACGATGGTGATGATGGTGATTATTCCCATAACTTCAACAATGTCACCTTAACAACTTTTGATCTTTATGAATCTGATGGGTGAAAAATTTAATTTATACTTTTTTATTTTGGATGAGATTTTCATAGTTGTTTTTTTTAAAAACTATCTGTATTGTCTATGAGGTATGTGCTCATATCCATTGTGTATTTTTCTGTTGGATTATTAATTTTCTTGTTATGTTTTATATAGACTCTTTATAAGGAGTGATAACGGAATGAGAAAAACGGGTTTATCCTGGAAAGTGTGAAACCAGACTGCTCTCTGCAGGCAAGGACTTTGAAGCTCTGTCTCACATACTTTGGGCACATGGCCAGGAGGGACTAGTCATTGGAGAAGGACATCATGCTTGGAAGGATGGAGAGACAGCACAGGAGAGGAAGACTCGGCATGAGATGGATTAACCCTGTGGCTGAAGCAATGAGGTCTGTTGGAGATGATGAGATTGACTCAGGATAGGGCAGGTTTCAGAGCTAATGTACATATGGTCACTATGAATCACAGGTGACTCAGTGGCACTTAACAATAGCAACAACAACAGTGGCATAATGGTTAAAGTGCTTAGCTGCTAACAGAAAGACTGTTAGTTCAAAACTGTTAGTGGCTTCATGGAAGAAAGATATGACAGTCTGTGTCCATAAGGATTATAGCCTTAGAGCAGTTCTGTTTTGTCCAGTAAGATCACTATGAATTAGAATGGACATGGTGGTAGTGAGTTTTAATGGATCTTTATGGTGGCATTAGCCTGTAACAAGTTGCGGTGCTAACCCAAAAGTTAGTAGTTTGAATCCACCAGAAGCTTCTCAGGAGAAAGATGAACAGTCTCTAATTTTTTAAAAATATTTTAATTTATTTATTTTTCATTTCAATGAAAATCTGAGAAAGCACCATACAGCTTTCCATAGTAGTTGCACCACTTTACAATCCGACCAACAATGAATAAGGGTTCCCATTTTTCCACAACCTCACCAGCATTTGATGTTTGCGGTTCTGTTAAATTTTGCTATTCTTTTTTTTTTCTTTTTATTATTTTTTATATATTTTTTTAATTTAT
>NW_006399752.1:26344271-26349267 GCF_000299155.1 Elephantulus edwardii
ACAGTCTCTAATTTTTATTCACAGCCTTAAAAACCGAGTGAATGACTCTGTGAGTCAGAATAGACTCAATGGTAGTGAGTTTTAATGTTTTAAGTATATCTTAGGGAAATAAGTCTTTTGTCTGAAATACATGAAAATAGTGAAAAACAGTTTGTCATATGTCTTTTGGATTTGTTTGTACCATGCAGAAAATGTAGTTTTCCATATAATTGAATTAATTATTTCTACGTTTTCTGAATTTTATTTCACATTTAAATATTTGTTGTTGTTGTTATGTGCTTCTGAGTTGCTTACAATTTATAGTGACCCTATATACAAGAGCCCTAAATCCTATGCCTATCTCACTGTCTCCGACACACCCAATCTCGCCACCCCATCATGGAATTGATCCATCTTATCGAGGGCTTTACTAAGTCTCATTTTATTTTTGTTCTTTAATGTAAAGATTTCTGAAAGTATGATCCATAGATTTTTGAAAGCATCTGGGTCCTTCAAGGTCAATCTATTTTTGTAATTATCTACCACCACTATTTCTAGTTGTTAGATGGATCTTGGCTGATAACAACGAGTACCAGAGGGATGTCTATCTGTGTTTCATTGACTATACAAAGGCATTTGACTGTATGATCACAACAAATGGTGGTTAACTTTGAGGATAAAGAGAATCCCGTAACACTTGACTGTGTTCATGTGAAACGTACACTTGGACCAGGAAAGAGTCCTCAGAATGGGACAAAGAAATGCTGCCTGGTTCAAAATTAGGAAAGGAATGCATCAGGGATGTGTCCTATCTCCATACCTTGTCAATCTGTATGTGGAATAGATCATTTGGAAGGCTAGACTTTGTGAAGAGTAATGTGGCATCAGGATTGGAGGAAGACTTGCCAATAATCTGCAATACGCAGATAACACAACCTTGCATGCTGAAACTGAAGTATTTTCTGCAGAAGGTCAAGCCCAGTCTTCAACATGGATTGAAATGTTCAACATCAAGAAGACAAATATTCTCACCACTCGGTCAATTGGCAGCACCATAGTAAATGGAGAAAAGATTGATGTTAACAATTTCAATTAGCTTTGGACCATAGTCAACACTCTTGGTACCAGCTGTCTGGAAATAAAAATATGAATTGCACTGGGGAAGTCTGCTGTCAGGGACCTCACCAGCTTCCTGAAGAGCAATGATGTCAGTCTAGAGATTAAGATGCACCTGATCCAGGCCATGGTGTTTGCAATTACTTGCTATGCATAAGAGAGCCAGACAATGACTAAGGGTAATAGAAGGATTGATGCCTTGAGTTGCGGTGCTGGAGAAGAGTATTGAACATACCTTGAACTACCAAGAGAACAAACCGATCTGCCTTGGAGAGGGTGAAGCCAAGTTTCTCCTTGGAGTCTAGGAATTTGAAGCTGTGTGAAGATGGATCAACACAGTGACTGGGGTGATGGGGGAAGGTGTGTCAGAATCTGGGACTGACTCTGGACAGGGCAGGGTTCAGAGCTATTGTACATATATAGAATCTCTATGATTTGTGGGCAACTTGATGGCTTTCACAACAGCAAGAACAACATACCAAAACTTGTGCAATAAATAAGGATGACCTAAGAAGAATTAATTGTCTGATTCAAAATGATATACAGAGGATGAAAAACAGAGGTAGAATGAGGTTACATTCATAATTTAAAAAGATAGCTTCAAATTCTATCTTGAAATACAATGTTGTAAGTACTATTCATATGCATATAAGGAAGATCTGTTAACACAATTATCATTTAAATATATGCACCAAAAGCTAAAGCCAAAGAGGAAGAAGTTAGGATTTTTTACCAAATTTTACAGTCTGAAATTGACCAAACATGCAGATAATATGCATTAATGATAATTGGTGACTGGAATATAAAAGTTGGAAGCAAAATAAAAAGGAATAGTAGATGGAAAGTATGGAATTGGTGACAGAAACTAAGCTGGAAATCAAATGATCAAATTTTGTATGCTTATTGATTTATTCATCGCAAATATCTTTTTTAAAGTTCAAAAGGTGACTACCCACATGTACCTCACCTGAAGGACTGCACATGAATCAGACTGACTACATTTGTGGGAGAAGCTCAAGATCAGCAGTCAAAACCAGGCCAGGTGCTGACTGTGCAACAGACCAGTTATTCATGTGCAATTTCAAATTGAGGCTGAAAAAAAAATTAAAACCATAAAAAAATATGACTGTGAGTCTATCCCACCTGAATTAAAACTCTCCAGAAAAGGTTTGAGGCCTCCTACATCAGTCACTGAAGACCAGATGAGTTATGCGATGACATCAAGGATATCATCCACGAGGAGAGCAAAAGGTCATTACAAAGACCAAGGAGAAAGAATAATTCAAAATGGACTCTGAAAATTGCACCATAGTGATGAGAAGACAAAATGAAGGGAAGAGATGCTGAATTAAAACAGCTAAACAGAAGATTTCAAAGGGCAGCTCAAGAAGACAAAGAAAAGTATGAGCAGAATGAGCAGAGGTGGAATTGGAGAATAAAAAGGGAAGAACTTGCTTGGCTTTTCTCAAGCTGAAGAACTGAAAACAAATTAAAGGCTTAGGTTGCAATACTGAGAAATGATGCTATGAGCAAAATCTTGAATAATCCAGGAAGCATCAAAAGAAGATGAAACAAATTTACAGAGGCTTTGTACCAAAAAGAATTGGTTGACATTAAACTATTTCAGGAAGTACCATATGATCAAAAGCCAGTGGTGATGAAGGAAGAAGTTCAAGCTACACCAAAGACATTGGCAAAAAATAAGGCTCCAGGAATTGTTGTGATACCATTTGACATGTTTCACCTAATAGATATAGCCCTGGACATGCTCATCAGTTTATACTATACCAGGAGATTTAAGGAGAGCTACCTTGATGAATGTTTGGAAGAGACACATGTTTATTCTCTTTGCCTAGAAAGATGACTCATCAGAATGTGGAAATTATAAAATAATATATTCAATATCAAATGCAAGCAAGATATATTGCTGAAGGTAATCCAAAAATGCCTAGTACAGTGCACACAGAACTACCAGAAGTTCAAACTGTGTTGAGAAGTGGCTGTCGCATCAGGGATATTACTAATTTTAGAAGGATTCTGGCTGAGAGCAGAGAACAGCAGAAGAATGTCTGTTTGTGATTTATGGACTATGAAAAACATTTGACTATGTGGATCATAACAAATTATGGCTAACATTGAGAAGAATGGGAATCCCAGAACACATAATTATGCTCATATGAAACCTCTACCTGGACCTAGAAGCTGTTGTGCAAATGGACCAAGGGAACACTGAAAAGTTTAACATTAAGAAAGGTGTGTTTCAGAATTATACCTTTTCTCCATACCTAATCAATCTGTGTGATAAGCAAATCATTCTAGTTGTTGGGCTATATGAAGAAGGATGTGGCATCAGGATTGGAGAAAAATTCATCAACAACCTACATTACTTTGCTTGCTGAAAGTCAGGAGGACTTGAAATGCTTGCTGCAGAAGATTCAAAAAGCATTCAGTATGGCTCAACATCAAAAAGACAAAAATCCTGACCACTGGGCTAATAGGGATCATCATGATAGATGAAATAAGATTGAAATTGTCCATGATTTCATCTTACCTGGATCCACAATCAACACACTTAATACCAGCAGTCAGGAAATTAGGAAATGTATTGCATTGGAAAAGTCTGCAGTCAGGACCTCTCCAAGTTACTGAGGAGCAGTGATGCCAGTTTTAAAACTAATATGTGGGAGCTCTAGTGGCCTAGTGGCAAGAAGCTGCACTGCAATACTGAAAGTGTGTGGTTTGAATCCACCAGATGTTCTTCTGGTAAAGGAAGGGCAGTATCCTCCTGTGCCAGTTGGATCTGACTCGACAGCACACAACAAAAACAACAAAAATAAAATAAAGTGTCACTAAAAAAAGTTTCAAAACAAAACAAACCCAAGGTGCCCCTGATTCAGGCTATAGTCTTTAAAATCACTTGCCATGCGTCTGAGAGCTGACCAGTGAACAAGAATAACAGAAAAAGAACTGATGTCTTTGAGTTCTGGTGTTGGAATAGATTACTGAACATTCCATGTTGTTGTTGTTGATAGGTGCCATCGAGTCAAGCATGACTCACAGTGACCCTATGAACAAAACCCTGTTTATAACTATTGTCATTTCTCTATGTTCATAGACTTTCCAGAGGCATGTTGTTTAGGAAGTGAATGTCACTCCTGCTTCCAAACCTGTCTCAATCTGGGAGTTCCACCAAATACTGTCCACCATGGGTAACCATTATGGTATTTGACACACTAGTAGCACAGTGTTCAGTATCACAGCAACCCCAAGTTACCTCAATACAGCAAATGGACAGACTAATGCTGTAACACTTAGAAGAATGTACATCTCAAACACATTAACAATAAAACCAACTGACTTTTAAATAAAATCAACTCACTCACAATTGTGAACAAAATAACAAACAACCAAATAGTCCATACCTGACCCTCAACCAAAACAAGAGAGCCCACCTTCTAGAATCCAGCCACTTCACACATGAGCCTCCAAACTGGAGAATATCCCATGGACTGCCAGAAGAACAAGTGGATATATCTTGAATAAAGTACAGCCAGAGTATTCCTTGAGGCAAAAATTACAAAGCTACATCTGACATAATTTGGGCATGTGGTTAGAAGGGGCTATTCCTTGGAAAGAGACATTATACTTGGAAAGTTGGAGAACCTTACTTAAGTTTACAGAAAAGTTGGATTTTCATTCATTCATTCTTTGTTGCAATTTCCTCCCTATCCCCCCTGCCTGCCTCCAGTTCACTGTTTTGTTCTGTTTAAAATTATGTATTGCAAAATTTCCTCCCTCCCCTCCCCTAGTCCAATTTGCTATGCACCTCTTATTATGGATGGTTGTCATACAAATAGTGCCTAATCATGTATTTCTTTTAAACAGTTCTTTCATTAAATGA
>NW_006399752.1:26349367-26358857 GCF_000299155.1 Elephantulus edwardii
CTTATGAGTTGTAGGATAACATCAATGATATAATTAATGAAGAGAGCAAATGGTCATTAGAAAAACAGAGGAGAAAGAACAAACTAGAATGAACATCAGAAGAAACTCTTTATATGTAGTCAGAATAAATTGTCTTCTAATAGAAGAGGTTATGGTGCTAGGGATATTATAGCTAATGTCAGATGGATCTTGGCTGAAAACAGAGTACCTGAGGAATGTCTATCTGTGTTTCATTCACTATGCAAAGGCATTTATTTTACTGTGTGGGTCACAACAAACTGTGCCTGACTCAGAAGAATGGGAATCCTAGAGCACTTGATTGTGCTTATGCGAAACCTATACTTGGAGCAGGAGGCAGTCATCAAAACAGAGCAAGGAAACACTGAATCATTCAAAATTGGGAAGGGTGTGCATCAAGGATGTGTCCTACCTCCATATCTTTTCAATCTATATGTAGAACAGATTATCTGGGAGGCTGGGCTCTATGAAGAGAAGTGTGGCATCAGGATTGGAGGTAGACTCATCAACAATCTGCATTATGCAGACGACACAACCCAGCTTGCTGAAACTGAGGAGGATCTGAAGCACTTGCTGCAGAAGGTCAAGGACTGTAGCCATCAATATGGATTGAAGCTCAACATCAAGAAAACAAAGATTCTCACCACTGGGCTCATTGGCAGCATCATGAGAGATGATGAAGAGATTGAGATTGTTGACAGCTTCAGTTTGCTTGGCTCTACAATCAACACTCTTGGTACCTACCAGCAGCCAGAAAACTAAAAGATGAATTGCATTGGGAAAGTCTGCTGTCAGAGACCTCTCCAAAGTACTGAAGAGCAATGATGTCAGTCTGGAGACTAAGGTGCCCCTGATTCAGGCTATAGTCTTTAAAATCACTTGCCATGCGTCTGAGAGCTGACCAGTGAACAAGAATAACAGGAAAAGAACTGATGTCTTTGAGTTCTGGTGTTGGAATAGATTACTGAATATCCAGTCTGGATACTAAGGTACACCCGATTGAAGCCATGGTCTTTGCAATTACTTACTATGCATCATAGAGCTGGACAATGACTATGGATGATAGAAGGAGAGTTGATGCCTTTGAGCTGTGGTGCTGGAGAAGTGTTGAATATACCATGGACTGTGAGGAGACCAAACATGTTTGTACTGGAGAGGATAAGGCCAGGCTGCTTCTTGGAAGCAAGGATTCTGAAGCTTCGTCTGACACACTTTGGACATGTTGCAAGGAGGGACCAGTCCTTGGAGAGGGATGCCATGCTTGGGAGGGTGGAGGGACAGGGCAAGAGAGGAAGACCCTTGATGAGATGGATTGACTCAGTGACTGGGGTAATGGGAGTAGGTGTGTCAAAGACAATAAGATTGGCAAGAGATAGAGCAGGGTTTAGGGCTGTTGCACATAGGGTTGCTATGATATGGCACATAACAGTAACAACATTATAATTGATAAAAAGAAAGGTCGAGGGCTGATGAAAGAAAGGAAAACCCTCAACAAGATGCATTGACACGACTGCAGCAATGCACTCAATTATGTCAGAAATGATAAGGATGGCACACAATAGGACAAGGTTCAAATCTGTTTTTCATAGAGTTGCTCTGAGTTGTATTGACTTGATAGTACCTAACATGAAGAATAAGAATTGAGGTCTTTGAATTGTGGTATTGAGGAAGAGTTTGGATGTCTAGTGCACTTTCAAAAGAAGAAATAGGTTTGTCTCAGAGGGAGTACGTCCAGGGTGCTCCATAGAGGCAAGGATGGTGAAACTCTGTCTCATATACTTTGTCTATGTTGTCAAGGCTGGGTCAGTCCTTAGAGAAAGACATCGTACAGGAAAAAGTGGCAGTCAGGAAAAGAGAGGAAGCCCCTTAAGGAGTCAAAGCAACACAATAACTGTAACAATGGATGTGAGCCTACCAGAAATCATGAGAGTGGGGCAGGGTAGGACAAGATTCAAATCTGTTGTCCATAGGGTTACTATGAGTAGACAACTCCAGCACCTCACAAAAGCAACACTGTCAGACAGTCAGTTTAGACTCATAGAGAATGTCTTTCCCTCAGGTTTTTGAGAATGGAAATTGTAACAGGAAGAGACTTGTATCTTTTTTTCCAGAAGAACACCAGTGGATTCAAATGGCTAGAAACTAGCAAGTGATCTTTGGATTAGCAGCACAATTTGCTGTGGATACTGACATGCTGTTTGCTTTTTCCACTGTGTTGCATTTGAGCTGATGATGTAAAAATTACAGGAAGTAAGCCTTCTTGGTGCCTTACCACAAAATTAGGCAGTAGCACAAAATTCTCAGTTTTTTAAAAGAGCTAGTTTCACTTAAAAAGTTTGTTTCATAAAGCAGTAAAAAATAATTTTATTGAATCTTGATCCTTACATGTATAGAGCAGCAACGGGCTGTGTGTTATGAAATGGAAGCACTCGTAGTCTGTTGCAGACGTAAGTACTGTGGTTTGTCTTGAGTGAAAGCACCCCCATGGTTATGTCCTGAAATGAACAAACTACATTTATTATGCAACATGATCTTTTACATGGAAGAACAACTGATAGACTATAGTTGTTCATCCTGGATATTTGACAGAACTTGTTCTTAAAAATGAAGGAAGTGAGACTGTTAGTTTAAGGAAAACTATTGGTGGTTTTTGTTGCCAATGAGAAAATCCAAGTTTTCAAGAAAAATCCAAATTTTGGACAATTTGTATCTGTACCTTGATCTTGTTAATTTCACAGTATTTAAATATTTTCTTAATGAGATTGGTGGTGATGTTAAAAAATGTGGATTTTAAAATATTGTTGAATGAAGTGTATCAGCATTTGGAATATTGGTGTGACTTAGAAACCAAGATTTACCAAATGACCAGTGTGTGATGTAAAAAAATCATCGGTGAGAAAAAGATCTTTTCAAGGTATAAGATAGACCAATGAATTTAATTTTTAAAAAATGTCATGTTATGGCCATGGTTTGGGATTCCACGTTATAATTTGTCTTTAAGAAACTACTACTGGTTGAGTTGCTGTATCATCAATGAAGATATGTAAGATAGGTTTATTGTTGTTCTTAGGTCTCCCCTCCTTACACACCTAAATCAAAACAACATACTGTAACAGACTGATGGTAGAACAGGTATAAAAGTATTTTCTAGAGAGTACAGCATCTCCTCTCCTGAGTTGGAGGATGCAGCTCTCGCTTGATTGTTTGCTCCTGGTCTCTCTGGGAGACTCACACTTCCTGTCAGGCTCACGGACCTCCTTCGCAGAGTAGCTGGAGTGGTGCATTCACAGGGAAATGATACGTCTTCTCTGAGGAAATGTGTTGCTCTTATAGTCTCTTTTAGGTCTCAAGTGTGGTACAAAGAGAACTAGCCCAGTCCAGACAGCTGAGGAGGACAATGAGAGAACACTGTGCATTTCTGTAAACTCCAAGGAAGGATTTCAGCCACTGAGAAGGGAGTGTGGTCCAAACATTTATTCATCTGCCTCCAAATTACCCTGTGCTTTTCTCCCACTTAGAACAGTCTTCTTGAAGGGATTTCTTGGAATTAGCAAAGACATTCCTTTAGAATTGCAGGAAGTAGACCAAGGAAATGGAAACACTGTTTCTTGAAGATGTTGTCATCCTCTTTAGCCTGAAAGAGTGGACTTTGCTAAATGTTGCTCAGAAGAGACTCAACAGGGATGTGATAATGGAAACCTTGACTAATGTGAACTCAGTTGGCATTCAGAATATTAATGATGGAGAAACATTATCCCCTGAACATACTCAGTTGAGATTCTTACAGACTACCCATGCCTGGTATTCCACATTATGAAAAATTTAAAAATTCTGTGTCAAGGTAAATCTACCTAAAATCCAAGAGAACTATTTGAGAAGTGAAACAGTAGAGGACCTATGTGAAGGGATTGAAGGCAAGCACCCTGGGAAAACTTGCATCAGAATTACAAATCTTTCCTGCTTGCAAAGCAGTCATTTAGATGTAAACCTGTCAAGGACTCACATTGGTGAGACCAGCTATGACTGTAAGAAATGTGGCAAAGATTGACGTATGGACTGTGGAAAGTCATTTCTGCAACCAGGTGATCTTCCTACACCAAGAATTCACATAGGAGAGAGACCTTATGAATATAAGGAAGGTGGTAAAACATTTTCACAATCAGGTCACCTCATTAAACATGTAAGAACTCACACAGGAGAGAGAGCTTATGAATGACAGGGATGTATGAAAAACTTTTGTCGACTTGATCATCTAACTGTACTTGCAAGAATTCGCACTTAAGAGAAACTTTATGAATGTAAGGAATGTAGACAAGAATTTTGTGATCCTCGAGCCTTTGTTATACATGGAAGAATTCACACAAGAGAGACTATATAAATGTAAAGAAGGTGGGAAGTCCTTTCGTACCACTCACACCCTTGTTACACATAGACAAATTCACACAGGAGAAAGGCCTTACAAATGTAAGGAATATGGAAAAAGATCTTGAGGATCAGGTCACCTCAATGCACATGGAAGAATTCACATAGGAGAGAAATGTTAGGAATGTGGGAAAACTTTTCCTCAGCTTGCTAATCTAACTGTACATGCAGGAATTCACACATGAAAGAGATCATATGAATGTAAAAGAATGTGGCAACACTTTTCCTAATCTTGGTCATCTATCTAACTGTGCATGCACAAATTCCCTCAAGACAGAGTCATTTTGGATGTGAAGTATGTGGGAAAACATTTCCATACATGAAAGAATTCACAGGAAATAGATGTGAAAGAATCCTAGGAGAGACAATAAAAATGAAAGAAAATGTAAAAAAAAAAAAAAAAAGTAAGCTCATTTTAGATAGACTGAATGCAAAGAATATGGTAATGTGTTCAGTCAGCCCTCCTGAGGGTCACAATGTAGGGAGAAAGTTGGAAAAGAGTTGTAATGTAAATTAGAGGGAGCTCTGGTGGTCTAATAGCAAGAAGTTGTACTGCAATCCTGAAGGTATGTGGTTCGAGGCCACCAGCTGCTCCACTGGAGAAAAATGGGCAATTTCCTCCTGTGCGATGAACTGCCTCTGAAAACCCATCAAAGGGTCAGCTGTGGATACATTCTCACTCTATGATGTACAACAGCAACACTGTAAATTTGGGGTTTTGCACACCCATGTTTGTTGTGGTTTTGTTTACAATAGCAAAGAGTTGGAAACAAACCAAGTGCCCATCAACAAACAAATGGATAGAAAAGCTGTGGTATATTCACATGATGGAATACTATGCTGCATTGAAAAACAAGAAACTCATGAATTATTATTCAAAATGGGTGACCCTGGAGAACATTATGCTGAGTGAAATATCTCGGTTACAAAAGGACAAATATTGCATAATGCCACTGTTGTGAAGTGGGACTGATGTTGGAGTTGGGGGAAAACTAAGAAAAGAGGGGATAAATAATACATACTGCATTGAAACAGATAAGTGAGAGAATTGTTTAAAAAGGAAATATGATTAGATATTATATTCATGACAGAAGTCCAGAATGAAGGCTACAAGGTGGAGTGGACTTGGGGGGAGGGATTGTAAACTTTCATTAAAATCAGTAATAACAAATACTATAATTGTTTTTTAAAAAAATATGGGGTTTTTTGTCAGTGTTTCTTACTTTTTGAGTTCCAAGCTATAATTTCTCTTAAAAAGCCATTGGTCTTACCAAGAAAAGTGCATAAAATGCCTTTTTCTACATTTTCAGGTTTGTAACTGATATTTTTCATGTAATGAAATGGTCTCATATTTTGCATACATTTTTTCAAATTAAAAAAGTGTTAAGCTAGATAGTAATAAGATTTGTTAACATATAAGATAATATAATCTTGCTTAATACTTTTTTTGGGCAAATAGGTATTTGTACTTAAAAATGTGTTATTTGGGTTAACTATCCATAATGGGTTTATTGTTGTTTTAAATAAGTATTTATCATTTTTTTCTATGTAAATTTCTAGTATAATAAGTATTGATAGATATAGTCCACATTCAAAAGAGAAAAAATTCTACAGGGCTCTCAATTTTTTAAGAAGTGTAAAGAGATCCTGAAACCAAAGAGATTGAGAACCACTGTTAATATGGTTTCAACTTTGAAATGGAAATCTTTGATCCACCTAGAAATTATTTGGGGGCAAGATACAGAATTTTTTCCCAAATGGCTATTTGGTTGTCCTAACATCTTTTATTGACCAATCCATCTTTTTATCACTGACTTTAAGTGCAATTTTATTTTTGTTCTCTGCTTAATTTCCATATGCATTTGGATATTTTCTAGACTATCTCTCTCGTTTTATTGACCGGCACATCCGCACACGTGTTCATACCACCATGTTTTAGTTATTGTGATTTCATTACATATTTTATACCTGGTGGGATTTATTTCCCTTCAAAACTCCTCTTTCAAAATGTTTTAGCTACTTTTTAGTTTGCTCTTTTGTTGGCTATTAGAATTAGTTTATCAGGTCCCTCCTGATTTCCCTCTTATCCCTCTCTCAATCAAGAAAAAAAGGTTACATTTTACTAGGATTTGGTGTTAAATTTAGAAATCCATTTTGGAAGAATTGATATCTTTATGATTTTGACTAAAGAGTCCTATTGCCTCCAGTGGCTTAGTGGTAAGGAGTTGTGCAGCCAAACTGAAGGCACACACTTTGAATCCACCAGCTTCGTCAGGGGTGAAAGATGCCAAATTTCCTCTCATGCAATTTACAGCCTCTTAAAGGATCAGCAAGGACTTATTTCTGACTCAAAGGCATATGGCAAGACCAACAGTGGCAGAGTAGTTGAGTGCTTGACAACTAACTGGAAATGGTCAGCAGTTTGATCCCATCAGTATATCCACAGAGGGAAAAACTTGATGATCCGCTCCCGTGAAGCTTACAGCTGAGGAAACTATGAGACATTTCTACTTGGTTACATGGGATCACTGTGAGTTCAAAACCCAACTTGGTAGCATCTAATAACAGCACAACCAGTAGCTGTAATCTGAGTGAAGGAAGTGCTGTGTAACATGAGACCAATTTAGAATCTGTTCCAAAAAACCCAAAACTGTTTGAATCAAATCGTAGACTTCAACAGCTCACACTATGCAGATGACACAACCTTGCTTGCTGAAACTGAGGAGGACCTGAAGTGTCTGCTGCAGAAGGTCAAGGACTGCAGTCTTCAATTTGGATTGAAGCTTAACATCAAGAAAACAAAGATTCTCACCACTGGGCCAACTGGCAGTACCATGATATATGGAGAAAGATTGAGATTGTTAACAAGATTAGCTTGTGAGGCTCCACAATCAACACTCTTGGAATCAGCAGCAAGGAAATAAAAAGATGAATTGCATTAGTAAAGCCTGCTGTCAGGGACCTTTCCAGAGTACTGAGAAGCAACAATGTCAGTCCAGAGACTAAGGTGTACCTTATGCAGGCCATCGTGTTTACAATTGCTTGCTATGCATCAGAGAGCTGGACAATGAGTAAGGATGACAGAAGAATCCATACTTTTGAGTTATGGTGCTGAAGAAGAATATTGAACATATGGACTGCCGGGAGAACAAACAGGTCTGTCCTGGAGAGGGTGAAACCAAGTTGCTCTCTGGAGGCAAGGATTTTGAAACTCCATCTCACGTATTTTGAGCATGTTGCCAGGAGGAGCCAGTCCTTGGAGAAGGACCTTGCTTGGAAGGGTGGAGATACAGTGCAAGAGAGGAAGACCCTGGATGAGATGGGTTGACACAGTAACTGGGGAAATAGGGACAGGTATGTCAGAGACAGTGAGATTGGCTCAGGACAGAACAGGGTTCAGTTATTGTGCATAGGGCGGCTATGAGTTGCAGGAAACTCAATGGCATATAACAATAACAACAATAAAGACCTTACCCTCCCTTCCAAACAACCTTTGTATTGTGCTTCAGGTAAGCGTTGACATAGTATATTTTCAAACCATTAATTCCCACACTAATCATTCCATCATTTTAGTTGCAGCCCCTGCAATGTGTCATATCTTCCCTGGGTTTCTCATTTACATTCGGCTGCTTTCCTGCTCCTGTCTTCTGATTTTTAGTTTGTGGCAAATGTTGCCCTTTGGTCCCATAGAGTTGATTACTGTTAAGATGTACGAGTGCTGTTATTTTATATCCCCATCTACTATTGGCTGAAAGACAGCCTCTGGGAGTGTTATCTTCACTTTCAAGTTAGAAGGTTGTCTCAGGACAATAGTCTTATCTCTTTCAGACCAGTAAGTTTGTTTTGTTTTTTTCAAGTAATGTCCTACTTTTTTTTTTAACCCATTTTAACTGAAATAGTAATTTATGTGTTCTCTCTCTCTCCTGGTGCTAGAAAATAGCCACTTAATTTCTGTCTTTCATTCTATTTTTCCCCTTCCCCCTTCTGTAAATTATGTGGCTTGGGCATTGCCAGAGATAGAAGTCAGCTTTGAAACCATGACCCACAACAACCAGCCTATGGCGTCCTGATAGTCACAACACTTTAAACTGACTTCATTTTACTTATATATCTACATAAGTTTCTTTGAGACGTGAGAGGCCACCTACTGGTTTGGCAGCCATTTCTGTAGATTGCAGAGGTTGGCAAGTTGATACCATCACACTCTGTGATTTTGTGTATTAGTACTGCTTGCAGTCCAGTGGGTGGTGGGCAAAGATGGGGCTTTGAGGTGCCATTAAAAAACAACTGTTTTACATAACTTATGTTTACAATGCCTTCAGAAGTACAGCTTGAACTTTTTCTCTTCATAACTATTAGCTCTTTTATTGAAATACAATTTTTTATTTTAATTGTAATTTTAATGGAAGTTTACAGAAAAGTTAGATCTACATTTATTTATAATTGCACATTTTACCCCCTCTCCCTCTCTTTCCCTTCCCTAGTTCACTTTTTTTATTTTATAAAGTATAACTTTAATACCAAAATAAGGCAAAAAAATTATCAAAGAAGAAAACTATGGTAAAGTATACCTCATGAACATAGATACAAAAAATTCTCAAACATATTCTGAACATTGGAATCAAATGTTAGGTGCCATTAAGCCAAATATGACTCAGAGACCCTGTGAACGAACACCAGATCTGAATCTGTCTTATCTTGTACCACCTTCACTATCTCTAATACACTTTAGCCCAATGTTGCAGTCACTATGTCGATTAATTTTGATGGGGATCTCCAGCTTTAATGCCAACCCTCAACTCTCCCAAGCATGACATCCTTTTCCAAGAAACAGCCTCTCCAATGATCATGTCCAAAGTATGAGAGATGAAGCTTTGCCTCCAAGAATAATTTTGGCTGTAACTTTTCTTTTTTAAAAAAAAAATCATTTTAATGAGCATTTACAGAGATTTTGGACTTCCATTCATTCATTGCTGCACTTCTATCCCCGCCCAGCCCTCTCCCCCTGGCCCCCAGTTTGCTCCTCTTTTTCAAAAGAAACACTCCTTCC
>NW_006399752.1:26360807-26384973 GCF_000299155.1 Elephantulus edwardii
AGTAACAGGCTATAGTTGGATAAAAAAATACTTAAGACACAATTCTTCAACCAGGACAGCTTCTTCTCTGACATGTTCACAGGCAGGCCCCTCTCTCACCTTCAGCCTAGAGGCGATGGGTGAGTTGGTTCCCCACCTCACACACCTGATTATACTCAAGGGAATTCTGGTAACTTAGTGGGTAAGGAGTTGTGCTGCCAACTCAAAGCCAAGTGGTTTGAATCGATCAGCTGTTCTGAGAGAGAATGATGGATAGTTTCATCCTTGTGATTTGTTGTTGTTATTGTTTGTTGTTGTTAAGTGCCGTGGAGTTGCAGGTGACTCATAGTGACCCTATGAAGGAGAGTCCTCGATGCTCAGGTGCCTTTCATCCCCTCTCCAGGTTCGTAGGGTTTCTGGAGGCAAGGTATTATGGAAGTGGATACCACCCCGCCTTCCAAGCTTGTTAACATGCCTCTGGAAACTCTATGAACTTAGAGAAACAAAGATAGGCTTCAGGTCTTTTGTTCATAGGGTCACTATGAGTCATGCTCGATGGCAATCAACAACATTTCCACATAAAGAAAACCCATCTGAAGTCCTAAGTGATTCTTAAAGAAATGTGCAATCATTAAGTGCTCAGCTGCTAACCAAAACATTAGTGGTTCAAACCCACCTAGCAGAATCAGGAGAGAAAGACCAGGAAATCTGCTTCTGTGAAGAATACAGTCAAGTCCTTGAGTTACAGCTACTCTGTCACATGTTTCTATGAGTTAGAATCCACTCAGTGACACCAAACATGAACTCTGATTTTTAACAATGGATAGGACTCCTGAGACCAAAAAGTTTAAGAACCACTGGGCTAAAAGGTCCTTAAAAAGTCCTGAACACGACTGAGAGGAAGCTTTAGGATTAGGTGGGATGGGCAGGTCTGAAAAGCAGGAAGTGATAAAAGTAACACCCAAATTGCAGGTTGGTCTTGATAGGACCTAATACAATGATATAATGAGTTTGTTGTTGAGTACCATTGATTGGAACCAACCCACAGATGACTCTCTGGCAGGTTTTTAGAGGCAGTAAAACAAATGGAAGAGATTGCCTATCCTTCTCCCAAGGAGCAGCTGGTGGATTCAAGCTGCATGCCTTTGGGATTGAAGCATGGCATTTTACCACTAGGCCACCAGATCTCTCTACTATAATGAGCTTCTAGTACTGACCAGTTCTTCTTTTAACCTAAATGATCAAGTCATGAAAGTTGTCTTACTCTGAATTCCAAGAAAGTGAGGTTATTTTATTAAAAAAAATTTTATACTGATTTGTGTACAAAATTAATTTACAGTGTTTCATACATTCTTTCCTTCACATTGTGTTTCATATGATAATTTCCACACATGTCCCTTTGGCCTGCCTCCATCCTTTTGCTTTTTGAGCAATTGCTTAGGGAGCTCTGGTGGCTTAGTAGATAAGGGGTTGCACTGCCAACCCAAAGGCATATGGTTCAAATCTACCAGCTCCTCCACAGAAGAAGATGAGCAATCTCCTTCTAAGTCATTTACAGCCTCTGAAAACCCAATGGGTGTTCAGCCATGAGTTGATTCTGACTCGACAGCACATTAACACCAACAATCGTACTTGCTACTTCAGGATTATTGTGTATTTTGTTTTCCTTGGTGATCTGCTCCTGTAAAGATTGTTGCTATTAAGTGCTGTTCAGCCGACTATGATTATTATCAAAACCTTGCTCTATTCTGCCCCATCTTCATGATTTCTGCCAATGCTCAAGTCCACTGTTGCAGTCACTGTTTTCAGTACGTTTCACTGAGTGTCTTCCACCCTTTCACGGACCCTCTACTTTCCCTGCATGGTCTTTTTGTGGGAACTGGTGCTCCCTGAGAATGTGCACAGCGTATGTGAGACCAAGTTTCATCCTCCTTGCCCCTAAGGACCATCTTGGTAGCACTTCCTGCCTGGGAAGTTCTACTACTGGAGTTCTACTCTGTCCTAGATATAGTGTTGTTGTGATCTGGAATCAACTTGATACCAAACAGTGGTAATATCAGAGTCTCTGGAGGGTACAAAGAATTGTCTATTAAGTAGAAAGATTGGAGGTTTCAGTCCATGCTGGGGGACCTCAGAAGAAAGGCCTGGCAATCTACTTCTGAAAAATCAGTCATTGTGAGTCAGAACTGACTTGATGGTAACAGTACTGGAAGGGAGCTCTGGTGGTAGGCCTAGAGTCAGCTGTTTCCCCCCCACACCCCAGTGAGTACTGGTTTCTTTAACAGGAGGAAGCAATTTATAAATCATAATCTGGGCACCAGCTGTGCTGGTTGCTACTGGAATGTCATTGTTGCTAGACCCACTAGGCAGAAAGAGCCAGGCAAGATATGTGTATATACCCAGCCATGTAGACATATATATATTATTATTCTTTCTAAGCTGTAGCAATCTGTCTGTGTGTGTATTAGTGAAACACGTTGGGGAATGTACATATTTGCTTTTCATTTCTTCGCCCTCCCCCCCGCCCCCGGCCATGCTTTGTCATTGTTACGAGTCATCAAGTCAGTTCTGACTCAGTGGAACCTCTGTTTCAGCAACAAAACAAAATTCTGGTTCATCCTGAGCCATTCTCACAGTTGCTCCTAGCCTTGAGTCTATTGTTAGAGCCACTGTGTAAATGCCTCACCTTAATTAAAGCTTGAGCATCTACCAAGCATGATGTCCAAGCAGCTATAATAATGGACTTTCCCTCTCTTTTACAGATTCCAGATATTCCTCTATTTTGTATGTGCCTTCCAGAACATCTCTTGTGGCATCCACTACTTGGCTTCTGTGTTCATGGCGGTCACGCCCCGGCATGCCTGCAGGCCCCCAGGCAATGTGAGTCAGGTTCTTTCCCAAAACCTGTCTAGCTCAAGGTTGGAAGACATCTGGGCCTTGTCACCAGGACAGGAATCTCATGTGGCTGTGCGGCTGCAGGACGGCTCACTCTGGGAACTCACCAGCTGTCGCAGGTCCTGGAAGAAGGACATCCTGAACTTGGAGTATGACTACAATGACAGTAAACGTGACTTCTCATGCTCGGATGGTTACATCTATGACCACAGCAAGTGGGAGAGCACCGTGGTGACTGAGTGGGATCTAGTCTGTCACCGAGAATGGTTGGCAAAGCTGATTCAACCCGTGTTCATGCTGGGAGTTTTGCTGGGAGCTGTGATTTCTGGCTACCTTTCTGACAGGTAAAGAAGGAAATGTTTAGTGCTGTTACATCCAACTTGCCTTTTTAGGATATAGAGAATTAAGGTCACAACATCAGTCATGGTCCTTCTTCCTCTCTAAATAAGTTTGTTACATACCCTAGCTTCTGCCACTTCTGATTCATGTGACCCACATGTGTCAGAATAGAATTATGTTCCTTACTGTTTCAATGGCTGATTGGTTTTGGAAGTAGCCCTCTTTCCTTTGAGAAACTTCTAAGTGAACTTGAACTTTATCTTAGGCTGGGTTTTCTAGAGAAACAAATTCAGCAACACTAATATATAAATGTATTTACATCTAACACTCATTCATTGTTGTTCAGTTACAATTGATTCCTCAATAGCCCTCTATCTGGCTTTCAAAGGCTATCAATTGCATGGAAGGAGAAAGTCCATCTTTCTCCCATGGAGCAGCTGGTGGATTTAAACCACCTGCCTTTGAGTTGGGAGCACAGTTCCTTACCCACTAAGCCAGCAGAGCTCTCAGGAAAGGTGTATAATAGGAATGAATCTTATCTCCATAACTTTTTCAATCTATATATGGCGCAGATCATCCCAGAGGCTGGACATTATGAGGAGGAAAGTGGAGTCAGGATTGGAGGAAGACTCATCAACAACCGGTGTTATGTAGATGACACAACCTTGCTTGCTGAAACTGAGGAGGACCTGAGGAATTTGTTGTAGAAGGTCAAGGACACAGCCTTCAATATGCATTGAAGCTCTACATTAAGAAAACCAAGATTCTCACCACTGAGCCAACTGGTAGAACCATGATAGACGGAGAAGAGATTGAGATTGTTAATAGCTTCAGTTTGCTTTGTTCCACAATTAACATTTCTTGGTAACAGCAGTTAAGAAATCAAAAGATTAATTTCTCTCACAAGACCCCCTTTTTGAGGGACTTTAATTTTGCTCTTCTGCAAGACGCCAAGGCCTGTGTGGTGTGGTGTGGTGGGATCCAGAGCATCTTCCAGCCACGGCTTCCCCAGCATCTGCTAAAGGCTGCAGCCCAGCCCAGTTGCACTCACACCCTGGCCAGTGACAGAACTGCTGCCTACAATGTTGAGAGGCTGCAGTTTTAGACCACAATCCCACCCAGAGCACTAGACCCCTGCCACCTGGAGACCCCTGCTGCCCTGACACCTGGTAACCCCATTGCCCCACCACCTAGAGACTGCCCAGCTGCCGCCCCTACTGTCCAGCACCAGGAGCACCAATATCACAGGTGCTTTGGTGAAACACTGCTGTCTAGCTACCTCATGTGGGGTTTCTTAAGCTCAAGCAGAAGCCAGGGTTTCAGGAGGGCACCAGTCATCTCACTCTGGTGTACTGTAGTTCCCAAGAGGGGGCACCAATATACAGATCTTTCACAAAACATTGCCATACCCTGGGACATCATATAATTACAAAAACCTAACATCTACTAAGAAAAGACTCTCATGATGTCAAGAAAGCAGCAGTATGCCTCAGTCATCATGAGGGAAAACAAACAAACAAACAAAAAAACCCCACCACACTATTCTCCTAAAAAAGCAGACTCAATGAATGCCCCTGACAGAGAGACCCAGAAGAAATATGTTGATTTGGAGTTATTTGAATAGCCACAGAAGAAGATGCAAATTATGAAAGAAACAATGAAAGCCATTAAGAGAGCAAATACCACAGAGACAGTAATCTGAGAAAAGTATACTAATAAGGAGCAACTTGAACAACTTATGGAAGAAAATGTAAAAAAAAAAGAAGAAAGAATTGATAGCATAGGTAAAGAGATACAAGAACTTAGATATAATTAAATAAATTCTAGTTGTTTTCCTGCTTTCTTAAAAAAAGTTAATAGAGTGTCACATTGAGGACGAAAGTTTAAAAAAAAAAAAAGAAAAAGAAAAGAAAGAATTGCATTGGGGAAAATTTGCTGTCAGGCACCTTTCCAGAGCACTGAAGAGCAATGATGTCAATCTGGAAACTAAGACCTTCCAGACCATTGTCTTTGCAATTACTTGCTATGCATCAGAGAGCTGGACAATGACTAAGAATGGCAGAAGAAGAGCTGATGCCTTTGAGTTGTGGTGCTGGAGATTATTGAATATGCCATGGACTGATAAGAGAACAAACAGGTCTGTCCTAGAAAGGGTGAAACCAGGCTGCTCCTTGGAGGCAAGGATTTCTAAATTCTATCTCACATATTTTGGGCATGATTCCAGGAGGGACCAGTCCTTGGAGAGGGACATCATGCTTGCCAAGGGGAAGGGACAGGCAAAAGAAGAAGATCCTGGATGAGATGGATTGTCCCAGTGACTGGCATAATGGAGGTAGGTGTGTCAGAGACAATGAAGGTGACTCCGTATAGAGCAGGGTTCAGAGCTGTTGTACATAGGGCTGCTATAAGTCTCAAGCAACTCAAGGTCACATCATAACAAGAATGACGACAACAGCAATGGCTCATATGCTTGTAGAGATAAAGCCTGTAGATTAGACCTCAAGAGGAGAAGCAGAGCTCAAATCATCAGCAGGCAGGCAGGATCTCGCATTCCTGGCTTTGAGGCTACCAATTTTAGAAGCCAATATGTGCAAAGATGGTTGTCAGGAAACAGTCACAGACAGCTGGCTTTGGATATTGACAAGTTCAAAGTCAGAAGGTATGGTAGTCTCTTGGTTAAAATCTGGAGACTGCAAGTTAATTGAACCAGATGCCTTTTGTGAGCCTGCAAGTCATAGCAACCCTATGTACAACAGCTCTGAGTCAATTACCCCAGTCACTGAACCAATCCATCTCATCCAGGATCTTGCGCTCCTACATTGTCCCTCCACCCTCCAAAGTATACTGTCCCTCTCCAAGGACTGGTCTCTCCTGATAATATGCCCTAAGTATAACAGACAGAGCTTCAGAATCCTTGCTTCCAAGGAGCAGCCTGGTTTCATCCTCTCCAGGACGAACATGAAAGGTGACCTGACAGAATGTGGAAATTATCAAACAATATCATCAATACCACATGCAAGCAAGATTTTGCTGAAAATTATCCAGAAATTACTAGAACAACACATCAACAGAGAACTGCCAGATATGCAGGCTGGGCTTAGAAGAGGTCTTGGTACTAGGGATACTATAGCTAATGACAGATGGATCTTGGCTGAAAGCAGAGAGTACAAGAGGAATGTCTATCTGTGCTTTATTGGCTATGTAAAGGCATTTAACTGTGTGAAAGTGATCCAGATGTAGATATGACAAAAAGCCCTCTTGCATTTTGTCAAGGGAATTCTGGTGGCCTAGTGGTAACGACCATCTCTGACCACGTCAAGATGGCACGGGAAAGGGCAGGTTTCAGATCTGTTGTTCAGAGTCACTATTAGTTGTTGTTGCCTCAATGGCACTTGATAACAATAACAACAAGTAATAAGGAACTATGCTTCCAACTTACAAACAAATGGTTGGGATCTATTAGCTTCTTCACAAAAGAAAGATGAGCATTCCTTCCCATAAGATTTATCACCTCTGTCAGTCTGCTGGAGGCTCGACTATGAGCTAGTTCTGATATAATGTCATGTAACAACAATAGCATTTTTTCCAGAGTCCAAACAAAAATATCAAGCATGCCACAATCACAAGGGACTGACCCTTAACCAGTTAAGGATAGTCATAGTTTTACAGTCAAATTTTTACATATTCATGTGTATTCTTGGCTTATTAACATAAAAAAATTGACTCATTGCTGTCAAGTTGGAACCTACTCATTGCTGACCTTTGTTCAGTGAATAAGAAGAAAGACAATTTAAAACTATCAGTAATATAATAGATAGATATATATCAGAATATTATACTGTATTTAATGTGGCAGTTGTGTAATTATTTCCCGTCACCTGATAATCTAAATATTTGTGAAAAAGTTGAAGAGGGAATGCAACATCCTTTAAGATTAAAGGATAATGAGATCATCACAGCTCTGATCTGATAGAAGGAGAATTTCCTTAGGGAAAGGAATGCCCAACATATAAATCCTGAAGGGAACAGACCTTTCTCCAGAACGAATACATAGAGAGAAAGCCTTCCTCTAGAGCTGACACCCTGAATGTAGACTTCTAGCTTCCTAAACAGTAAGAGCAAGGGAACACAACATGGTTTAAAATTAAGAAGGAAGTGTGTCAGAGTTGTATTCTCTCCCCATATCTATTCAATCTGTATGCTGAACAAATTATTCCAGAAGCTGGACTCCATGAAGAATGTGGCAACAGGATCGGAGGGTGACTCATCAAACTTGCTGAAAATGAGGACACCTTGAAGCACTTGTTGTAGAAATTCAAAGCATACAGCTTTCAATATGGATTACATCTCAACATTAAGAAAACCACTGCACCAATAAGCAACATCATGATAGATGGAAAAAAGATTGAAACTGTCAACAACTTCATCTTACTTGGATCCACAGTCAACACCCTTGGTTCCAGCAGTCAGGAAATCAAGAGACATATTGCACTGGAAAAGTCTACAGCTAGGGACCTCTCTAAATTGTTGATGATTAGTGATGTCAGTTTGAGGCCTATAGTATGCCTGATTCTGGCCTGATTCAGGCCATAGTCTTTTTGATAACTTGCTATGCATCTGAGAGCTGGACAATGAATGAGAATGACAGAAGAATTGATGCCTTTGAGCTGTGGTATTGGAGAAAAGTATTGAATATCCCATGGACTGCGAACAGAACAAATACGTCTTGGAGAAAGTGCAGCCAAAGGGTTCCTTAAGGCAAAGATGACAAATTTTCACCTCACATACTTGGGCATGTTGCTAGGAGGGGCTATTCCTTGGATAGAGACATGACACTCAGAAAGGCAGAGGGTTACCAAGGGAGTAGAAGACCCTCAACCAGGTGGATTGACACAGTGACTGCTGCAGTGGGCTCCAGTATGTCAGAAGTATGATGATATAGCACAGGATAGATTAAAGTTCAGATCTGTTATTCATAGGGTAGCTATGGGTCATGCTTGATTCTATGGTACCTGACAACAACAAACAATAAGAGATTAAATTTCTTGGATGACCCTGGAGGACATTAGGCTGAGTGAAATATCTCAGTCATAAAAGGACAAATATTACATAGGGACACTGTTGTAAAATAGGACTGACATTGGGGTTGAGCGAAGACAGAAAAGGAAGAGAAGAATGATGTATATTGCACTGACCAGATGAAGGAGAGAACTGTTTAAAAGTGACACATGAATGGTATTCTTGTCATTACAGAAGTCCAGAGTGAATGCTGCATAGTACAGTGGACTTGGTAGGGTACGGGGGATTGCATAACAATGAAAGTTTTTCTTTTCAAAGAGAAGAGTGAATTGGGGTGAGGGGTAAGTAGGGGGAGAGGTGCAACAATGAATGACTGGAACCCTAAGTCTCTGTAAACTTTCATTAAAATTAATTTAAAAAGAGATTAAATTTCTGTTCATTAAGTCACTTATTTGTGGTATTTCTGTTATAGTAACACTAGATATCAAAGACAGGAATGTTATCAGAAAAGGCCAGTCCCTGGAGAAAACACCATGCTCAGTAAGAATGAGCAAGACTCTTGATGAGCTGGATTGACACAGTGACTGCAACAGCAGGGTCAAGCACAGCAAGTTTGCTGGACTGGGTAGAGTTTTATTGTTATACCATGAATTACAGGACACTCTAGGACACAGGGACCTCTCCAAATTATTGAGGAGCAATGGTGTTAGTTTGATGACTAAGTTATTCAGGCTGTAGTCTTTCAATCATTTCCTGTGCTGCTGAGAGCTGGACCGTGAATAAGGATGATGGAAAAAGAACTGATGCCTTTGAGCTGTGGTGTTGGGGAAAAGTACTGTGTATTCCTTAGACTGTCAAAAAACTAAACAGGTATATCTTGAAGAAGATACAGTCAGAGTGCTCCATGGAGGCAAATATGATAAAGCTTTATCTCATATACTTTGGGCATGTTGATAAGAGAGGCTATTTATTGGGCAGGAACATTAAGCCTGGGAAGATGGAAGGTTGGCGAAGGAGAGGAAGACCTTCAATCAGGTGGATTGACACGATGACTACCGCAACGGGCTCTTGTGTGTCAGGAAGTGTGAGGATGGTGCAGGAGGACAGAACAGGATTCAGGTCCTTTGTTTACAGGGTCACTATGAGTTGTGCTTGACTCGGTGGCACCTCACAACAACAACAAGGCTAGTGGCCTAGTAGTAAGAGGTTGTGCTGCAATCACAAAGGCACAAGGTTCAACTCCACCAGTTGCTCCAGGGGAGAAGTCTAGGCAATCTCCTCCCATGTTATACACTGCCTCTGAAAACCCTCTGAAGGATAAGCTATGGGTCAGTTCCAACTCAATGGCACATAAGAGCAACAACAATTGAGACATTTGAATTGTAATCTGTATTCATTTCCCAGAGCTATCATAACGAATTACAACGAAATGGGTGCTTTAGGATAACAGAAACTTGTTTTCTCACTCTTAAGGGTGCTAGAATCGGAATTCCAGTTGTTGGCAATCACCGAAGTCTGTAGGGTGATGATCCTTTCTTGTCCTGTCCAACTTCGGATAGTCCGAGATGTTCCTTGGTTTATGGTAGCATAACTTCAGTTTCCCCGTCATTATCACATGACCCTGTTTCTTCTGTGTGGCTCCTTCTGTTCTTTATATTTAGAGGAATATTGGATTAGGTCTTACTCCAAGATGATCCCATGGTAATGTATTCAGAGCTTATTTTCAAGCTCTGTGGCCTCGTGGTAAAAAGCTGCTCTGCAATCCCAAAGGCACTCAGTTCGAGTCAGCCAGCTGCTCTATGGTAGAGAATCTCCTGTGTAATTTACTGCCTCTGAAAACCTGCTGAAGGGTCAGCTGTGGATCAGTTCCAACTTAATGGCACGCAACAACAGCAGCAGTGATACAGATGTGGAGGTTAGGACTTTAAGATAGCTTTTTGTAGGGCAGTTGCAACCTATAACAAATATCATATTTTATAAAAATGGTAAATCAACTTTGTTTTGGTGTGGCTGATAGTGTATTCTCTGGAGTGCATTGTGTCTGTCTTGACTGGTTGGTCATGCCTTCTGTTTTCTGCTACCTAGTGTCGGGAAACTAGCACAGAGAAAATGCTCAGGAATCATTTCTGGCAGTTTAAAACCTTTTTAAGTGCTCAGTTTCACCCTTATATTCCGATACAGGGCTTGAAAAGCCATTAAGCTAGCTCTGAGGCAACTCTTGCTAAGAAGCTGTTTAATGAAAATTGTTGTTGTAATTGGGTGCTGTTGAGTTGATTCTGACTCATAGCCACTCAGTGTGACCCAGGGTTTTCTTGGCTGTAATCTTTACAAAAGCAGACCTCAGGGTTTTTCTCTAGCAGAGCTCTGGGTTGATAATGTCAACTTTTGATTAGCACTGTGCTTGGTTGTTGTGCCATGAACAACAATTTATTGCCATTGAATCAGAATTGACTCATAGCTGACCCTCCAGCAGGTTTTCAGAGGCTGTAAATTGCATGGGAGGAGTTTGTCCATCTGTCTCCTGCAAAACAGTTGGTGGATTTGAGGCACTTGCCTTTGGGTTGGCAGTGCAAATCCTTACCTGCTAGACCACCAGACTCTTAAAAAAAAGTTGTTGTTATTCAGCACTAGTGAATCATCTTTGACTCATAGAGGCTCTATATAAAACAGAGCAAAATACTGCCCAGGCCTGTGTCAGCCTCCTTATTTCTGCTGTGCTCAAGCCCACTGTTGCAGACACAATGTTGATCCATCTCACTGCAGGTCTTCCTCTCTTTGGCTGACCTTCCACTGTACCAACAGCAATATTGTTCTCCAGGGACTGGGCCTCCTGATATTAGGCCCAAAGCATTAGAGGCAAAGTCTCACCATTCTGAGCTCTAAGGAGCATTCTGGTTGTCCTTCTTTCAAGACAAACTTATTTGTTCTTTTGGCAGTCCATGGGATATTCAGTATTCTTCACCAAGATGACAGTTCAAACGTACTAAATATTTGAACACTTGGATTTAAAAGGCAAAGAAACAGGTAACAATAGAGGATGGTCAGTTAGTAAGAAATCTGGTTAAAAAGTGACAAGTTGTAGGGTTTATGCTTGCTTTTCTGTTTCTGCCTTGGAGCAGGTGTTAAAGGCTGGGAGGGAGTTAGTCAAAGCCCACACAACTGGCTGGAGTACAGTGATCATGCTCTGTATGGGCGAGTTTTTAGCAGCACAGTTCACACTTTCTAGAAAGCTGTTGGCAGGTGAGGTCCTGACCCTGTAGACAGGCTTTTGAAAAGTCAACACTCACAAGCTGATTTTCATTAAACCTAAGGGAAAAGAAGGTTCTAGTAAGCAGGATTTCATTAATTAGGGCTCAGTTTTTTCCCCCCTAAAAGACACAGTTGTACCTAGTTAGATTTATTGAGCTTTTTCCAAGTTATGTATTCTATTTAAATGTTAAAATAATGTGTATTAGTTACACATGTATATGTATAGATATTGTTGGTTGCACATATGTTATTCTATGTATCATAATGCATCTATGTATTAGTTACACATGTATGTGTATAGCTGTTACAGTATCTTACAAAGCATACCGGGACAGCAGGGAGCTAAATTATCTTCTTAAATAAATGATGTGTTTGAAGAATAGAGTTGTTTGGGCTATTAGTTTACCAATGCCTTTTGGTGATAATTACAGGCAGAATGCTCAAGATAAAAAAAAAGAAAAGAAGCTTTCTGGTGCATCTAATACTGGTTCAAAAAATAAATTATTGTTCTTTAAACTCATTATTATAAATAAATAGGTAGGGGATAGAATAGATACATTATAACTGAAGACTGAAACTTGGTCACCATATCTTTGTGAAGCCTTTCTATGTACTGCAGAGTTTTCAATCTTTAGAAAAAGATCTTAGTGTTTTATATCCTGTAATATATTAGGAGAAACCCAAGTGGCTTCTCACAGGTGCTATGTATCATTATTTCATTTAGCAGGCCATTGCATAAATTATCACTTGTGCTTTTTCTGGTGAAATGTGTTTAATACTTGTCACTTGAAACTAAAAATATTTGCAATGATGCTATACTGTATGACAAAATTGAGATATAAATAAGGTTTTAAAGAAAGATTAACAGAATGTGTTAATGGAAATAATATTCAGTCTCTTTATTTCAAAGTTAGTATTTCAGCCATTCTGTTAGAAATAGGGATTGACTTTTTTTATTGATATTTTTTTAAAAGTCTGCAAGGTTCTGAAGGACCTCTAGTGTTTCAATAGTTACGTACTGACGGGAAGATCAGTAGTTGAAGTTATCAGACACTTCACAGGAGAGGGTGTGTCAGGCCCCTCTTGCAGACCACAGGCATGGAAACCCTAGATGGCCATCTTACACTGTCCTGTGATGTTACTGTGAGTCAGAGTAGAATTGTGCTCCATAGAGCTTCCTCCTTTGGGAATAGATGATTATGCTTTTCTTCTGAGTTACTTCTGAATGGACCCGAACCCTTAGTCTTCCTATTAGTAGTTGACCATGTAAATTGTTTGTACCATCCAGGGAATTAAAATAGGGTAAAATCAAGAAAGGGGTCCATAAAGGTGGTATCCTTTCTCCATACTTATTCAGTTTATATACTGAGCAAATAATTTGAGAAGCTGGACTTTGTGAAGAAGAATGTGGTTTTCGGATTGGAGAAAGACTCATCAACAATCTGTGTTATGTGGATGATACAGCCTTGCTTGTTGAAAATGAAAAAAGATTTTGAAAAGCTTGCTTCAGAAGAACAAACACAGCCTTCAATATGAATGACACCTTAACAACAAGAAAACACAACTTCTCACCATTGTACCAATAGGCAACATCATTATAGATGGAGAAGATTGAAGTTGTCCAGAGTTTAATCTAACTTGGATCCACAATCAACATCCTTGGTATCAGCAGTCAAAAAAAGCAAAAGATGACTTGCACTGGGAGAATCTGCTGTTAAGGACCTCACCAAAGTGCTAGAAAACAATGACGCCAGTTTAACGACTAAGGTGCACCTTAGTTACTTCATTTGAAAGTTAGACAATGAGTATTGAAGATAGAAGAAGAATTGCTGCCTTGAAATTGTGGTGTTGGGGAAGATTACTATCTACTGCTGTATGAACATGGGATGCCATAAGAACAAAGAAGTCTTAGATAAAGCAACCATAGTGCTCCTAAGAGGAAAGAACAGTGAAGCTTCATCTCACATACTCTGGAAATGTTAGGAGACGCCACTCTATGGAAAGATGGAGGGTCAGCAAAAGAGAAGAGGATTTTCAACAAGATGGATTGACACAGTGAGCCCAGTATAGCAGAGATGAGAAAGGCATAGAACAAAGAGGGACTCAAATCCCTTGTTCACAGGATTGCTATGAACTGTAGTATAGTAATTATAGTCTATAATTGTAGTCTGCTGTAGACAGCATCTCACAACAACAACAACAACTAGAAAAAGAGGAAGGAGAAGAGCCAAAGATGATATTTGAAGGAGTAATGCTTGTGAATTGTTGGGACTAATAAAAGTTCTGAAATTGGTTAAAAGGCTGGTGATTTCAAAACAGAAATTATAACAAACAAAAATACTCTGGGAATCTACAAGTAGACACATCATAAATCTGTAGAACATCAAAGCAAAGAAATAATCATAAGAATATCTAGGAAAAAATGACACATTTTCTTCAGAGTGCAACGTTAAATCAACATGCAACTCTCCATGGTAGTAATGAAAGCCAGAGGGCAATGGAAGGTTAGCTTCAAATCTGATGGGTAAAACCAAACACTTCTCTCTGGAAAGAAACAAATACCAAAAAAGTATCAAAATATGTTGTTTATTTGTGCCATTGAGTCAGAATTGATCCATAGCCTCCAGCAGGTTTTTAGAGGCATTAAATCCTGCAAGAGGAGATTGCCCATCCTTCTTCCATGGACCAGCTAGTGGATTTGAACCACATGCCTTTGGAATGGCAGTGCAGTTTCCTACCAACTAGGCCACCAGAGTTCCCTACATACAATGAAATTCTATATATGATGAAATTATTTTTAAGAATATATGGGAAATAAAGATATTTCCAAATAGAAACTGAACCACTTTGCCACCAGCAGACCCCTCACTAAATGACACATGCAGTGTGGCAGATTGCACAAAGGGCTTTCTTAGCCACTGGCTTTGACTTTCACCACAGGTCTGCATGAGACTCTGCTAATAATGTGAATGAGAGAAATAGCACTTTTTGAGTGAAAACATGCAAATAAGATGTGTAGACTACTTAGGAAGGTAATGGCCAGTTTTGCTATTTGCCAGGTTGAAATTGAACAGGTTTAGAGTTGAAAAAATAGAATCTCACTACCAGCAAGAAAGAAGCAGCAGAGAATGTGGCACACAACTCTTTGGTCCTGTGCTTCCTGCTTGAGCCAGATTGGAACAGGAACAGAGACCAGAACCACAGCAGCCATGCAGGTCGTGGAGAAATGGAGACTGATGTGAGGCAGAGCTGAGGTGGAACTATTGTTCCAAAGGGTGTTTGTTTAGGCTAACTGGAATTTTGCGGGAGATGCCATAAGTAATAGGACTTGGTAACACTGGCCACATGGTCAGAAGGCCTGTGAGCACATCTGAAAAGCTATGTTGACTGAAGAATTGTGTTCTGTATCCCACCTGAATGATAAGCTCTTACTTCCCTAATAACCTCTTTAATGAGGTGGTCTTTAACGAGTGAGGTCTTTGTGGCCATAGCAAAGGATTATAAAGCCCACTATAAGAGAAGTGAGAGCAAAGGGAGGGACAATTGATGTTAGAATTGATAGAAGTAGGTGTGGGGAGCATGGGACACCTTTGGCCTCATAGGAATTGATTTTGCAATGTTGCTGATGTTGGCCACATTCTTTTTACAATATATTTTAAGCAGAAGGAAAGTGAACATGGAAAGACTGAAATATGAGAAGGGAGCTCTGGGGGCCTCGTGGTAAGAAACTGCACTGCCATCCCAAAGCTGTGAGATTTGAATCCACCAGTCTCTCTAAGTGAGAAGGATGGGCAATCTCCTCCTGTGTGATTTGCTGCCTCTGAGGACTGGTCCCTCCTGGCAACATGCCCAAAATAAATCAGATGAAGCTTCAAAATCCTTGCCTCCAAGGAGCAGCTTGTTTTACTTTCTCCAGGATGAACCTGTTTGTTCTCCTAGCAGTCCACAGTGTGTATTCAATACTCATCTCCAGCACCACCACTCAAAGGCATAAATTCTTCTATCATCTTTAGTCATTGTCCAGCTTTCTGATGCATAGAAAGTAATTGCAAAACCATGGTCTGAGTCAGGCGCACCTTAGTCTCTATACTGAAATTGTGGCTTTTCCGTATTTTGGAGGACTAGTAGAGGGGGAAAATGAAGAAAGATCAACTAGAACACTAGGCAATAAGAATAACAATTATAACAATTAATAAGAAAGTATATGACTATAAAAGGTTTTAAAAATGTGAATATGGCTTAGAAGAAGGTTTGACTTTAGATTTTTATTATTATATGTTATAGATTGAATTTTATTTTCCTCAAAAAGATACATTGAAGTCCTAACTCTTGTATCTGTGAACATGACCTTGTTTGATGATAGGCTTTCTTTGAAAAAGGTATTAGCTATGTTAATGAAATTATACTGGGGTTGGGTGGTCCTAGACCATTCTGAGTGGTGGCTGAGGAAAGCAAAGACAAGATCTCTTAAAAATGCAGGTAACTAGCAGGATACAAGATCAACATACAAAAATCAGTTGCATTTCTCTACAGGACAAAGATAATACAGAGCCGGAACTAAGAAAAACAATACCCTTCACAATAGCTAATCACAAGATTAAATACTTGGAAGTAAATCTAACCAGGAGCACAAAGGATCTATTCAAAGAAAATTACAAAACATTACTACAAGAAACAAAAAGAGACCTTGAGAAGTGGAAGAATATCCCTTGCTCATGGATAGGAAGACTCAATATTGTGAAAATGGCAATACTACCAAAGGCAATTTACACGTTCAATGCAATCCCAATATAAATACCAATCCCATTCTTCAATGAGATGGAAAAGGCAATCTCCAATTTCATTTGGAGTGGAAAGAAGCCTGGAATAAGCAAAATAGGAAAAAAAGAGGAGGCATCTCACTCCCAGATTTCAAATCCTACTACGCTGCCATGGTGGCTAAGAAGCATGGTACTGGTACAATGCAAGACACATAGATCAATGGAATAGAATTGAGAATCCAGAAATCAGCCCATCAGCTGATTTTTGACAAGGAGATGAAATCAGTTAAGTGGGGAAACAACAGCCTTTTAAACAAATGGTGTTGGCAAAATTGGAAAAATATCTACAGAAGACTCAAGCAAGATCCACACCTCACTCCATATACAAAAACCAATTCTAGGTGGATCATAGACCTTGGACTAAAACCAAGGACTATGAACTTCATTAAAGAAAAGCTTGGAAGAACTCTTGAAGTCCTAATTCACAACATAAACAGTCTTCCAAGTATCCTGAAAAATCTACAAACAGGAGAAGATAAAATAGATGAATGGGACCTTCTAAGAATCAAATTCCTATACACATCCAAAAACTTCTCTAACAGGGTAAAAAGGGAAGCCACAAACTGGGAAAAAGTATTTGGTAATGACATGTCAGATAAGGGACTTATAATATCTAGAATTTATAAAATACTTGAGCACCACAAAAAGATAAACAATCCAATTGAAAATTGGGCACAGGATATGAACAGACACTTCACCAAAGAAGACATTCAGATGACCAGTAAGCACATGAAGAAATGTTCAAAATCCCTAGCTCTAAGAGAGATGTAAATCAAAACAACCATGAGATATCATCTCACCCCAGTCAGAATAGCAAAATTTAACAGAACAGCAAGCAACAAATGCTCGAGGAGTTGTGGAGAGACTGGAACCTTTATTCACTGTTGGTGGGAGTATAAAATGGTGCAACCACTGTGGTAGGCGGTATGGCGCTTTCTCAAAAAGTTGCAAATAGAGATCCATTTGACCCAGCAGTTCCTCTACTGGGAATATACTCCAAAGAGACCATAACTGCCACCCAAGCAGATATATGCACACCCATGTTTATCACGGCTTTGTTCACAATAGCAAGGAGTTGGAAACAACCTAAGTGTCCCTCAGCAAATGAATGGATAGAGAAACTGTGGTATATTCACAAAATGGAATACTACACTGCATTGAAAAACAAGGAACTCATGCAATATTATTAAAAATAGATGACCCTGGAGGACATTATGCTGAGTGAAATATCTCAGTCATAAAGGGACAAATACTGCATGGCGCTGCTGTTGTAAAACAGGACATCAGGGTTGGGGAAGACTGAGAAAGATGGGATAAATAATATATACTGCATTGAAACAGATGAGGGAGAAAACTGTTTAAAAGGGATATATGATTAGGTATAATTGTCATGACAAGAGCCCAGAATGAGGGCTGCATAGTGGAGTGGACTTGACGGAAGTGATTGTATAACAATGAAAGAATTTTTCGTTCACTTATCAAAGAGAAGAGCTAATTGGGGGGAGAGTGGGGTAGGCAGGGAGCAAAGTTTAACAATGAATGAATGAATGGAAACTTTCATTAAAATGAATAATAATAAAGAAATTTTAAAAAAGAAAACTAAAACACAACACCAAAAAAAAAAAAAAACACCAATAGGAAAGACCAGAGAGGGGGAAATGCAGGTAACATTAATTTTCTGTGAATTGGCATGGATGCTTAAACTGTTACGGTTCTCTCTTTCTTTTCCCACTGTATGACTCTTGTTTTTTAGGGTAGGAAGGCGGCGTACCCTGTGGTGCACAAGCGTTGGCCAGTTTTTGTTTGGCATAGCAGTGGCGTTCACTTTTGATTACTACAGCTTCATGGTCACACGCTTTCTCCTTGCCATGGTGAGCCTCATTTCTTACTTCTTTAACTGCACAGCATTTCCATATTTCGGTTTACTCATTTAAGATCTAGTGAAAGAGGACAAGGACTAACCTTGGGTCCCTTCACTGTTGATGCCTTTCTGTGGGTTATTAAAATAAAGTCTTATGTCTCAAATGGAGCTCATTAAAGTAAATCTTTAAAAAGACTGATGCTTACTAGGCTGTAAAGTTTTTTGACTCAACACCTGGCACACGACCGACTTCTCATTGTTGCTGTGTACTGTTTAGTCAGAAGTGACTCATAACTGACCCTCCAGTGGGTTTTCAGAGGCAGTTAAACTCACAGGAGGAGACTGCACATCCTTCTCCAGCAGAGCAGCTGCCGGGTGGATTCAAACCCAGTGTCACTGGGATTACATCTCAGCTTCTTACTTCTCATAATCATAGGACAAGGTTTTGTTTCTGACAGTCATATGGGTCTTGTCAGAGTGTTAAGATGCAGACAGGTTCATTTTTTTCATGCTGATTTGTCTACAGAGGGTAATACTAAGTATTAGTAATAAATCCAGGGTTTGCTCTGATAACTTTATCATCTAGGCACAGTTATCAAATCTCCCACAACTCGTAGCGACCCTATGTACAATAGCTCTCAACCCTGCCCCTGCCCCTGCCCCATCCTGAGTCAATCTCACTAACTCCAACACACCTGCTCTAGTCATAAAGACAGAGGAAAAAGGAAAAGCCAAGATGAATGTCAGAAAAGGCTACAAAAGTTATGCTACAACATCAAGAAGCCAAAACAAATTGAAGAGATGCCAAGGTAAAAGAGCTGAACAGAAGATTTCAAAGGGCAGCTTGAGAAGACAAAGCAAAATATTATAACAAAACATGCAAGGAGCTGGAGTCAGAATAAGAAGGAAAGAACTCACTAGGCATTTTTCAGCCTGAAAGAACTGAAAATAAATTCAAGCCTCAAGCTGCAATACTGAGAGATGCTATGGACAAAGGGCATCATAGCTCCTCCATCAACAGGGAGCTGCCAGGAATTCAAGCTGGATTCAGAAAATGCTGTAGAAATTATTGAAGGTTGTAGGGTAACTCTGAGAAGAATGGGAATCCCAGAACATTTGATTGTGCCTATGTGAAACCTATACTTTGACTAGGAGGCAGTTGTCAGAACAAACCAAGGAAACACTGCATGGTTCAAAATTGGGAAGGATGTATGCCAGGGATGCATCCTATCTCCATACCTTTTCCGTATATATGCAGATTGGATCATCCAACTGAAGGAAGACTCATCAACAACCTGTGTCATACAGATGACACAACACTGCTTACTGAAACTGAGAAGGACCTGAAGCACTTGCTGCAGAAGGTCAAGGACTGCAGCCTTCATACAGATTGAAGCTCAACATCAAGAAAACAAAGATTCTCAGCACTGGTATGATTGGCAGCATGATGATAGACAGTGAAGAGATTGAGATTATTAACAGCTTTAGTTTGCTTGGCTTCACAATCAACACTCTTGGTACTAGCAGCCGGAGCATCTCCAGAGTACTGAAGAGCAATGATGTCAGTCTGGAGACTAAGGTGTGCCTGATTCAGGTTGTAATCTTTGCAATTACTTACTTGCTGTATGTCAGAAAGCTGGACAATGACTAGCGATAATAGAAAGATAATTTATGCCTTTAGGCTGTGGTGCTGGAGAAGAGTATTGAATATACTATGGACTGCTAGGAGTAGGTTCATCCTTAAGAAAGTGAAACCAAGTTGCTCCTTGGAGGCAAGGATTCTGAAGGTTCATCTGGCATACTTTGGGCATGTTGCAAGGAGGGACCAGTCCTTGGAGAGAGATGTAATGCTTGGAAGGATGGAGTGACAGCATAAGAGAGGAAGACTCTCGATGAGATGGATTGATTCAGGGACTAGGGTAATGAAGGAAGGTGTGTCAGAGACAATAGGGTTGGCACAGGATAGAATAGGGTTCAGAGCTTTTGTACATATTGTCACTGAGAGTTACAAACAACTTGACAGCATCTAGTAACACCAACAACAGTCTTTGATCTTCTGCAGTAAGTGCTTTCAGTCCTTTTATCTTTCTGTCCTCAAAGTTGTGACATCATCTCCATAGTTTAAGTTATTGATAAGTCTTCCTTCAATCTGGAGGCTAAAAATACCTAGACCAGCACATTGATGGGAACTGCCAGAAGTTCAAGAGGGTTTAGAAGAGGCCACTGCACAAGGAATATCATCACAGATGGATCCTGGCTGAAAGCAGAGAATACTAGAAGAATGCCTATTTTTGTTTTATTGACTATGCAAAGACGTTTGACTGTGTGGATCATAACAAACTATGGCTAATGTGGAGAAGACTGGGAATCCAAGAACACACCACTTAATTGTGCTTATATGTTTGCTGGGAAAATAATTTGTTAAGCTGTACTCTATGAAGAGGAATGTGGCAAAAGCATAGGAGGAAGGCTCATCAACAACCTCGATTATGCAGATGACACACCTTGCTTACTGAAAGTGAGGAGGACTTGAATATGCAGAAGATCAAGGGCTACAGCTTTCCTGGATTACATTTCAACATCAAGAACACAAAGGTCCTCACCACTGGGCTAATAGACAGTGTCATTCATAGGGTCACATGAATTGTACTTGGTTTGATGCCACCTAACAACAACATTGTTGTTGTTGTTGTTGTTGTTGATTGCCTTTGAATCGAGCACAACTCTAAGTGACCCTATGAACAAAAGGCCTGACGCCTTTCTATAACTATTGACATTTATCCAAGTTCATAGAGTTTCTGTAGGCATGTTGTTTAGGAAGTGGATGTTACACTATCATATAGATAAATTGGCATACATGTTTACAAAGAACCAATAAAAACATTCACATTATATTGGAACTTTAACATGAATCAATAGGCAGGATGTAATGTGTCTATCATAAATAATCTTTCAAATTTTGCCCCTAGGAGTGGAAAGAATGAGGGAAGATGCAAGGGCCCATTTGATAAAGAAAGAGGAACCAGACTGAATGCCATTTTGTACGTTTGACAATGAGTTTCAAATAGTGTTTTCTTCCTTTTGCCTATGTCTGATTTGTAGGAACAATCTTTTTTATTGCTATTGAGTCTGAACTGACAGTTGACTCTATAAAGGGTTTTCAAGGATGTAAATTGCACAAGAGGAAGTTGCCTGTTTTTCTCCTGAATCGCCACTGTGGATTTTAAACCACTGGTGGAAGCATATTAATTGCTCCGAGTGTAGCCTTAAACCCATACCACTCCATTTTGTTTTTCAGGCTGCAAGTGGCTATCTTGTGGTGGTGTTTGTCTATGTGACAGAATTCATTGGCATGAGATCTCGGACATGGGCATCCATCCACGTGCATTCCTTCTTTGCTGTGGGTATAATGGTGGTGGCTTTAACCGGCTACTTGGTCAGGACCTGGTGGCTCTACCAAATTGTCCTCTCCACAGTGACTGTCCCCTTCGTTCTGTGCTGTTGGTTGCTCCCGGAGACACCTTTCTGGCTTCTCTCAGAGGGAAGATATGAAGAAGCACAGAAAGTAGTTGATACCATGGCCAAATGGAACAGAACAAGCTCCTGTAAACTGTCGGAACTGCTGTCACTGGATCAACATGATCCTGTTGTAGGCAAACCCTCTGAAGTAAAGAAGCACAGTGTACGAGAGCTGTTTTATGATTGGAATATTGCAATAAGAACCCTTACTGTCTGGCTGATTTGGTTCACAGGGAGTTTGGGATTCTACTCATTCTCCTTGAATTCAGTTAATTTAGGTGGCAATGAATATCTAAACCTCTTTCTCATGGGTAAGTTCTAAAGTATACTTAAATGTAACAATGGAATAGAATTTCTGTGACCACAAAATGGAATTTTATTTTGTTTTTTAAATTCTCTACAAAGGAAAGAAAATAATATGTATAATATAACCATATATTATTATGAGATCTTTCAGTATTATTATTTTGCAACACACACACATATATATTTTCTTTTAAAATAATGCAAGCAATCCAGTAGGATCTTGTTCTCCTCCCTCCTTCTTGTCTCCTCTCTTTGCTTGCGTCCTTCCGTCTGACCCACCCTCACCCCAGGATTATGACACTAGGGCTCTGTCACAGATCTCATCAAGCCATAATCAAGTGTAGGCAGATACCTGCATCAGTTTTGCCCTTGATCTCTAACTGAAAGATTGTCAACTTGAACCCACTTGGCAATGCATGTGGTTGCCATGAGTTGGAACTTACTTGATGACAATGACATTGGTTTTTCTCAACACTCAATAACAGGTGAAGTAGAAATTTTTAATCAACCCAACAACAGAGAGCTTCATGGGGATCACTGTTAATTTAATCTGAAAAAGTTCTTGAAACACTTTAAGATTAAAGAGTTGAACACAGGAATAAATACATATTTTGTCCTGGACTGCAACCGTGGGCTTCACATAGGGTCTATCTTCTCCTGTAAACTGCTAGAGGGAGCTCTGGTGGCAGAAGCAGCACTGCACTCGCAAAGGCACGTGGTTAGAGGCCACAGCTGCTCCTCAGGAGAAGGATGGCCAATCTCCTCCCATGTAATTAAGGGCCTCTGAAAATCTGCCAGAGGGTCAGCTATGGATTGATTCTGACTCCATGGTATATGACAACAACAACATTATATATCTTACCAGATGCTTATCTCTCTACCTTAATTCTGCCAAGTGTTATTGAATGGCATTGAGTTGATCCCAATTTAGAGTGATCACATAGTGACAGAGTAAAAATAAACCCATATCTTGAATATAATGTTTATGGAAGCAGATTTATAATATTTAAATTAGGGATAAGTGATGCTGTCTTAACTACTTTATCCAACAAACTTGCTGACTAGGTGTGGTGTTATGTCCCAGGAAGCTTACAGTGAGGCATGAGAACAAGTGCTAAGTGCCTGGTAGAATATGAAGCATTCACGTTTTCCACAGGAAAAGGTGCACATTCCAGTAATTTTAAAGTAGTACAGACAGCCTTTGTATAGCTGTGAGAGGCCCCTCTCTGCTGCAGGAAGAGAACTGATTATTCCTTTTGGATGATAAATGAGAAGATAGATCCCCTGTGTGCTGGGTCACCACCCAATAGAAGGTCCTTGGGCAGCATGAGAACTCACCCAGCTGTGCTGCAGGGAAGATTTGGCAATCTGCTTACATAAATATTACAGCTAATGCTTCATGCACACATATATGTACACCCATGTTCATTGCAGCATTATTCACAATGTAAAGAAATGGAAACAGTTCAAGTACCCATAAATGAAAATGGATAGTAAAACTATAGTACATTTACACAGTGGAGTACTATGCAACGTTGAAAAATGATGAAGAATTCATGAAACACCACATGACATAGATGAGGCTAGAGGACATCATGCTGAGTGAAATAAGTTAGTCACAAAAGGACAAATATTTTTATAACTTTTATAAAAAGCTAAAGATAAGTTTATGGTTTACAAGATAGAGGAGATAGAAGGGAGTAGAAAATGAATTAACAGACAATAAATATTTATTAAGATGGATGAAACCAGAAATATGTTTACTTTTGTTTCATTTATTAAATGAAGACATTTAACTGTGTGAATTCTAACAAATTATGCATTATATGAGAAAAACAGTTATCCTAGAATACATAATTATGCTTGTGGGAAACCTACTTGTAGGCCAAGAAACAGTTGTCCAGACTGAACAAGGGAACACTGACTGCATGGATTAAAATCAGAAAAGCTGTGCATCAGGGTTGCATCCTTTATCCATACTTATTCAGTCTATATGCTGAGCAAATCATTTGAGAAAAGGGACTATCTGAAGAAGAATGCAGCATCAGTATTGAAGGAAGAGCCATTCACAACCTCCATTATATGGATGACACAATCTTGTCTGCAGAAATGGAGAAGACTTAAAGCACTAACTGAAGAAGATCAAAACCTTTGATACAGGTTACATCTCACCATCAAG
>NW_006399752.1:26385073-26396304 GCF_000299155.1 Elephantulus edwardii
AGACATAGCTTCACCATCCTTGCCTCTAAGGAGCACGCTGGCTTCACGTTCTCCAAAACGTATCAGTTTGCTCTTTTGTCAGTGCTTGGAATGCTCTGCATTCTCCTCCAACACCACAACAAAAGGATGACACAATCTTGTCTGCAGAAATGGAGAAGACTTAAAGCACTAACTGAAGAAGATCAAAACCTTTGATACAGGTTACATCTCACCATCAAGAAATCAATATACCCCCGCCCCCCAAAAAAAACCCAAAAAACAGAATGAAATCAATATACAACATCATGATAAATGGATAAAAGATTGAAATTGCCAAGGGCTTAATTCACTTGAATCCATAACAACACTCATGGAAGCAACAGTTAAGAAGTCAAAAGATGTATTTTGTTGGGGAGATATTTTGTGAGGGATCTCTGTACAGTGTTAAAGCACAATGATGCCAGTTAAAAGGCTAAAGTACACCTGACCCATGCCAGGAAATTTTAGTTGCTTTCTAGGCTTCTAAAAACTGGACAATGGATGAGAAAGACTGAAGAATAATTGATGCCTTAGAATGGTGGTTTTGGAGAAAAGTACTGAATAGATTTCAATGACCATCAAAAGAACACATACATCTACCACGGAGGAAGTGCAAACGAGGCGCTCCTTGGAGGCAAGCGTGGTGAAACTTCATGTCATATAATTTGAGCACACTGTTAGGAGGGCCGGTTGTTGGAAAAAGACATAAAGCTGCATGGGTAAAAGGGAAGATAATTAACAAGATGGATTGACACAGTGGCTAGCAAAGAGGCGATGATGTTTCAGGATTGGGTAAGGTTTGGATCTGTTGTTCATTGGATCACTAGGAATTGTGGTTGATCTGATGGCACCTTACAAGAAGATGGATGCAGGGAAAGACAATTTAGAATGAATGGATGATCAGACATTGTAACAATTAATGGTATGAAACAAAATGTGCCTGAACAACTAATGGAAAAACCAATATGTTTTGTAAACTGTCACTCAAATCACAACAAAAATATTATACAAAGAAAAGCCTAGAAAATCTAAAGGAACAGTTCTATTCTACAACATTATCAGTTTGCTATGAGTTGGAATCAACATGATGACATGGTTTTGTCTTCTTCCTTCTGCTAATGCCAGGTGCGGTGGAACTTCCTGCCTACATCTGTGCGTGCATCGGGATGGACAAGTTGGGGAGAAGAAAAGTCCTCGTGCTCTCCCTTATCTCCAGTGCACTTATCTGTGGGGCTATTATGGTGATCCCCCCGGTAAGTGAGTTGGTATTTTGCCTTTCATTCTCTATGAGAATGTTTAGTATACTAAGTCCTAGCAGTTTGATGAGAAGATTTCATATTTGTTAAAAGAAGCATAAAGGTCAAGTGAGATATATGGAAAGAATGTATGTCTTGTCAATTACTTCCAGTTGCATTTGTACAATGAATAAGGAGAACAGAGAATAATTGATGCTTTTAAGTTGTGCTGTTGAAGGAGTACTGATTCTCCCATAGAATGCCAAGAGAACAAATAAGTCTGTCCCAGAGGATGAGCAAGCAGGGGTCTCCTCAGAGGCAAGGACAGTGTAACTTCTGTCACATCCATTGGGCATGTTGTCAGGGGTGCACAGTTGATGGGAAAAGATATCATACTGGAAAAGGTGAAGAATAAGAGAAAGAAAGACTCCAGCAAGATGGATTGACATAGTTGACTGTAACAGCGGGCTCATGGCATGTCAGAGGTGTTGAAGATGGTGCAGGATAGGAAGGGGTTCAGATTTCTTGTTCATAGAGAGATCTGTTGTTCAGATCTTACTGCTGTGGCACCTAACCTGATGGCATCTAAAATAACATACAAAACTTTTTTAAAACCCAAGTGTTTTCTCTATGGAATAGACAATAGGGGTTGTGGTATCTCAGTAGTTAAAACTTTTATCTGTTTCCCAAATTGTTGATATTTTGAACCTTCCAGGCAAACCATGGGAGAAAGATGTGGCAGTCCACTTCTGTAAAGATTTACAGTTTGACAATCCTAGGGAATAGTTATACTCTGCCCTAAAGTGTCACTATAAGTCAAAATCCATGCCATGGCTCACAAGCAACAATATTAGAACCTTTGAGTTCTACAGTAGTTAAGCCACAGCAATAATGAAGAAGCCAGGAGAGTGGCAATTGGGGATTTCTAAAAATAGGACACTATATACCGACTACAAATTTCTCCTAAGAACATTTCTCTCCAAATGATAGTGTAAAACACAACACAAAATGTTTCTTTAAATTGTATTAATTCATTCAACAAATAACATTGAAGCTGTCAATGATGTCATCTTATTTGGATCCACAATCAACACCCTTATATCAGCAGTCAAGAAATCTAAAGACGTATTGCACTGGGTAAATCTGATCTCAAGGACATCTCTAAGGTGTTTATGAGCAATCGTGTCAGTTTAAAGACTAAAGGGCATCTAATTCAAACCTTAGTCTTTTCTATTACTTGTTATCCATCTGAAAGTTGTACAATGATTAAGGATGACAGAAGAACAATACCTTTGAGCTGAGTGTTGGAGAAGAGTGGTGAATATCCCATTAACTGCCAAACAAACAAATATGTCTTGGAGGAAATGCAGAGTGCTCCTTGGAGGCATAAATGGTGAAACTTCATCTTACATACTTTGAGCATGTCATTAGGAGAGGCTGATCTTTGGAAAAAGACCTCATGCTTGGAAAGGTAAAGTGTCAGAGGAACAGAGGGAGACCCTTAACTAGATGGGTTAACACCGTGACATTGGGTTAAAATATATCAAAGATGATGAGGATAGCACAGGATAGGGCAAGGTTTAGATCCGTTGTTCATAGAGTCACTAGGAGTTGTAGTCGACTTAATGACACTTAACAACAACAACAACCACATATAAAGTGTAGTGTGGTACCATAACAACATGTCTGGCTTAGTGATAGTAGTGAGTTCTCAGCTCAGTGGGCCATTCAGTGTACTCAGATTGACAGGGGCTGCCATTCTCGACACAGGAAGCCAAGGCTGCTCAGCTCAGCATCAGTGGTGGAAGGAGAGAGGAGATGGAATGTGGACAAGGCTTGAGGTGAAACACACTAGACAGCAGAAATGGAGTTGAAGAAACAACAGTTTCCCTGTGGAGGGATGACTCAGCACACCCCACCTTCCTCAGTTATTACTTTGCACTAATAGTTCAATTATCACTTTCTAATGCCTGCAGCAAATGGGATGATTTGTCTTTGTGGCTTCTTGACTCATCCTGCTGGATTGCATTCTAGGGAGTGTCTCAATTATTAGCGTAGCCAACACTGAGCTGCCCCAAACAACCTTCTCAACTCACCAGCTTTTTGCTTTTTTCTTCTTTTCCATTTCTCCCTTGCTCCCTCTCTTCTTTCCTTTCTGAAGTGTTTTTAGAATTTTTAATTGTTGTAAAATATATACAATATGCAATTTTCTATTAACAATCTTAGATGTATAATAGTATTCCTTGTATTCATGTTTCACAATCACAAGCACTGCTTTTATAAATTTAATTTTATTTTATCACATCCAGTGTTTTCTTTTTCTTGTGATTTGAGTGGAAATTTATAAAGCAAATTGATTTGTCATCTAATCATTCACACACATTTTATAACATTGATGAGAATATCTACTATGTAATTAATCACATTTTCCTCCCACTTCTTTCCTTTCATGCTCATTTCCTTTATTCTATCTGAGCTATCCCTTTCTGCCTTCTGGGCTTTATCTTTGGGCAAATGCTGCTCTTTTGATCTTGTCTGTTCTAAGGTTGACTGCTTCCTTGGTATTGCTGATCACTTTGTAGGCCTGTCCGGTGTTTGGCTTGAGCGTGGCCAAGCTAGCTAAGGACTTGGGCACAGCAGCCATCGTGAGGATGGTGAAGGATAGGGCAAAGTTTGGATCTGTTGTTCATAGGGTTGCTGTAAGCCAGAGCTGACTCAATGGTACCTAGCAACAGCAACAAGGTCGGCTGAAAGTGGACCTGTTCAAATAATCGCTGAGTTTAGTTCCAGATTTGAAGGGTGACTATGCACCATAGTCTCAGGGGAGCACTACTTATTTTAAAACCTTTTCATTACCCCAAACAGAAACTTTGTACTCATTCAATAGCACCTCATTTCCTCTTGTCTCAGCCTCTAATAACCACTAATGTTTCTATGTGTCTATATAGACTTGCCTGTTCTGGATATTTAGTTTCTTTAAATCAGATAATGTTTCCCCTGATGTATCTGGCTTATTTCACTTAACCTAATGTTAGCAAGATGTTTCCACGTTGTAGCGTTTATTACAACTTCCTTTCTTTTTATTGATGCATAATATTCCACTGTATGCATATATCATACTGTGTTTTTCTCTCCTTTGATGAACTTTAGGGTTGCTTCTATATTTTTAAAATTTTTTTGTTATTATTAGTTTCTTTCTTTTCCCTCCATTCATTCATTGTTGCACTTTTCTCCCCTCCCAACCTTGCCCTCCAGTACACTCCCCTCTTGGAAAAGTAAAAGTTCTTTCATTGTTTTACAGTCCCTCCCTGCAGGTCCACTCCACTATGCAGCCTTCGCTCTGGATTCCCATCATGACAAAAATACCTAATCACATATCCCTTTTAAACAGTTTTCTCTCTCATCTGTTTAAATGCAGAATACATTATTTAATCTCTCTATCTCAGTCTCCCCCCAACCCAATGTCAGTCCTGTTTTACAACAGTGGCACCATGCAGTATTTGTCATTTTGTGGCTGAGATACTACATTGTTACTCAGCATCATGATCTCCAGGGTCACCCATTTTGAATAATATTGTTCTTTAAAAAACCATTATTTAGAATTCTCTATTTTGCATATTTTCTTTTTCTAGGAATACCATGTTTGGGGTGTGGTGGCTGCTATGGCTGGCAAATTTACCATAGGGGCAGCATTTGGCCTCATTTACCTTTACACAGCAGAGCTATATCCAACCATTGTAAGGTAAGGATTATTTATATGTCTATTGTTTTTCCTATATTCTTTTGTTTATGTGTCATTTATCATCCATGAGTACTAGAACAAGAATGTCAATTTAAAGACTGAAGTATGCCTGATCAAAGCCATGAAATTTTCAGTTGTTTCCTATGTAACTGAAAGTTGGACGATGAATAAGGAAGACAAAAGAATTTATGCCTTTTAATTGTGATGTTGGAGAAGAGTATTGAATATCTCATGGACTACCATAAGAACAAACAACTCTGTCTTAGAGAAAGTGTTCATAGGGTCACTATGTGTTGATGGCACTTAACTAAGTAATAATTGAAATAGTTACATGATGATACTCATTCAGATTCTAATGCCTTGCTTATATCTCATTACTGTTGTTCTGGTGGCCTTGTGGCAAGAAGCTGTGCTGCAGTCCCAAAGGCATGCATGCGGTTGAAGGTCAACAGCTGCTCCATGGGAGAAAGATGGACAATCTCCTCCCATGTGATTAACTGCCTCTGGAAACCCACTGAAGGGTCAGCTATGAGTCGGTTCCAACTCTATGGCACACAACAATAGTTATGAGAAGTAGTTCACATGCCAAGTATTGAGTCAACGAAATGTGACAGCCTAGTAAGCAACAGTCTTCTTAAAGATTTATTTTAGTGGGCTCCAATCTAGACATAAGACTTTAATAACCCACAGAAAGGCCACAACAACAAACGTGCCACTGAGTTGGAACTGACTCACAACTAGCTGGCCTTCTAGCAGTTTTTCAGAGGCCGTATGTCACACAGGAGGAGATTGCCTGTCTTTCTCTCACAGAGCGGCCAGTGGATTCAAACACTTGTCTTTGAGATGGCATCACAGCTCCTTACCCACGAGGCTGCCAGAGCTCACCTGTATCTCCTTAGGAACAGCATTAATATATTACTCTGTAAAACAAAAATTGTTTTAAAGTAACACTCTCTTGTTCTAAAGCCCTTTTAAATCTTAGAATACAGTTGACTCCCCCTGACTTTCCACAGGACCCAGCTGATTTTCTCAGGATGTCCTGGTCTAGATGTGAGTAGTCCACTAGAGGCACCTCAGAAGGAAGGGCTGGTGATCTACTCAGATAAACAGCAAGCCCGGAAACACAGTTCTGCTCTACCACACCGTGGGCTGCAGTGACTCAGAATCGACCCGATCTCACCTGGTTGTTTTCTGTTGTTTTCAGGTCGCTGGCAGTGGGGAGTGGCAGCATGATTTGCCGGGTAGGGAGCATCCTGGCCCCGTTCTGCGTGTACCTCACGAGTGTTTGGATCTTCATGCCGCAGGTGTGAGCCACAAACTAGAACCTGACAGAGAGAGTCAGAGCAGCTAGTGTTAGTACATATGTTTCCCCCTACTGAAAGCCAATTTATAATTCAGTAAGGGGGATTTGTAGAAAAGGGCCACATTCACTTTGTGGTAAGCAGGTGGTCAGTGTGTTCTTGTTTGTTGATTGCCCCCCTGCCCGCCAGGCCTCTCCTCATCTGTGCACACCTTGAAGCCAGGGCTGTCTCACACTACCCAGACTAAGTCTCCATGCTTTCTGAGTCCTGGATCTGCAGGCTGCCTCCCACTCCAGACCCTTGGATCTGGTGCCCAAGATGAATTACGGTCCATTCAGTAATGTCTGACTCTTAGTGGCCCCTTATCAGGTTTCTGAGGCTGTGAATCTAAATGGGAGAGACTGTTCATCTTTCTTTCTCAGAGCCACTGGCCGATTCAAACTGCTAGTGATGCTCAGCCTTCGGATCAGCAGCAAACCCAGTACAGACTGTGCCTCCAGAGCTTGACTTATTATGGCCTATTGCTGTTGGGTGCCACTGAGATGGAATCAGCCATAGCTAATCCTCCAGCAGGTTTCCAGAGGCTGTGCCGCTGGTGGACTTAAACCACCTGCCTGTGGGTGGCAGTGCAGCTCCTTCCCATTAAGTCAGACACCAAATGAGTATCCACTTTTATATTCATAAGTTTTGTTGTTGTTAGGTGCCATCTCATTGGTTCTGACTCATAGCAACTCTATATACAAGCAAATGACACACTCCTTGACCCTATGCTATCTCCACAATTGTTGCTGCCACTTGTCAATCTATGTCTTTGAACATCTTCCTGTTTTTCACTGACCCTCCGCTTTACCAGGCAAGATTTTCTTCTCCATGAATGAGTCTGTCCCCCCAAAATCATCAGAAATATGTAAGACACAGTCTCACCATTCCAACTTCCAAGGATCATTCTAGCTGTATTTCTGCTGAGACAGATTTGCTCATTCTTTGGCAGTCCATGGTGTATTCAATATTCTTCACTAAAACCACAATGCACATGTGCCAGTTATTTTTTGGTTTTCCTTTTTCACTGTCTGGTTTTCATGTGTATATAATTCAAATTCTCAGCTCATTGCCAGAACTAACTCATAGCTTACTCTTCCCATTGTATTGACAAGAAAACTGCCAGAGAGGCATGACCTTTGGGTTACCAAAGCAGCTCCCTACAGATAAGATCACAAAGTACCTCGGCTTGGATCAGCAGCACCTTAGTCCCAAAGGCAACTTTGCTTTTCAGTACTTTAAAGAGGTCTTTTGCAGCAAATTTTCCCAATGTGATACATCATTTCATTTCTTAACTGCTGTTTTCATGGGTATTAATTACAGAGCCAAATAAAATGAAGTGTTATAGGTTTAGTGGTGAGAATTTGCATTTCCAACCCAAGACATGTGATTTGAATCCATTGGCCCCATGACAGCAAGATGGACAATCTTTGTCTCTAAAAACCAAGTGGAGGGTCATCTATGTGTGGTCCTAACCTGACAGTATATATCAATTGACAACTCTAGTCTCTTCTCTGTTCATTATGATTTTGCTTATTGGTCTAGTTAAAAGGATTTTTATCTTTTTTATGTTGTAATCCATATTGAAGATAATCATCTTTGAACATCTTCAGTGAGTGCTGTAAGTCTTCTTCAACTTCCAGCAAGCAAGGCTGTGCCATCAACATATCACAACAGTTGGTTGGTGACATCAAGTTGACTACAATTCATAGCACCCCTTTGAATGACAGATTTATTCTATTTTATTTTATTATTTTTGTGTGAGTGTACCGTCAAATCAGATCTGACTGATACAGGAGGAGATTGTCCCTCCTTCCCCAGCATAGCATCTGGTGGATTCGAACCGTGTGCCTCTGGGATTGTAGTTGCAGTTCCTTGCCACTAGGCCACCAGAGCTCCTCTTGAATGACAGATTTAAATCTTACCCTTTCCTGCACTGTCCTTGTGATCTCGGTCATGCTGAAGACCACCACAGTCATTATTGTGTCAGTTCATTCCATTGAGGGTCTTCCTCCCTTTTGCTGACCTTTCCCAGTATGGTGTCTCCAAGGTTTGGTCTGTCCTGAAAATATGCCCAAAGTGAGATGAAGTTTCATCCTTGCCTCTAAGGAGCAGACTGGTTAGACTTTTTTCAAGACATATTTATTCTTTTTGCAGTCCATGAGATAGTCAATATTCTTTGCCAATACCAATACCAATACCAATACCAATACCAATACCAATACCAATACCAATACCAATACCATCTTCTATCTATTAATTGCCCAACTTTCTGACTCATAGGAAGCAATTGGAAAAACCCCACCACTTGGATCAGGTGCACCTTAGTCATAAAACTGACACCCTTGCTCTTTTTTAGAACACTGGAGAAATTCTTTACAGCTGTTTCCCCCAATGCAACACATCTTTTAATTTCTTGACTGATGCTACTGTGGTTGTTGATTATAGATCCATAAAATGAATTAATTTTAATGTTAATTAATCATGTTAATGAGTCTATCTCAAATCCTGATGATATGTTCTTTATATACTCAAGTTTTTTTATTGCTTGCTCAGCATACAGATTGAAGAAACATAATGATAGGATACAAACATGACACACACTTTTTCTGATTTTAAGCAGGCATCCACTTCCTAAACAACGTGTCTCTGGAAACTCTATGAGCTTTGATAAATGATGATAGTTATAGAAAGGCTTAAGGTCTTTTCTTCATAGGGTTGCTATGAGTTGTGCTCGACTTGACAGCAATCAACAACAACAATAACTTGTTTTATACTAAGGACAGCCTATTGGTCTATGCAGGTTTGGCATAAGGGCAATTAAATATTTTGGAATTCCCATTCTTTGCATTATTATCCACAATTAGTGATGAGCCACACAGTTAAATGTAAGTATCTTCCACCCAAGATCTGTCTGATATCATTCATGATTTCATTCCTTGTTCCATGTTCTCGTCTGAATCTGGCTTACAATCCAGGTCATTATCTGTTGATGTACAGATGCAATAATTTAAAAATTATCTTTAACAGAATTTTACTTGCATGTGATGTTAATGATGCTATTTAACAATTTCTGCCTTCTGTAGGGCCACCTTCTTTGAAGTGAGCTCAGACATGGATCTCAGTTAGTTGTTTGGCCAGGCAGCCATCTTCCACTTTTCCAGTATTGATTCTATTTGTTGAAACATCTATCTCAGTTGGTATATTCTCAGTTCCCAGAGCCTTGTTTTCACCAGTGCCTTCAGTGGAACTTGCTTTTTCCTTTAATATCATTAATTATTGATGAAGTCTTATCTCCTGAGATGGCTGAACATTGACCAACTCCTGCACAGTGACTCTGTGTATTCCTTTAATCTCCTTTGGATGTTTCCTACATCATCCAGTATTTTGCCATAAAATCATTCCTTGTTTCAGCTCTGAAGAGCATCTGACTGTGTGGATCATCACAATTAGGTATAATGTTGTGAAGAATAGAAACTTCAGAACACTTAATTGTGGTCATACAAAACATGTATATAGACCAAGAGGCAGTGACTTAAACAGAACAGACAATATTATGTTTTAAAATCCAGAAAAGTATTCATCACATTTGCATCCTTTCACCCTATTTATACAAATATATTTACTCTGCATCCAGAGTAAATAATCTGAGAGGCTGGACTACATGTCGGAATTGGAGAAAACTCAGTAATGCTGTCTAGAGGAGGCTTTTAATCAGACCAGTAAGCTTCATCCAGGCAGGAAAAGAAGGAAGGAAGTCCCAGGTAGGAAAATGGAAGATTGAGGGTTCAGGATAAAAGAAAAATGGTCTGTTTGGTATTTCAATGCAAGCAAAATTGCTGATATTCAGAGCATGTTTGTAGGAAGTCAGGAGCTAAGTTTGGACAAATGGGCAAGGATCTCAAAGAAGGCTGTACATAGTTTAGACTAGGATGGAAGGGCACTTGAACTGAAGAGAGCTGGCGAGAACAGGAGCATCCTATTAACAGGACCTAGTGGCCAATTGAGTGTGGTGGAGAGGAAGATTGGATGAGCCAGAGCCTTTCTAGGAGAGAGGGAACAGAAGGAAATGGGAAGGACATAGCTTTCTCAGGTCACACAGGAAGCAAATGATAAAACCCAGGCAGAGTGAGTATGGACATTATAAGAGTGTCGAGAATTTGGCATTTGTCAGAACTTCGTGTTCTTCAATAAAAATTAAAAAAAGATATGGAAATAATTTTCTTTAAAAACAAACACAAGAAAACAAAACAAAAATCAACCAATAGGAAAAAGATACAGAAAGACAGGCAAAGCATAACAACAAAAGAGTAACTGCTTACATGAAACTTATACTTGGACCAGGAGGCAGTTGTCAGAACAGAACAAGGAAACACTGCATGGTTCAAAATTGGGAAGGGTGTACATCAAGGATGTGTCCTATCCTCATATCTGTTCAATCTATATGCAGAACAGTTTATCCAGGAGGCTGGGCTCCATGAGAAGTGTGACATCAGGTCTGGAGGTAGACTTATCAACAGTCTGCATTATGCAGATGACACAACCCTGCTTGCTAAAACTGAGGAGGACCTGTAGCACTTGCTGCAGGTCAAGGACTGCAGCCTTCAATACGGATTGATGCTCAACATTAAGAAAGCAAAGATTCTCACCAGTGGGCTGATTGGCAGCATCATTGTAGATGGTGAAGAGACTGAGATTGTTGACAGCCTCAGTTTGCTTGGCTCTACAATCAGCACTCTTGGTACCAGCAGCCAGAAAATTAAAAGATGAATTGCATTAGGAAAGTCTGCTGTCAGAGACCTCTCTAAGGTACTGAGGAGCAACAGTGTCAGTCTGGAGACTATGGTGTGCCTGATACAGGCCACAGTCTTTGCCATTACTTGCTATGCATCAGAG
>NW_006399752.1:26398130-26406117 GCF_000299155.1 Elephantulus edwardii
ATAGCTTGTTGTGATCCACACAGTCAAAAGCCTTTGCAGAGTCAATGAAGCACAGATCGACATTCTTTTGGTATTCTCTGCTTTCTGCCAAGATCCATCTTACATTAGCTATAATATCCCTAGTACTGCGACCTCTTGTAAATCCAGCCTGCACATCTGGCAGTTCTCTGTTGACATATTGTTCCAAACGTTTTTGGATAATTTTCCGCAGAATCTTGCTTGCATGTGATATCAATGATATTGTTCGATAATTTCCACACTCTGTTGGGTCACCTTTCTTTGTACTTAAGATTAGTAAGTAAGCACAATTAAATCAGTGATCACCTTGCTCATTGGATTATCTGGTGCTGAAGCTGTGTGAGAGAACGTGAGGACTATTGACAAAGTGGAGCAGAGGGGAAAAGGAGAGCAACAGAAGTCTGTCATAGACAATGAAGGGATCCTGGTCAGAAGGACACAGAGAAGAAGCAGGACTTGCTGGGATGTTAGCTCTGGCCTTTGTGGGTTGTCTGGGAATCTGGCCCCATAGGTCCCAGGTCTTCTGCTTAGAATGAAGTAGGGGAGTTAAGGATTTATGTACACCTTGACTGATCTTACTGCAAAACTAAAAAGCCAAATGCAATTCCATGCTGGGACTTTCATTTATTTTTCTATTTGAAAACACTCAATATTTTCATTGACGTAGACTTTTCTCATGGCACTTCTAGGTCAGCGGATATATACATCTCCTGTGATTTGAGACACCAGATAAAAATCTTTTCAAATTCATTGGAATACCACTTTAAATTCTCCTGCTAGGTTAAGCTGACACGTGTATTTCTGAGAACTAGGTTATCAATGTTTTACAAAACAAAGATAAACAGTCTCTCCAGGTCTCATTGTGTTACTGCTGAGTCTCACCTTCCTTCACAGTTGGACTATTAATTCTGTGTTCACTTAGTGGATATAAAAGGAGAAGAAAGTGTGTGGACTTATAAGAAAAACTCCCTTTATTCATTTATTTGCTTTTCTCAGCCTGTATATTTATATAGATGAAGCTCTGGTGATGTAGTCCATGCAGAGCTATGCAGTTTACTCAAGAACTGTTCTTCTGTGGAGTTTCAAATCCGCCAGTGGCTCCAGAAAGAGGGAAAATCTCCTCCTAAGTCATTTACTACTTTGGAAATCTGCTCAGTGGTCAGCTCTTAATCTGTTCTGGTTTGACAGAACTGAGTTGAAGAGAGAGAGAGAGAGTGGGAAAGAAGGAGGGAGGTCGGTCTTCCTCACCTGGCTAACGAATAAAACTAGGTGTGAAAGATTACAGGGGATCATGTCTGAGCTACAGAAGCAGCACAGTGTACAGCAATTTTAGTGACCCTTAAAAGAAGGGTACAGAAAATGTGGTGACCCTCAAAGGAACCATTGTGTGTCTTGCTTATAATAGTCCTGACATGGGCTAAGCCCTTGTTAGAGCACATGGACTCCACAGGATAGCTAGATTTCTGAGAGGAAAGGTAAGAAAGTAGGAGCAAAGGTGCGGGAAAAGGCAATTTATTGCCAGAGATAGATTCCAGGGAATTCCATTGAAAGTCTGGGTGGAGTAGTGAGGGTCATGAGCTACGAGGGGTTAAAAGGGGTTAAATTTCAGAGAGAGGAATGGGCCATTCTCTATTGAAAGGGTGGGTAAAGTAAAGGGGGCCATGGGCTATGAGGGGTTAAAAGTATGTTTCAGAGAGAGGAATGGGTTACTCTCGGAGGAAAATAATGGAAAAGGAAAGTAATGTACTGAATGTAAAGGAAGGTAATGGAGTGAATGTAACGATAGTTATGTCCCAGAGAGAGGAGCAGGCCACTCTCCAAAAAAAATAAAATTTGATGGTGGTATTACCCTCTGGTTCATTGTTCTTGACATCACTGCATGATAGATCTAGAGCAAGTAAAAAGCTTACTAGCTTGCTTTGGGGACAGTTTTCACTATGCTTGTTAGAACTGTCTGTTCTTTGGTTTTCTTTGGGTAGGGTATAATTTTAGCCATTTTATTTGATTCTTATCCTCTACTGGTTCTTAACATGAGTTGCATCCTGTTTTAGTTACTTTCTTTAGACTTTTCCCATTAACATAAATTTTTTACCATCCTCATCTCTTTGGTATCTGCCCTAATATTCTTTCCTTCCTGACCTCACTTCATTTTACTCATTCTGAGGCTGTTAATTGTGATGGAAAGAGGCTTCCCATCTTTGGGTGGTGGATTTGAACGATTGGAGACTGGAGGCCTTTAGGCTAGTAGTACAGCTAACTATGGACTAAGCCACTGGTGCTCCTTCCATAATGGTTACAAACCTGGAAGTTCTGCGGGGCGGCCTTGATCTGCCCTATAGAATCCATGAGTTGAATTGGCATAGACTTCATGGCAGTGGGTTGGTTTTTGCCTTTTTTTTTTTAGATATTTAATTCTAAAAACTACTTAACATCTTTATAGTGATCAATGGAGAAGAAATATGTAGACTTTGAGTTTTAACATGCTTTATGTTTTTCCAAAGTAAACCATTTTGGAAAAATTAGTGCTCTAAATGGTTGCCTTTTGTGTACAAAATCTGTAAAATAAAGAGATCACACTGAACCACTGAACTTTTATAGGAAAACAGATTAACACGCTCCTTAAAAATAGCAATGATTTCCCATTGCCTTTGTTTTGACGTTTTCCAAATTCTGGAGGTTTTGATCCACTGAAGCATTCATTCATTCCTCATCATTTAATGGACGCTGATAATGTATTGATGACTGGAGAATACTTACAGCCCTGGCTATCAAGTCTCAGTTCCTGGCTCACTTGCTTGGTTCCTTCACAATGCTCTGGGGTCTGAGAAGATAGGACAGGATCTTCTTGTCTCTGGCAATAGTTCCTAGGACAGTGCCTTCAAGAATAATAGTGCAAGCAGTAGAGAACCGGGTGCTGTCACAATGAGAATGGCTCTTGGTGATCCCATGAGTGTCAGAGTAGGACTGCGCTCCGTAGAGGTTTTCACAGCTAACTTTTTATAAGGTTTTTATTGATTTACTTACAATAATACATAAATACTGTGGTTTGTACATGTATTTTGTGTTTTATAGATTGATATAAATTTTCTATCATTAATTATTATTAATCTATCCCTATTATCACCCCATCTTTTCAAGCCTCCATTGAACCGTAGTATAGTCACATAATGCAATACTATGCAGCACTAGATAACAATTATTTAATAATATATAACTTGAGAGAGACTATAGAGCATTATACTAAGTGAAATATCACAGTCACATAAGGAAAAATATTGCACAGGGCCATGATTATGACAGTAGGAGGATAACTGAGTAAAATATATATAAATGTTCAAAAAGGGAAAGGAGAGAATGGGGTCAGAAAAAGGGGAAAGGAAACTCATTAGAATGGTAGAAGTTAGTGGGTAGGTGGGAGTTGAACAGCTTACTTTTTAAAAATATATCTTCTGATGCATCTCAGGGTGGAACCAATTTTTTAACCCTTCCATACACTTGTTTGTTGTTATGGGCCATCAAGTTGGAACCAACTCAGATCTGACCTTTTAGGTGTTCAGAGGCTATAAACCACATGGGAGGAGAATTGACCATCTTTCTTCATTGGAGCAGCTGGTGGTTTTGAACTACTTAGGGACTCTGATAACTGGCTTCATAACTTCTCTGATAACAGAGAGTCCACAGCAGTTCATAAATGAGCTAATAAATGATCAGATTGAACCAGGTTGAGTTAAAAAATCCTGAGTCCAACATAATTAACCTGAGGTCTCATTGAGGAAATGACTTGTCATTTAGTGGTTTTGTTGCATTCTCTTCTAGTGCCCTCTTAAAAGGGATGTTGTTGTTGTTTTTATCAAGTAGAAACTGAGCCACAGTTGACCCTCCAGCAGGTTTTCAGAGGCAGTTAATAGCACAGGAGGAGACTTCCCATACTTCTGTGGTGGAGCAGCTGGTAGATTCAAACCACCTGCCTTTGAGATTACAGCAAGCTTATTCTCTGAAAGGTGTATTTGTTTCTTGATGTCAGTTTCCTTTTTTCTTCTTTATTTTCTTTTTTTTTTAAATTAATTTTAATGAACATTTACAGAGATTTTGGACTTCCATTCATTCATTCCTGCACTTTTCTCCCTGCCCACCCCTGCCCTCCAGTTTGCTCCTCTCCTTGACAAGAAAAAAGAAAAATTCCTTCATTGGTATACAATTCCACCAAGCCACTCCCCCCCACCCCAAGTACTCTTCTCTGTGCAACCTTAATTCTCCAAGTACTCTTCCCTATGCAACCTTAATTCTAGACTCCTATGCTAACCATAATACCCAATCATATATCGCCTTTAATCTGTTCTTTCCCTCATCTGTTTCAATACAGTATACATACTTATCCAGGTTTTTTTTTTCTCTCAGTCTTACCCCAACCCTGATGTCAGTCCCATTCTACAACAGTGGCACCATGCAGTATTTGTCCCTTTGTGACTGAGATATTTCACTCAGCATAATGTCCTCCTTGGTCACCCATTTTGAATAATATTGCATGAGCTCCTTATTTTTCAATGTGGCCTAGTATTCCATTGTGTGAATATACCACAGCTTCTCTATCCATTCGTTTGTTGATGGGCACTTAGGTTGCTTCCAACTTTGTTATTGTAAACAAAGCTGCAATAAACATGGGTGTGCATATATCTGCTTGGATTCTCCTTTGTTTTCTTATAGCTGCTTGTTGGGATCGTGGCCTTTCTGAGTGGAGTGCTAACGCTGAAGCTTCCGGAAACCCTCGGGAAGCCTTTGAGGACTACGTGGGAGGAGCCAGCAAAACTGGAGTCAGGAAAAGACAGTAGTTCGGACAAATTACTTCCTTCAGTCAATAATGTTGTGCTAGAAAGAATAGGAGTGATTAATGCAGATGACGCTGGACCTTGTGAATAAATGAGCCATATGTGCTGTTTAGCACCTGAACTATTGTTTACATTCATGCCTTTGTATTAGGGAAATGTCACTCTCCTTTCCTGTGTGCTGTTGATATGTATTTCCTCCCTTTTGTTAAATGTTTTAAAATTAATTTGTAAAAGAAAGAAAAACTAAGGTGAGAATTCTTATTTTCAGAAAACCACATTTTTACTGCTTGTGAGGTATTTTTCTATATTTGCTTTTCTGTGTCCCTGATTTTTAACCTTTGTACAAAGGTCCCCTTCTGCCTGCCAACACCCGACCCCCGACCACCATGTGCCTTCGGAATTGCAGTGCAATTGTCATCTGAGTAAAAAGAGTGTATTTTTCTTTGACAAAGCTTTTCGGAGATTCTTCTTCCCTTCCTATAGAAATCATAGCTCTATCGAAATCTTACTCAGAAATGCCCTGTCAACAAAAGATTGTCTTCATAATTTGACTGTAAAAAGTAGTTTTTAAAAAAATGGTACCTTGTTTCCTAACATCCTGAAGAAGGTTTGAAATGCAAACTGATGAGTTTGTGTGAGGAGTATGTTTTGTAGACTGGTATTCTTAGCCGTCCCCCCAGCCCCCTTTACTCTATTTCTCCTTCACAGAGAAGCGGTGGGGTGTGGGTGGGTGGGTGTGTGCGCGCATGCGCGCCCCCACACCCCTCTGGTTGGTTTTCAAAGGCAGTTAATTGCACAGGAGGAGATTGCCCATCCTTCTCCTGAAGATCATCCGGAGGATTTGAACCATGTGCTTTCGGAATTGCAATGCAGCTTTTACCACTAAGTCACCAGAACTCCCAGGGAATTTGACTTTAAATACCATCTGGATTTGTTGCCAATGTGAAAACCTAAGTATTTTTGCCCTTTTTTTTTTTTTTGGTGGCCATGTTAGTGAAAATTTTACTTTATAATGTGTTAAATTTTCCTTCTGGCTGCATTTAAAACCACAGTTTTGCAGAAACAGTTTAATATCTTTGACGTTTTAACTGAAATATTATGTCATAATCTTATTTGTGATAGGAAATCAATTTTGTAAATCCAGATTTACAATGTTTTTCATGAGGTTTGTGGTTTTCTTTACTATGATTTCATCATAAATTCATTAATTTTTTATTTGTGCTTGAAATTTAGCTATTGCCTGTGCCTTATAGCTAGCGCATTAGAATTGATGAACTATTAGTATTATCTTCAGAGGCAAGTGAAAGAAGGATTAGACAATTATACAGATGCTATTGTGTCTAAAAAGCATTGCTAAGCGGGAATAAAGAGGAGGATATGACCTGAATTATTTAGACTTTTTATATTAATTTCATTCTCTGGATAATTGCTTAGTTCTTCTCTTGGCCATTAAACTTATAAAGTGAAAAACAAAACCAAAGCCTTTCTAAGTGGAAACCACAACAAAATAAAAAAAGTAAGAGCATAGGAGAAGAAAGAGGAAGACTCTTTTTACCCTTACATTTTTAAAAATTGTGATTTGTGTAAAAGTTTACAAAGGATACTTACTGGGTTTTTGTCAGGTAATCATTTGTGGATATTTTGGCCCATAATTAATTACAATCTTCACATTTCTTTTTAAATTAAAAAAAAGTCAGATTTCTTTACAGTAACAAAGAAAACACTGAAAAGAAAATAAGTAAAACAATACCACCTACAGTAGTCACTCACAAAGTGAAATACTTAGGAACAAATCTAACCAGAGATGCAAAAGACCAGTATAAAGAAAATTACCAAACACTGTTCTCCAGACCTATTCAAACTGTATGTTGAGCAAATCATTAGAGAAGCTTTACTATATGAAGAAGAATGTGGCATCAAGATTAGAGGAAGACTCATCACAACCTGCGTTATGCAGAAGACGCACCCTTGCTTGCTGAAAGTGAGGACTTGAGGCACTTGTTGCAGAAGATCAGGGACTGCAATCTTTAATAAAGATTACATTTCAATATTAAGAAAACAAAAAATCCTCACCACTGGGCCAGTAGGCAATATCATCATAGATTGAGAGAGGATGAATTATCAATGATTTCATCTGGCTTGTATCTACAATCAACACCCTTGGTGCTAGTATTTCAGGAGATCTGGAGATATATAGCATTGGGAAAGTCTGTTGTCAGGGATCTCTAAAGTCCTGGAGAGCAATGACATCAGTTTAAAGATTAAGATGCACTTTATCCAAGCCACAGTCTTTCCAGTCACCTGCTATAAATCTGAGACCTGGATATCAGATCCAGAATTTCAGAAGAATTGATTCCTTTGAGTTGAGGTGTTGGAGAAGAGTGATGAATATCCCATGGACGGCCAAAAGAATAAACAGCTATCTTGGAGGAAGAGAAAACAGAGTGCTCCTTGAAGGCATTTCATCTTTATTTCTTGAAGAAGTTTTATTTTACATACTTTGAGCATGTTGGTAGGAGAGGCCATTTCTTGGAGAAAGACATTGTGTTTGGAAAGGTAGAGAGAGGGTCAGAAAAAGAGAAGACCCTCAGTGAGATTAATTGACACAGTGATTGCAGCAATGGGCAAGTGTGTCAGAGAGGATGAGGATTGTAAAGGATAGGACAGAGTTCAGATCTCTTGTTTATAGGGTAGTTATCAGTTGTACTTATGGCACTGAACAACATCAGAAGAAGCAAATAGAGACCTATGGAAAAATGGAAAATAGACTATGTTGGTGGTTAGGAAGACTTGACATTGTGAAAATGACAATACTTCCAAAGGCAATCCCAATACAAATCACATCACCATTCTTCAAAGAGATGGGAAAAGCAATTGCCCACTTTATGTAGAAAGGAAAGAGACCTTGGATAAGCAAAACTGTACTGAAGACAAAATAGAAAGCCTTAGTCTTCCTGATCTCAAAACCTGCTACATAATTGTAGTAGTCAAAGCAGTGTGGTACTCATTGTTGTTGTTAGGTGCCATTGAGTTGAGTATGACCTAGAGTGACCCTATGAACAACAAATCTGAACCCTGTCCTATTCTGCTCCATCACTTCCCAACACATTGAGCCTGTTGCAGTAGTCACTGTGTCAATGCAC
>NW_006399752.1:26436491-26448243 GCF_000299155.1 Elephantulus edwardii
AATACTGGCAAATAGAATCCAACGATACATAAAAAAAATAATCCACCATGACCAAGTGGGATTCATAACAGGTATGCAAGGATGGTTCAAGATAACCAAAATTCTAATCACCAGGCTACTAGGCAAAACCATGATAGATGGAAAAGAGATAGAAATTGTCATTGAGTTCATCTTGCTTGGATCCATAATCAACACTTTTGGCACCAGCTGCCTGGAAATCAAAAGATATATTGCATTGGGAAAGTCTGCTGTCAAGGATGTCTCCAAAGTACTGAAGAGGAATGATGTTAATTTGAAGACTAAAGTGTATCTGATCCAACCATGATCTTGTCAAATACTTGCTATGCAGCTGAAATTGGACAATGAATAAATATAACGGATGAAGAATTGATGTCTTTGAGTTGTAGTATTGGAGAAGAATGCTGAATATTCCATAAACTGTTAAAAGGACAAACAAATATGTCTTGAAAAAGGTGTATACAGAGTACTCCTTGGAGGCAAGGATGATGAGACTTTGTCTCACATACTTGGAACAATTTGTTGGAAGGGGCCCATCCTTGGAAAAGGACATTGTTTGGAAGGGTGAAGGGTTGGTAAAGGAGGGGAAGACCCTCTACAAGATGGATTGGCATAGTGACTGTAATATTGGTCTTGAGTATATCAGAGATGATGAGAATGGCACAAGGTAGTTCAGACTTCCAATCCATTGTTTATAAGATCACTATGAGTCATAATCGACTCAATGGCATTTAACAATATCTATATATATATTAAATATGGAAACATACTATAAACCACTGCCCCTGAGTCAATTCCTTCTCAGAGCAATCCTCTGTCAGGTTTTTGAGGCTGTTAATCTTAACAGAAACAAACTATCTTAACTTTCTCCCAAGAAGTGACAGTGGTTTTGAACTGTCAACCTTTAGATTAGCAGGACAACTTAACTTCCTTTGCCACCAGGACTCCTAAAATAGAGAATACAGCTGTAGTGATTAAAATTGTGTACTTCTTGGCAGTTGGACAGAATAGAAAGCCTAGATTTGTCAAAACAAATCAAGCTCATTGTTGTCAAGTTGCTTCCAACTCATAGCAACTATATAGGACAGAATAGACCTGCCCAGAGAGTTTCTAAGGTTGTGAATCTTTACAGAGCAGACTGCCACATCTTTCTCCACTATAGGAATCAATGGGTTCCAACACTCACCTTTCCCTTAGCAGCCATGCTGCTTTAACTGCTGCACTACTAGGGATACTTCCCTAGAAATTTAAAGATTTCAAATGTAGCTGAATCAGCATTTCCACTGAACCTAAAAATTCCATATGATCCAGCTACTCCACTGCTTGAAATATATCCCAAGAAAATGAGAATGGAGGTACAAATAGAGACTTGTACATCAATGTTCATAGCAGCGTTATTCACCGTCACAAGAACATGGAAACAGCCCAAATGTCCAACCACAATTGAACAGATTGAGAAATTATGGTACATTCACATGATGGAATACTACACAGCATGCAGGAGTAATGATTTTGTAAATCACTACCTAACTTGGGAGGGACAGGAGAGCATTATACTAAGTGAACTATCTCAGTTCCATAAGGACAAATATTGCATAAGACCCTTATTGTAGGACATGTATGAGGATCCAAGGGGGCAAGAGGGAGAGGAGGGATGAGGATGGGTGAGGGTGGGGTGGAAGGGGGTGGGGTGGTTAATCATAGGGTTGCTCAATTTGATGGGTGGAGGGAGGGGAGGGTAAAGGAAATGGGAAAGATCTGGTGTGAAAAACAATGTATATAAACTTTCTAAGTAAATCATTATAAAATAAAAATTTTAACTAAAAAACCCCAGCATTTCCAATTAGGACATTTGATATTGATATTAAAGTCTGTTCATTTGGAAACAGTTAAATGTCAACCTTAATCTAAAAGCAGAAGAAAAATCCTGATGGATTCAGGATTTGCGTGTTAAAAATCAATAATAGAATAAATAAGAAAATCTAGACAAATACTAGGTTTTCCTAATCTAATAGAAAGCTTTGGTGGTCTAATAGCAAAAAGTTGCACTGCAATCTCAAAGTTCCAGCTGACCAGGTGCTCCACGGGAGAAGATGGGCAATCTCCTCTCATGCGATTAACTGCCTCTGAAAACCTACGGGGGAGAAGGGTCTGCTATGAGCTGAGTCCACTCGAGAGAAAACAACAACAACAACAATCTAATAGAAAATGACTTTGCAAAAAAGCCTACAAAACCTGAAATCATAAAGGGGAGAATGATGTATTTGAGTTCATAAAAGTGAATGTCATAATACAATATTTTAAGAAAAGGACTATCTGGGAATTATATATGCAACTTAAATGGTTGGATAGACAATTTTAATATATAAAATAAAGCTTATAATAAGTACTAGTTATGATGGAATATTTGAAACATACAAATCCCTGTGTACCAACTATCTAGCTAAAAAAAAGGGAATATTATCTATGCAGTTGACAGTTTCCTGATTATTTCCAAAGCGCACTACTTTCCCAAATCTTGTAACTTCCATATTTGTTTATTCCTTATACTTCCAAGTGCCACATATGGCAATACCAATCAGTCAATATCAAGCTAGAAAAACAAAGGTAACCTGCTCTATTTTAGACAGGAAAATTAGTCAGGGAATTAAGTCAGAAGGATTGGTGGAGCAAAAGGGAGAATTTATCCAAAGATCTGGAAGTTTCCACCACCACTGAACTGGAGTCCTAGTCTTTCTAGAGAATAGTTTCTAAAGAAACTATTCTTTCTGCTTTCTCCACTCATGCAAGAACCACATTTCTTCTGCTGACTCAGGCATCCACACTCTTAGTCCTACCATCAGAACCACCTGCCATGTAATAATAAAATCTTTTCAATGAGATTTTAAAGAGTAAGTGAAATAACATATACGCATCCTACTTTGAAGTATAAATCTAGGGTAATTGGAAATTGTAAAAAATGAAGTGGAACATATAAAGATAGCACAACAGTTTTGAGCATGACAGAGATCATGAGGCTGGTACGGGATAGGGGGGGCCAAGTTCACATATCTTATTCACAGGGTGGCTGTGAGTTGTAGCTAACAACAATATGTCCCACTTATGCCATCCTACCGAGCCCTGCCTGGGTTGTAACAGTGCTGTATCCTTGTGCTGTGTGTGCTGTTCCACCACTCAGCCAAAGACAGTCTGGCTGGTGGTCCTGTTCAGTCTTTACCTTGGCCATTTGGACATCCTTTAGCTAAGCACTTTCACCTTGGAGTCTGACACTCAGACTAGCCTTTGGCATTTAGGAGCTGTTATAAAAACTTGGGTGTTTCCTTAGGCAGATGTAGCTTCAATTTACTCATCTTCATTGTTAACTGCTATTGCATTGGCCTTAACGAGGACAATGAAACACTATCCAGTCCTATACTATCCCTATGCTTGGGAGTAGGTCATACTGTTGTGAGCTAAGTGTTTCATAGGCTGATTTTTGGAAGTATAACATTGGGCCTTTCTTCTTAGTCCGTCTTCATCTAGAATCACCACCAAAATCTGCTCAACCTCATCAAAACACACAAACCACGGACAGTTGGGTAGTGTTGAGCAGAAGGTATAGAGGTCAGGAGTCAAGCCCCAGGACCTGCATGGATGGTAAGCATTATAACATTGAATCATTGTTGCTGCATTCTGCATCTATGAAATAGTTGTTGTTGTTGTGTACTGTAGAGTCGGAACCAACCTGTAACTGACCCTCCGGCAGGCTTTCAGAGGCAGTTAATCACATGGGAAAAGATTGCCCGTCCTCGAACCACATGCCTTCGGGATTGCAGCGCAGTTTCCTACCACTAGGCCACCAGAACTCCATAATAGTACACACCTCACAGGGCTGTTGTATGATGTGTCATGCATGTGTCTGGTTTTGCACATGATCAGTGCAAAATGCATTCTAGCAACAATATTATCATTATTTTGCTACATCAAATTGCCTCCCTGAGAATAAACTTGTTGAATTTATGGACATAGCAGACATTTAGCCAAGATTGATTTCTGTCTTTAAATACGTAAACCAAAGAACCATATGCTTTTTCTCCTAGATTACTTCCTGAGGGATTTATTTCAACTGCAATTTTTTTTTGTGATCAGTGATTTCACTATCTTCTCACTCCCTGTTGTCCCCACTTCCTGACTCAGCAGAGCCAGACATGCAGAGGGAGTCAGGTGGTTAAACCCAGCAGTCAAATGTGGAACGTGTGTTTGCTTCCAGCCAGAACTTGCTGGGTGTTGTTGGACAGTCTTGCCGCTACGTACTCCACCTATAAATCTGCTAGAGAAACCTCAGCTGTCAGTGAGTTGGAGAGGAAAGTGCTGTTGAGTATGAGCCAGCTCCAGCGGCTCTGGTAGACACACACCAGCTCCACTGAGCTTGCAAGATGAGGTCACTTGCTCCTTTCTCCAGGGCAATGAGTGCCACAGGCACAGGCATACGGGCCAATGAAGAGTAAGATTAGAGGGAATGTCCTTAGTAAACTCCCCAATAGGAAACAGCTTTGCTTTTTTCTTTCTTTCTCTCTCAGGGTATTAGACCAACCACTCACTAGGAAAACAAATTCTGCTGCCAGAGCCTTCGGTGTATTCCAAGGCTGTGTTTTTTCTTTTGAGTCAGGTGTTTTCTCCTCCTGCTTGCTACTCTCCGTCATTCTGTACGTACTGTGGGGCTCCAGGGTGTCTTAATGGGACCATATTTCAGGGGTTCACTGGTCATAGGACTTGCCCACCTTGTTAGCTCCTCTAGTCCACCACTAGTCACCTCCCTATAGCAACTGCTAATTCTTAGCCACTCTCTCCTCTGAACTTAATCTATTGGTGCTTTTTTGAGACAGTTTCTAGGCAGGAGGGACTGAAATGAAATAGCAGAGACAGTAAGAAGACAGGTGAGCTATCCCCCTAGATCTGATCCACCCTTTTGCTCCTGGTTTCTCTTTAACTGGCCTGATTGCAGCACGAGGAACATTCCAGTGTGGTGTTGATGGAGTTTTCACCAGCACTCCAGTGTTGTCAATTAGGGTACTTTATAGATGAGTGGGAGTAGCATGGAAGAAAACATCTCAAGAGCTGTGTTGGTTTGTGGTGTCTTTTGGGTTTTTTTTTAAAAAAAGGTCAGCGAAAGAGTATTGACTATACAGGTTAAGTCAATGGTTCACACATTCATTGCTTGTTCTTTCCCTTGAAAATGGCTTGTCCATCTCAATGGACGTCAGGTCATAGTCACACCATTATCACAGCCTTAACTCCAGCAAATCATTATGTCCAGTCCAGTCCAGTCCATAATTTTCCAGCTTTTTAAGAATTCACAGCTGAGGTTAGCATCATTCTTTTTTCTTTTAAAGCAAAATAAATCCTAGAATGATGTCTCACTTCAACTTTCCTGTTGATTTTTACATAGCTCATCACATTGAACATCTGGCCAGTATTTGAAGTCAAGTGCATTGTTAAACATGAACACAAAGCAGTTTTCAGATTTTATGTCCACAAGCTTCTCCTTCACATGCCTTCCCCAGGCACTCATAAACTCATTCTGATTTTTTGGTGCAAAGTAAGAGATTGACTGTTTAAGTCTACATGTACTCTGTTTTAATCTCATTAGGTGCTTGTCATGGGTTAAATTGTATTTCTCAAGAATACATATGGTGTTGTTGAGTACCCTCAAGTCAGAACCAACACATAGCTGACTCTCTTGTGGATTTTTAGAGGCAGTTAATCAATCATACAGGAGGATATTGCCCATCCTTCTTTGGAAAATACGTATATGTAATGATATAATGTGGAAACTAGGTAATGATCACTATGGTCTGATATGTCAAAGAGTTGTAGGAAAGAGTGTCCAAGGTGGAATGCAACACACCTTAATTGCATTACAGGACTGATCCAATAGAGAGGAAACTTCCCTAGGGTGTTGTCTGTAGCACTTTTTATCTGCCAAGACATGAAAAGGAGGAAAGAAAGCTGAGAGGAGAGATCTCAGTACCATCAAGAATGAAGGCCGCACAGTGGAGTGGACTTGTGGGGAGGGATTGTATAACAGTGAAAGAATTTTGGTGTTTTTTTTTTTTTCAAAGAGAAGAGCAAATGTGGTGGGGGGAGATTGTGGGCAAGGAGAAAAGTTCAATAATGAATGAATGGAATCCCTAAGTCTCTGTAAACTTTCATTAAGATTAATTTAAAAAAAAAAGGAAAAAGAAAAGAAACAATTGCTAGGGCTGAAGTGCATCCTATCAGACTCAGAGCTCCACAAGAGTTTCTCAACACTGGGGACAAGACACATGGGGATTCCCAAAGATCTACAGGTCTCTAGATGCTGAAAGACCTTCCTCCAAACCAACACACACAACCCCTTTCCCCTAGAACTAGCATCCTGAATTTGAACTTCTAGCCTCCTAAACATAAGAGGACGCTCTGGTGGCCTAGTGGTAAGAAACTGCATGGCAATCTCCAAGGCATGCGACTCAAACCCACCAGATACAAACCCACTGGAGGGTCAGCTATGTGTCAGTTCTCACTAAACCCACTGGAGGGTCAGCTATATGTCAGTTCTTACTAAACCCACTGGAGGGTCAGCTATGTGTCAATTCTCACTAAACCCACTGGAGGGTCAGCTATGTGTCAACTCTCATTAAACCCACTGGAGGGTCAGCTATGTGTCAATTCTCACTGGACCTTTTACAACAACAACAAACTGTAAGAGAACAAATTTCTGTTTGTTAAAACTATCCATCTGTGGTATCTCTGCCATAGCACCACTAGATAGCTAAGAAAATACTCTTTGAGTAGTAGATCATATTTTGCAAGCATCTCAGCTGTTTTAAGAATTTCATTTCAATTCAATGAAAATTTTAAGAATTTCAATTCAAATTCATTTTAAGAATTTCATTTCAATGAAATGAAAACTCATCTTCCTTGTGGCCTTGGAATGCCAGATTCTTTTTGACAAGAAACAATATGATGCAATCCATGCAAGAGATGCTACTACACTTTTTCTTCTCTACTTTCATCGAAGCAATATTCGGTGTTAACAGTTATGTGTTGCCTCAGTTCTGCTGCTATTGTATTCCGCTTTTCAAGGTAACACCGATATTCTTCAGACATATTTGTTAACAAGTTTCTAAACAGCAGGGATTGAGTTCTGCACTGCTCATGGGTGGTGCCCTCTCAGGAACTGGTTCATGGGGCAGAGGCTGCAGATCTGTTGTTCTTCTCTGTTTCTCTTACTTTATTCATCAACATTGCCTTATGTTCATGGGGAAAAATGTGTGATGAAGGGGCAGACATCTTCCTTAACATACATACCAACTTCTCTGCTGTGAGTTCTAAGGATCAAACTAACCTGATTTTGAGCTAATACTTAAACCCCCACAGAGGGCTTGCTGTCCTTACCCTGACATTTAATAGAAAGATGAGCTTAAAGGGAATTCTTTATTCCATGACAAATGCCTATGGGAAATATTGGCTGTTGAGAGATTACAGACCTAAATATAGGGGAAGGCACTTCAGGACCAGACATCATACTATGTGAAATAATCCTACAACCAGGGTTCACAGGCCCGTTTTTCCTCCCAGCAGGCCCATGGATACAGTGCGGGTTGCAGTGGTGGGAGCCGGAGTGATTGGTCTCTCCACTGCTCTGTGTATTTCCAAACTGGTCCCACAGAGCTCCATCACCGTGATCTCAGACAAGTTTACTCCCAACACCACCAGTGACGTCGCAGCTGGAATGCTCATCCCTCACACTTATGCAGGTGAGCGAACTCAGCTCTTGTTCCTTGAAGGGTAGTTGGTGGAATTCTGTTGACAAGGACTGCATTATGTGTGCTAAGTGTAACATCTATCTCAATTTCTCAATGTTTCTGTAACAGAAATACCACAGCAGGTGGCTTTAAAAAAAACCAGAAATTAATATTTTCCGTTTGAGAAGCTAAAAGTCTGAATTCAGAGCATCAGCTTGAGAGAAGGCTATCTCTCTTTTGATCAGAGGAAAGAGACTCCTCTCTGTCTGGCCTTAGGGATCCTCACATGTGCTTCTGTTTGCCTCCATTAGCCCTTTACATTTCTGTTTGTGCTTTGCTTCTGTGTCTGCGTGGCTCCTTAAAATGCAGATGTAATTAGGTTTGGAACACACTCCACACTTGATCAAACCTCATTAACAAAACAAAGAAAATCAAATTACCAAAGAGGACTACAATCATTCTCATTCAATTCATTTTCCTTCTTGTCAAGTCAGAACCTATGCTTAGTTGACCCTCCACCCAGTGAGTTTTCGGAGACTATAAATCATAGGAGAGGACACTGCCCATTTTTCTCCTTCACAGCAACTAGTGGATTTGAACTGCCTGCCTTTGAATTAGCAGTGCAATTCCTTATCACTCTGCCAGCAGAGTTCCCTAGCCTTAGGTATAGTAATGAGGTTTGCAACATGTGTTTGGGGGAACACAATCAAATCTGTAACAGCATCCCCTGGGTTTATCTGTTAGGAAAGATTCAACTATACTTCAGGAGAAAAATAACAACCAAATATGAAAACTGAGGCTCTGCTCATCCCTTAGGGACCCATGCTGATGTAGCTGCTGCCATCTTGAAGGTGTAGAGAAAAGGGGTATCTGGAGGATCTGGTGTCAGTGATTACATGTGATCATCCTTCTAATCCTAGTCGACTGACAGAGCTGGTTATAGAGTCCTGTCCTTCAGAAGAAAACAAGAAGTACAATCCTATAAATTTTCCAGAAGATGGAGAGAAAGGAGCATTAGAAGTTCTAATAAACTGAATTTACATAGGAATTATTACTGGGATAGCTCTCTTTCTGCTGGGGCAAGCACTGACCAACAAGTTAGAAATTGTCTGTAGTGAGGCTAATATGATTTTTAAGTCAACACAAAAACAGTAAGTCAATTTCTATTTAGGCCTGAAGATGTAATGATTGTTCAACATGTTCACATATTCTTTTTGGTTTATATTCTTCATATGGAATGGGAAAAGACAGAATTAATCACCAATAGAAACCAAAAATGGCATGTGGTTTATGAAGTATAGGATCACCTCATTTCCTTTTCTTTTTTCTTTTAAATTTACTTTTCTAAAATAAATAAAATTATATGTGTATGTGGTTCAAACATATACTAATTTACAGGAGTTTTTTCCTAAACCAGCAATATAGAAAATAAAACTGTCCTGCTCTTTTATTCTGGAAACTCATAATTTTCAGTTCAGAAACCAGTCTTAGATTTAACTCAATTGCCAGCCTTGCCCTTTATGACATCTATATCTTTTTGTCTGGAACTGCTACCAGGTTGGGTGTCTTGGAATTCCTCCAGTTCTTCTAACTTCTCCCACCACCTCCTATTTCTACGCTTTTCTTGAGCATGGTTTGTTGGGTTGGTTTTTTTGTTTTAAGCTTTCTAGGAGATTTTCTCACGTTCATCCTTCTGTTAGATTTAAAATTTCAACTATAATATTTTTATGTCATATATAATAACTTCTTTTGTTCTCAAAATGTCTCTTTTTATAACATCCTATTTGTATTATATGATTACAATATCTCTTCTTCTCTTTCTAAAGATACTAATTGTTGTTGTTATTATTGTTGTTATGTGCCATCGAGTCACTTGCGACTCATAGCAACACTGTGTACAAGAGCCCTAAACACTGCTCTATCCTGTGCCAACCTTGCCGTCTATGACACACTCATTCCCACCACCCCAATCACAGAATTGATCCATCTCATTGAGGGTCTTCCTCTCCTGAGCCATCCCTCCACTCTTTCAAACATGATATTCCTTCCCAAGGATCAGTCCCTCCTTGCAACATGCCCAAAGTATGTCAGATGAAGCTTCTGAATCCTTGACTCCAAAGAGCAGCGCAGCTTCACCCTCTCCAGGACAAACCTGTTTGTTCTCCTAGCAGTCTGTGGCATATTCAACACTCTTCTCCAGCACCACAGCTCAGAGGCAACAATTATCTTTCTAGCATCCCTATTCACTGTCCAACTCTCTGATGCATAGCACATAATTGCGAAGACTATAGCCTGGGTCAGGTGCACCTTAGTCTCCAGCCTGACATCATTGCTCTTCAGTACTCTGTACAGGTCCCTGAAAGCTGACTTTCCCAATTCAATTAGTCTCTTGATTTCTTGGCTGCTAGTACCAAGAGTGGCCCTCAGCCAGGTTCAAATTGTTTTCCTGTCAAACATTCTTCTAGTTGGTATAGCACTGGTATGTGCATTGCTGTATAGAGGTAACTCATGGTTACTATGATGCTGAAGACTATGACAGTGATGTGCCAATCATGGTAATGGGTACCCATGGTGGAAAGTGTTGGCTGGAGTTTTCCGACTAAATCAAGCCTGGAAGCAGGAGCAGCATCCACTTCCAAAATGGCTTGCCTCCAGAAACTATGTACAAACAGTGCTCAGGCCATTCATTCATAGGGTTGCTATGAGTCATCTACGATTCGACGGCATCAAACAACAACAACAGCAACAACAACAACAGTACCAAGGGTGTTGACTGTGGAACCACATAAACTAAAACGGTTAACTATCTCAAACTCTTCACCATCCATATTTATGCTGCCAATTGGTCCAGTGGTGAGAATCTTTGTTTTCTTGATGTTCAATCCATATTGAAGGCTGCAGTCCTTGACTTTCTGCAGCAAGCTCCTCAGGTCCTTCTCAGTTTCAGCAAGCAGGGTTGTGTAATCTGCATAACGCAGGTTGTTGATGACTCTTCCACCACTCCTGAGGCCACATTCCTCCTCGTACAGCCCAGCATCTCAGATGATCTGTTCTGCATACAGATTGAAAAGGTATGGAGACAAAATACATCCCTGACGAACCCCTTTCTTGATTTTGAACCATCCAGTGTCTCCCTGCTCTGTTCTGATAACTGCCTCTTGGTCCAAGTATAGGTTTCGCATTAGCACGATCAAATGTTCCGGGATTCCCATTCTTCTCAGAGTCAGCCATAGCTTGTTGTGATCCACACAGTCAAAAGCCTTTTCATAGTCAAAGAAGCACAAACAGACATTCCTCTGGTATTCTCTGCTTTCTGCCAAGATTCATCTAACATTAGCTATAATATCCCTAGTACCACGACCTCTTCTAAATCCAGCCTGCACTGCTCACAGTTCTCTGTTGACATATTGCTCCAATAATTTTCTGATAATTTTCAGCAAAATCTTGTTTGTATGTGATATTAATGATATTGTGCGATAATTTCCACACTCTGTTGGGTCACCTTTCTTTGGAATGGGAACAAATATCGATCTTTTCAATTCAGTTGTCCAGCTGGCTGTACTCCAGATTTCTTGGTACAACTTAGCACATCCAGGGCAGCATCTGTTTGTTGAAATATGTCAATTGGTATGCCATCAACTACTGGAGACTTGTTTTTTGCCAATTCCTTCAGAGCAATTTGAACTTCCTCCTTCATCACCATAGGCTCTTGCTCATATGTTATTTCATGATTCTTCTGTGTCAGCCAATTCCTTCTGATAATTGTGACTCTGTGTACTTCTTCCACCTTCTTTTAATGTTTCTTGGATCATTTAACATTCTACCCAAAGTATCCTTAAGTATTGCCACCGTGGCTTGAATTTGGTGCTTATTTTTGGGGGGGGGGGTGCAGTCCATTCCCTACTTTTTTCATTATTATAATTTTTTAATTCATTTTAATGAGCATTTACAGAGATTTTGGATTTCCA